>NC_071389.1:185126332-185431494 GCF_022682495.2 Desmodus rotundus | reverse complement strand
TTGGAGCAAAAAAGAAATAAAAATAAGAGAACTCATGGCCAGGGACAAGAGTGTGGTGATTACTGAGGGGAGGAGGATGGAGGAAGTGGAGGAAAGATGAAAACAGGAAAATAAAAAAAAAGAAAAAGAGAACTGTTGCTCTGGACTTTTAAAGCTGAGAGTGACTATTGAGACTGATACTGGATACTTAGTAGAAATTATCTTGCCTTCATCACATAAGGCTACCAGATCAAAAGGTAGAGCATAAAAGGTGAGCAAGATTTGGAATTTGAGAAGGTTTATTGTCCTTCCTTTGTTCACCTTTGTGTCATTTGGCATAGTTGGTGATTTGGAAGGAAAATCTAAAAATTTAAAACAAACCAAAATAACAAAATGAGGGGTCATGGTTAAGTAATAAGCAAAAGAACAGAGAAAACTGTTTTCTAAGCTCTTTGACATTCCTTACTTTCATATTCCCTGAGAATAAGCTGAATGATGTCATTTAAGAGAAAACCCCTCAACCAAAATATCTTCATCAGTGTACAGATCTGTAATTAGTGCTCTGCTATTCTGAAATAACCGAAAGTTCTGAAATGTTTCTTCTTAGGTTTGTGAAAAACTTATTTGCTGGAAAAACTTGACCTAAACAAATACATTGTTATTCATCATCTTTATTTTACCCATTAGTGTAAATATTTGAGTTTTGTTGTGGAATTACTATTGGTTTTTTCATTTAGTGCTGCCTCAGAATCTACTGGAGGCATTATATGATATACCTTGTGTATATATACTTTTACTTTCATAAAATATTTTAAAAATTCTGATTTCTAAAACATTAGGTTTTGGAGTTTTTGTTTTGTTTTTTCAAATTGGTAAAAGTGTAAAAAAGTGACTTATTTCTATTTTTCCCAATGGGGTGCTGTTGTCCATCAAGATGTAGAAATAACCTTTCTCCTGCTGCATTAGTAAGGGCGTTGGGCTGTGAATTAAATCCCATGTTCAGGGTTTAAAATGAGTGGTTGTGATCTGTACTAGACATTCTGCTAGATGAGATAAATTAAAGTTAACAAATGAACAAACAGAGTATGTACATCACTGTGTCTTAATTTGTACTTGATGGGTCTGTGGTGTTTTAAAATTTGATTTTTATGTTGGAGTTACACTGACTTATCTACTTGTAATCTTAATATAGCCATGTCATCTTGGACAACTTAACCAACCCAGTAGACTCAATTTCTCTTCAGTAAGAGGCAAGATGATAGAGTGTAGTGGCAAATTGCTAGGGTTCAAAACCAACTCTACCCTTATTGGTTATATGAGCTTTACCTATTTTACTTAACTTCTTTGTGTCTCAATTTTTTTATCTAGAAAATGAAAATAATAATATGGTATCTCATAGGGTTGTTATGAAAAACAAGTAAGTATAACTAAGTTATTTAAAATAATGCCTCACATATTGTTAAGGCTGTAAATATAAAAGCTGTGGTATTGCATCCTCATTTTTTAGCCTATTACTTTGCAAATGATAGGGGCTTAATACTTATTAAATTGAATTGCATTTCCTAAAATCCTTAATGTATTATCTGTGATAACAGAGAGACGCGTATTATTGCTTGGACTGTAGGTATGATAAATTAAGTGTTTCTGATATATTCTTTTCTTTTTCTCTCAAATCCATCTTTTTCTTTTCCCAGAGTCAAATAGACGTATTACTGGAGGAGCTATGCAATTATCTTTTACACAGCTTACTATAGATTATTATCCTTATCACAAAGCAGGTGTGTATAACAATTTTTTAAAAAGACATAAATCTTGCTTTCAAATTATATAGCAAATTTATTTCATTTCGTTTTTTTTAAATATATTTATTGATTATGCTATTACAGTTGTCCCATTTCCCCCCCACTCCACTCCATCCTGCCCACCCCCCTCCCTCCCACATTCCCCCCCTATAGTTCATGTCCATAGGTCATACTTATAAGTTCTTTGGCTTCTACATTTCCTACACTATTTTTACCCTCCCCCTGTCTATTTTCCACCTATCATCTATGCTACTTATTCTCTGTATCTTTACCCCCCTCTCCCCCTCCCACTCCCTTAATGACAACCCTCATGTTCTAGTTGTTTGCCTAGTTTGCTCTCGTTTTTGTTTTATGTGTGGCCGTTAATAACTGTGAGTTTGCTGTCATTTTTACTGTTCCTTTTTTTTGTCTTCTTTTTCTTAGGTAACTCCCTTTAACATTTCATATAATAAGGGCTTGGTGATGATGAACTTCTTTAACTTGACCTTATCTGAGAAGCACTTTATCTTCCCTTCCATTCTAAGTGATAGCTTTGCTGGATACAGTAATCTTGGATATAGGTCCTTGCGTTTAATCTTGGGTAATGTAATTATGATGTGCCTTGGTGTGTTCCTCCTTGGGTCCAGCTTCTTTGGGACTCTCTGAGCTTCCTGGACTTCCCGGAAGTCTATTTCCTTTGCCAGATTAGGGAAGTTCTCCTTCATTATTTGTTCAAATAAGTTTTCAATTTTTTGTTCTTCCTCTTCTCCTTCTGGCACCCCTATAATTCGGATGTTGGAACGTTTCAAGGCATCCGGGAGGTTCCTAAGCCTCTCCTCATTTTTCCAAGTTCTTGTTTCTTCATTCTTTTCTGGTTGGATGTTTGTTTCTTCCTTCTGGTCCACACCATTGATTTGAGTCCCAGTTTCCTTCGCATCACTATTGGTTCCCTGTACATTTTCCTTTGTTTCTCTTAGCATAGGCTTCATTTTTTCATCTGTTTTTCGAATAGATTCAACCAAGTCTGTGAGCATATTGATAACCAGTGCTTTGAACTGTGCATCCGATAGGTTGGCTATCTCTTCCTCGCTTAGCTGTATTTTTTCTGGAGCTTTGAAGTGTTCTGTCATTTGGGCCATTTTTCTTTTTTTTGTCTTGGAGCGTCTGTTACTTTAAGGGGCGGAGCCTTAGGTGTTCACCGGGGCGGGGTAATGCTGGTCGCAGCGCTGTGACGCTGTACGTGGGGGAGGGGCAAGTGGGAGCAATGGCGCCCGCCTCACTGTCCTCCGGATTTCAATCTTTCACTCGGCTACCCACAATCAAACTGGGCCCCTCTGGTGCTGGTTCCCGAGTAAGTGGGCCTGTGCACACTCTAGGCCCCTGTGGGTCTCTCCAACGACCTCTCCTGTGAGGCTGGGAGTCTCTCCTGCTGCCGCCCCAACCCCCAGGGGCACTTTCAATCAGAGGTTTGAGGCTTTATTTCCCCGAGCTGGAGCCCTGGGTTATGTGGTCTGCTTCGCTGCCCGCCGTTCATCAGGTTTATCTGTGGGTGAATGTGGTGCCGCAGGGTGCTACCTGCCGCTCTGCCTGCCCCACTCTCTGCCACTCTGAGTCCTGCCCTCTGGGTTTATCTGTGCAAATGTGGGGCCGCAGGGTCTGCTAGTGCTCGGACTGCCTGCGCCATTTGTCCCACACTCCGCCAGTCTCAGTCCCACCACAGCCACACGAGTCCTCTCCACCCCGGTGCCCGTCTCCGCCCCTCCTACCAGTCTGGATGAATGTTTATTTTCTATTTCCTTGGTGTCGGTCCCCCTTGCTGTTCGATTCTCTGTCAGTTCTGGTTGTGCGAGGAGGCGCAGTGTGTCTACCTACGCCGCCATCTTGGTTCTCCTCATTTTGTTTTATTTTTGTTTTAATTTAATTTTAAAATCAAAAAGAGATCAAAACATGTTACTTTTCCCCCATAGTATCTTACCAAAAAATATAATTGCCATAGAGAATATTCATGCATTTTATATTGAGGTTTATGTAGATTGTTAGAAAGTATAATTGTTAGATATTGGCAATATTGTAAATAACTAATTTAAAACTTTTTTTTAAAAAAATTTATTTATTTATTTTTAGAGAGAGGGGAAGGGAGGGAGAAAGAGAGGGAGGAAACATCAATATGTGGTTGCCTCTCGCACATCCCCTACTGGGGACCCGGCCCGCAACTCAGGCATGTGCCCTGACTGGGACTCGAACTAGCATTAACTTTGGTTTGCAGGCTGGCACTCAATCCACTGAGCCATACCAGCCAGGGCTAATTTAAAACTTTTTAAAAATGAGAACACAGAGGACACATATTTGTGCTATTTTGTTAATTGTGACAAATTTATTAATATGTTTGAATTTTTAAGTGATATATTTAGATATTAAAAAATCAAAAAAATACAAAGCCAAAGGGTAATAGTGATTTTTAGCTAAGATGTAGGAGTCCGTGAGCTTGTTTTTAAAAACTTTTTTATATTTTCTAAATTTTATCAATAAGTAAGATTTAATTGGATCCTGAATAATTAAATATTGATGAATTCTTTATCCCAAATAATAAAAATAAAAAGAATGTACATTTATGGCCAAATTAAGTAATTTGATCTGATACCCATCTCTGCATTTTGGTGGCATGTGGCTTTTTGTTTTTAATTCATACAAATAACTATAATGAGTTTTCTGGGTTATGTATACCTAAAATATTTTTAACTATAGACATCATTTGTATTGGAATGTAAAACTTTCAGTTATAAAGTAGATTTTATTTTCTTAATCTTTTTATATACATATTACTATCCTTAGTTGCTACAGAGAAACCTAATATCCTGATGTCCATCTTGAGAATTTTTATTTATTTCTTCAGTTTTTTAATAATCCTCATTATTCTTATGAATATTTGTTTACTTTATAATAGATCTCTAATGAAAAGACTATTTTCTTTGATGCTCGAGCATTCAGTGAATGTTCACTAGCAGTGCTGCTTCTAATTGAAACTTTGAGTGATGTCTTCCCAAGGGTCGGGTCTAGATAGAAACCCTCCCTAATTATTTCCTTTGGACCTCTTGACTTTCTTTTCCTCTGTTCTAAATGTTTGCTCCTATTTTCTAGGAAGGTTAAAATCTGTAGTAAGTGAAAGCTGTACATTTATTGGAAGATTGAAGAATCTCTTGAGAATATGAATAAATCTGATTAGAAGCATAAGAGAATAAATGAAAATTGTGTACTTTTCAGTGAAGTTTCTTGTTAATTCATTTTACAGGAGATAGTTGTAATCATTGGATGTATTTTAGTGATGCAACCAAGACAAAAAATGGATGGGCCAACGAATTGTTACAGGAATTTGAAAGCAACGTTGAAATGCTTAAGCAGGCTATAAAGGATCATAATGTAGGTTCACCTCCTAAATCACCAACACATGCCTCTCCCCAGCATACACAAACAGGTATTTTACCTATGACAACATTATGGCATTCCCCTAATATTAAATTGTGTGTGTGTTCATAATATGATATTTTCTGTAAATAAGTATTATGTTTAATGAAATGTATAAAAATTCTGCATTTTATTCAGACCATAGGCATAGAATATTTTAGACTCTTTAATGGCTAGTAGATTTCTCTTTTTAATAATTATTTCAGACAAAAGTTATGTGGGAGTATCTTAAGTATGATACAAGTATGATTCCTGTTTAAAGAATAATCATCATGAAGGGTAATTTAACATTTTAACATCACAATTTAACATTTTTATGTTAGTTTATATATAGTGTTTCCACATGTATTATCTCATTTGAGAAATCAGAGTTCATCTATAGTTCTACTAGCTGTCGTAATAGTAAAAGAGCGACTGTTAGAAAAAAATTACAGTACATTGAAAGGAATTTTTCTTTCCCACAGAGAAAGATGCAGCTCTGAAAGGGACTTCCAGAACACCTTCAGTATTATCTCAACAATCCAAAGCTAAGTTAATGTCTAGTTCTCTTGTGGTTAGACTTGCAGATTTCAATATATATCAGGTATGTTTTACTTTTTAGATTAAATCTTCCGATAAATACAATTAGTATCTTCCGCAACTCTTATAAACTAATGCCACCATTTTATTTAAAAACATCTGACCAGATTTGTGAAATGCCTAAATTAGGTAGGATAGAAAATATCAGGTCATTAATTTTTATGTGTATAGTTTTCCAGGATTAGCCACACTGTGAGGTTAAGGTTATAGTGCTTTAGATTGCCAAGTCTGCACCAGACTTTTGATATCAACTGCAAGTTCAAGGGTTTCCATAAACTGCCCACAGATTCAATAATTCACTGGAAGGATTCACAGAACTTGCTGAAATCAATCATTCTCAGAGTCACATTCATTAGAGGAAAGAATACAAATTAGAACCACCATAGGAAGAGAACATAGACAGGAGTTTGGGAGGGTTCTAAATTCAGAACTTACTTTTCCTCAAGACACATTGGCCTCCTGGCATGGTTGTGTAACAATATGTATGAAATATTGCCCACCTAGTTGAATTCAGTCTCTAGGTGGATTAATACCAGGTGACCCAAGGTGTCCAAATTCTAAACACCACTATGGCAGAGTTGGCCAATTCCACTCTGAGACATCTTGTGAGCATAAGCTATCACTTGTGGCCCCAGGGGTCCACCATGAATAGGAAATTCCAGTAGTTTAAAATTCCCTGGAGCAGGGACAAAGGCCAGACCTCTCTTTGTAGTCCAGATTTCGTATTACACAATTGTTTTAATGGAAGAAAGTAGAATACTTTTTGCTTTATTGAACTACCATGTATTAGCTATACTGTGAACATAATTTTATAGCTAAGATCTCTATGTCCCATTTACAACTAAAAATCTTACTCAGGCTGTAATCTCACAATATAGTTTAACCTCATAGTTCTTGAGAGTAACACAATAGAGTCTGTTGTGATTCGAATGTAATTTCAAATCCGTAACAGTTAAGAAGTAGTTACATTTACACAGTCCTAAAATTATTTCGGCCCGTTGAAGGCAACTGCGAGGCTGATGTGGCCCCCAGTGAAAATAGTTTGACACCGCTGCAATACAGTATATTACCTATTTTTAAAAAATAAAAGAAAGTGTTTCAGATGTATGTTAGCGTTAATGAATTATTCTCATTTATTTTGATAAGCCTGTGCCTTTGAGACCTAGTTTTATATGTGAAAAGTTTTTATTTTGCTTAGTGGTTTTCAACTGGGGCTGATTTTGCTCCTCAGGGGACATTGGAGGACTAGTCTTGAGGACAATTTTGGTTGTCACAGTTGGAGGGGGTAGCTACTGACACTAGTGGGTGGAAACCAATGATTCTGTTGAACATTTTACAATGCACTGGACAACCTCCACAATGAAGACTTATCTGGCCCAAAATGTCAATAGTGTCAATTTTGGGAAACCCTGGCTTAACAGTTATATTTTTTATTGTGCTATTGCTTCCTTCTCTACATTTTTTGTGTAATGCATCTCATTTAAAGCAGACTTTAAATTATGAGATTTAATAAATTCAAATGGTAATGAATTATTTATAATCTCAAATGATTGAAGGTGAAATACAATAAAGAAATCCCACATACACAAATACACCAAAACAAAACAAAAGTAACCGGAAGAAAATAAAATAGTATGTTCATTCCATCTTGAATAACTTTTTTAACTGTTAAAGGAAAAAGTAAGCTGTTGTCTATATAAATAACTTGACACTTTGAGTTGGAAAGGATTTATTTCCATATATACAGAGAAAAGCTTCTTGATTAGATAATGTAAGAAGCTGACTTAAATTTATAAAGACTACAAATAATCAAAAAGTTTGAGTAGCAATTTACATAAGAGAAAACATAAATAAACTATTGAAAAAGCATTTTACTTTGTATGAGAAATATACATGTTTGTTGAATGAATGAAAAAAAAATAACCTTGAGATACGATACATCCCTGGGTCTACTAAGTAAGCATAAATGAATGAAATTGATAAAACTCTATTGGTTGAACTTTGGGGGAAATTAGTGTATACATTTTTAATGTAATTATAAATTATCAGTTTTGGGAATAACCTTAAAACTAATAGTTCTTTTGGGAAAATACTTTAAATTATTTAAGAAGCATTTATAATTGTATTTTATTATAAAATATACATGACAATTTGTCATCTTAATCATTTTTAAGTGTATAATACCTTGGCATTAAGTATATTCACATTGTTGTGCAACTCTCACCACTGTCCATCTTCATAATTTTTTTATCACTTCAAACTGAAATTCTGTATGTAAGTATATTATTTCTCACAATAAAGAAACTTGGGTAGAGAATTATTATACAGTACATAGTGGAGAAGCATTTTAGTCTTCAGAACTTAGAACTGTGTCCAGACTACCATTTACTTACTTGCTTTATCTTACAGAAATATTCTATCTGTTATTTTAAGGCTCGAAATAGTAAGTTTGCAAGGAATGTTGTACAGAGCTGCTTTTGTAATTGATAAGAATCCAAAGAGGTGATTGTTTTCTGAATAGTTAATTTAAAAATAATTTAGCGTGCACTCTGACTGGTGTGGTTCAGTGGGTTGGGAATCTCCTGAAAACCAAAAGTTCGCTTTTTAGATTCCCAGTCAGGGCACATGCCTGGGTTGTGCGTCACGTCCCGGGTGGGTTGCACAACTGATGAGTGTTTCTCTTGCACATTGATGTTTCTCTCCCTCTCTTTCTCCTTCCCTTCCCCTCTCTCTAAAAATAAATAAATGCAATCTTTAAAAAAAAATGCCCATTAAAAATAATTTAATGTGCAGTTAAATGTGTAATAAATTTTCATTGGAAATTAACCATTAATAAACTGGTTGGAAGCAATTTTAATACTTTGAAGTGATGTCTGTGTTGCATAAATTCTTTGGAAAGGGCCTTATTCAGTGTTACTTTAGGAAACGTAATTATTTTTTCAGGTCTCTACAGCAGAACAATGTCGTTCTTCCCCGAAAAGTATGATTTCTTGCAATAAAAAATCCCTGTATCTTCCACAAGAGATGTCAGCTGTCTATATAGAATTCACAGAATATTATTATCCTGATGGAAAGGATTTTCCAAGTAAGAGGGTTTCCTGTTTTGTTACTATTTGTCCATTACTTGGGATGTTGTTTTTTTTCTTGCAAAGTTTTTGACTAAAAAAACCAAAAACAAACGTCCATTGTTCTTTGCTGTTGTTGTTATTGTATGTAGTATACAACTCTAGGATAGCATTTTCATATATTATTTGTTCATATGTTCTTTTCCCTCATTAGCTTGTAGCATACTTGATGTCAAGAATTATGTAAAATTCACACTTCATATTATCCCCGAGTTTTAACTAATTTTTATACTTAGTAGCTATTTGTTTAATTAAAGTTAGGCCATTTATAGAATAAGATTTTTTTTCCTGCAGTAAAACTCCATTTATATTTCTGCTATATAAAATAAAACACTATATTTCATTGCATAATGACGTTATCCCTTTAGCTCCAGAGAATTCTTCAGGCTGGTTTTTAATGCCCATATAATATACCTTGGACAACTTTTGGCACTTCAGTTAGAAACACTGAATTACATGAATTTTTATTTGTAAGCTACTTTGGCTGCCTAAAGTTAAAATGATTATGTATTTGTGTTCTCTGAATATTAAAATTCTGTGGTACATGTCTTGGTTTATCTGGGAGTCCTTCAAACTAAAATTTGCCTTTGTTTATGTGGTACCTTTTTCATTTTGTAATTAAAAATCAAAGTTGAGGGAAAAAAGTGTTTAAATGAAATAGGTTATGTTATTTGGACAACAGAAATTTTACGTCCTTTCTTAAAAGTGGATCTCCAGGATAGGTTGACCTACTTTGCCTGTTTGTTTAATGTTGACTTAATGTAGGCTCTTAGTTTCAAAGGGAATTTCTGATTGTCATGCCTTTGTTGTTATCTGAAAAGAAGGTAGCCTGGAAATTATTTTGGAGAAACAGATGTGGAACTATTTTACTGCTTTAATTTTTGTTTGTGCCACTTTTTTGTAATCTAATCCTTACCATTTTATGCCTTTCAACAGTCTTGTATATTTCTCATTTGTTTGTTTCTTCTACCTTCCTGACTAAAATAATGAGAAAATTAAGATAGATTCAAATATTTGCTCAGCACCTGATGAAGAGTAAAATAGCACAGCTGAAACTCAAGCCTGGGTCTTTTAAATACAAATTCATTTCCCCCCACTGTTTTCTCCGGACATTCACAGCCATTTTTCTGTAATTGGATAATCCTGTTGTTTCCAGCCCTCTCCCACACCCCCAAAATTGTTTTCCTTAAATAATGCATCGTTGAACTAGTGAGTTTTCTTCAGAGTTAAGACTAACTAGGATTTCTAACTTCTAATTCAGGTTTATTTCTATCAGTTTTTTTTAATGTGTACCAGCGGAATTATCTCATTCTATAATCTATACATTTTTTTTCTTGATAAAAATATACAACTTTTTCCCAGCACTTTAAATCCTATCCCCCTAGATACCTAGGAGTGGATGTTTTAACTCTTTTTAATTTAACTTTTTATTATGGAAAATTTTCAAACATACACCAATGTAAAGAGGGTTGTATGTTGAATCCCCATCTATAGACATTCATTTTTAATCCTCATGTTTTGTCTCTGTTAAGTGATTCAGCTTTAAAAACATAACTTTTAAAATAATTATAAATGCAATATGTTGATTATATTATAAAACAGAAAATGCCAAAAACAAAAAATGCCCATGAGCCTGTAATTTCGAGACAACTCCTAAAACTTCAGTGTATTAGTTTGCTAGTACTGCCATAACAAAGAACCACAGACTGAATGGTTTAAACAATGGAAATTTATTCCTTCACAGTTCAGGAGGCTAGAAGTTCTAAATCAAAGTGTGGGCAGAGTTGCTGCCTCAGAGACCTCTCTCTTGGCTTGTCGATGGCCATCTTCTCACGTGGTCTTTCCTCTGTGTCTGTTTCCTAATCTCTTCTTGTGACATGTATCGTATCGGACCAGGGCCCACCCATACGAACACATTTTTACCATAATTGCCTCTTTAAAAGCCCTGTCACCATATACAGCCACATTCTGAAGTACTGGAGTTTAGAACTTCAACATATCAATTTTAAGGGGGCATAGTTCAGATTGTAACAATAAATTGAGTGTTCTTAGTTTTGTTTTTAATGTATGTTTCTTTTACATATTTGATTTACATCCTGTTTTTTCCTCAATGACATGAGCATATTTCTGGTTTCTACAAGTTCATTTTCAATATCTTTAATAGCCACATAGTAATCTATTTCATAAGTAGACCCCTATTAGAAACTGCATATTCATCTTTCTACTGCTTAGTGTATCAGGTTTCTTCCTCTGTCCAAGATCTGCAGTCAGGGTTCTTCTTTCCTTTTGTGCTCTAGCCTTGGGGACTACATTTGCTGTCTAGTCTTCTCTGGGACTAGAGAAGACTATTCTTCTTCTTATTCTGCACTTGAGATTCCTTCTCCTTTCTTTCCATCCAGAGTGTGACGCAATCTCCTCAGCATCTCACTTCCTTGCTATTTCCAAAAACAAGCATCTCTATCTACATCCCAATTGAATGTTTCTGTTGGACTTGAATTACAATTTTTCTGCTTTCATGTCTGTCTTGTGTGATAGTCTATGAACTTTTTTTTAAGGGAAGGAACTATGCCCTGTTTTTTAAAATGAATTTTTTGTGCTTAACACAATATACAAGATATAGTTGGTATTCAATGAATCTTTGTTGAAAGGAAAGAGAGTGAGAAAAGAGGAAGGAAGGAAGGAAGGAAGGAGGGAAGGAAGGAAAAGAAAAAAGAAAATAAAGAAATCCTATCCAGGATTTGTTATAATGCTGTTTCTACTGGTCCCATCCCTTGGGCTTATTTTTCTTAAATTAATAAAGCTTAAAAGTTCTAGATATACATACCTTTTGCTTTGGTAGAAGTAAATAGGTGTGAATTTTTGTAATAAAATATCTTCATCATGATCTGAAAATGATATTGGCTTTATGATACAAATATATGTGGCTTTCAGGAAGTGATATATACTCTAATTGTAAATATTAGTTTAACATTTGCACTAAAATATTTGTCTAACCCCTGGGCATTCTAATAGTTTGGGGGAGCTATGAAAATGAGTGTATTCATTTGGTTACTTATGGGATACTTGAGTTTTTACTTTGTACCAAGCACTATTCTAAGTTTAGGATTAAGGGCAGAGTAAAACTGTACATGGTCCCTCCTCTCAAAGAGATTTGCCTGGTTTACCACTTCTTTCATTGTGGGGGATTCAGATTCAGATTCAGGTAGTAAAAGTCCTTACAGAAATAAGTGATTAAGGATCACAACTAATGTAATAATTCATTAAAAAGGTCAGGTTTTTTGAATTTTGCTTATTGGTAACTATAATACTAGGAAAAGAAATCTAAACAGTATTTCCCATTTATACAATTAGTTTCAGATTAAATTATATATTCTTAAGTTAGTGAAACAGAAAAAATGATTTTTGTCTCTCTAAACATGTCTGCTGTTACCTACGTGTGTCACTTTGATTTTGTAAATAACACCTGAAAAACTTTTTACCTTAATTAAAAAAGAATAAAACATGTTAAAAATGTCTTTTGTATTCTCAGGGAAGATTTAGAACTATCTGTTTATTAAAAATCTTCTTAAAATTTTTTTCTCCACAGTTCCATCTCCCAACCTTTATAGCCAGCTGAATGCACTACAGTTTACTGTGGATGAAAGAAGTATTCTATGGTTAAATCAATTTCTGTTGGATTTAAAACAGAGCCTTAATCAATTTATGGCTGTATACAAGTTGAATGACAATTCAAAATCTGATGAGCATGTTGACATTCGAATTGATGGCTTAATGCTAAAGGTACCATATAAACAAGTGGCTATGAGAACAAAACCATTTTTACAGAAGAAAAGTTAACACCATTATAATTTCCAGGATTTAAGAGGGCATTCAAATTTAACTCAGCTTCATTGCATCTTAATTTTGATTTTTAAATTTCAGTTTTAATTTTCAATTATAGAAGCTTTAAGAGACTTTTTTCCCCTGCTTCTTTCTCTCTTTTATTTTTTTTCTTTACTCATCCAGTTGGAGGTAAGCAGTAGAAGCAAAATTTAAATCAGTCATTTTGTTCCTATTTCTTACCAGAGGTAATAAAAATTTTCTTTTCAAGAGGGTAAATAATACAATGAAGCTTTTAAGTAAAATTTCGGGTTTTATGTATTCACATTTATTCTGTTAATAGTATCCGAAGATAATAGAAAGTTGCTCAATATTACAGGTGATTGGTAATCTGAATTCCATGGACATTTAAACTTAAAGGAAACTAAAAAAAAATAGTTTAGTGTAGAATAAGACTTGATCATGGATGGAAATTTTAGTGTTGCTGGTAGACTAAATTTATATACTTTAATTTCTTTTCTGTAAATTGAGGTTAATAATTAACAATCACATTATAGAAATGTTTTAAAAATCTTATAATATTCACTATAGAGACACATTTTATAATATAATTATAATTTAAGATACAATTATATAATGATCCTTACATTTTCTGAGTGTGGTCAGTTTTAAAACCAGTCACTTTTAACTCCTTGATGTGAATATTTTAAGGAGTTGGGTTAATTATCTCTGGAAAATTATTTTAGTAATTGGACCTATACATTTAAGTTTATTTTCTTAATAGTTTTCTCCCAAAGAAGTGATTCTAATGACATCTATGGAGTCATTCCATTTACTCATCTATTTATCCTCCAAATTGCTTGAATCTAAAATATCCTAATAAAAAATTTTCTTTTGCAAACTTGACACTTTCTTCTATATGCTCATGGCGGGATAAGCAGTTAGTAGTACTGGTTTGATATAATTTTGTTCTTTTTATTTTGTGATATGTTGTATGCAAATCTATTTTTATGTTGTATACATTTTTCATCATTTGTTTTTTAACCTTTTCTCAGTGGTAAATTATTTAAGTCCTTTATACTCAGTTTAATAAAAAGATTTGGGGGAGAGAAAGTTAGTGTTTTATGTCTGGTTAGGAAAGTAGTATTTTGGGTGGGAATGTCAAAAAGTATCGTTTTTGATTATTTTATCTTCAAAATATATGGATTTGTAGTTAGACGAGATTAACATGTTTTCTCTTCTAGTTTGTTATTCCTTCTGAGGTGAAATCCGAATGTCACCCGGATCAACCACACGCAGTTTCTGTTCAGAGTTCTGAGATGATTGCCACAAATACAAGGCACTGTCCAAACTGCCGACACTCCGATCTAGAGGCCTTGTTTCAAGACTTTAAAGATTGTGACTTTTTCAGTAAAACATATACCAGCTTCCCCAAATCCGGTGACAGTTTTAATCCTCTGCATCCAATCTTCCAAAGACATGCTCATGAACAAGATACCAAAATGCATGAAGTTTACAAAGGAAATATTACTCCCAAGTTGAACAAACACACTCTTAAAACTTCTGCTGCCACAGATGTTTGGGCTGTATATTTTTCTCAATTTTGGATAGATTATGAAGGGATGAAAAGTGGAAAAGGACGACCAATAAATTTTGTGGACTCTTTCCCTCTTTCCATCTGGATTTGTCAACCAACAAGGTATGCACTATCTCAAAAGGAGCTGCAGACTTGTAATCAGGTATCTCTAAACACATCACAAAGTGAATCTAGTGATCTGACTGGCCGACTGAAGCGGAAAAAGCTCTTGAAGGAGTATTACAGTACAGAGTCTGAGCCCTTGACAAATGGTAGTCAGAAATCTTCTTCAGATACATTTTTAGGATTTTCCTCTTCATCATCAGATGCAGATATTCATGTCCTGGTTCGTGTTCATAAACACATCAGTATGCAGATCAATCACTACCAGTATCTGTTGCTGCTTTTCCTCCATGAGTCGCTCATTCTGCTTTCAGAGAACTTAAAGAATGATGCAGAAGCTGTGACTGGCAGTCCCGCTAGTCAGACATCCGTTTGCATTGGAATTTTACTTAAAAGTGCAGAAGTGGCTCTTTTACTACACCCAGTGGATCAAGCAAATACTCACAAGTCTCCTGTTTCTGAAAGTGTGATCCCAGTGGTTTCTGATTATTTGCCTACAGAAAATGGAGAATTCTTGTCTTCAAAAAAGAAACAAGTTACTAGTGGTATAAATCAAATTAGAAGTGTAACTGTTAATCATAAGTCAGACAACAGATCTATGAGTGTTGACCTTAGCCATGTCCCTTTGAAGGATCCTTTGCTTTTTAAATCAGCTAGTGACACAAATCTGCAAAAAGGTATTTCTTTTCTGGATTACTTATCAGATAAAAATTTAGAGAAAATAAGTGAAGATGAAAGTAGTGGAATTCTTTGCAAAAGTGGCTCAGGGGAAATTGGACTAGAAACAGGCGACAGAAAGGATTTATCTTACACAGATTCAAATAGTGTCTTAAACTACAGAGAAGATTCAAGTCTGCTGTCGTTTGATAATGATGGTAATCAAAACATGCTTTTAAATAGTGTAACTAGTAAAGGAAATGAAGCCATAGAATCTATCTTTAAAGCTGAAGATTTGCTTCCAGAAACAACTTCCCTCTCTGAGAACCTGGAAATGGGTAAAGAAGAAGCACCCACAGTTAGAACACTTAAATCACAGTCATCTTTAAGGTAACAATGCACTATTGGAATGGGGGGCGTTGTTTGGGGTGCGCGCGTGTGTGTCTGAGCATATTTTGTTTTTGGACCGAAAACCTCATGGCAAAACATGACATCGTCAGAGTTAACACATAGAAGAGTAGGTTTTTCAAAATATGAAAATACTTTCAGTTTAGACTTACATAATTTAAAAACTATGGATACTATGTACATATTTTTATTAGAAATATTTTTAGAATTTTTGACCTTATATGCGATGTTTTTCTAGTAGTTTTAGTTGTTAACAGTGGGAAACCTAAGGAATGGTGCCCGCCAAATCTGGTTCCACTCTATTTCTTACAGGAACATGAAAAGAAGCTCCTCACAAACCTCACTGGATACCATTTCACTTGACAGCATGATATTGGAAGAACAATTGTTAGAAAGTGATGGAAATAATAGTCATATATTTCTTGAAAAAGGTAAAGCAATACAGTAAAGAATTTATTGTACATATAAACACACAGGACACACATATCTTAGAAGTGATGTTTAAGTATTTTTAGTTATATTCAATAATTAATTACATCCCCTAAAAGACATTTTGTTTACACACACATACATACACAATACACAAAGACTATTGTACCTAAATTTATAATAGTTGTTCTGTTGCTGCTTTTAACCAGATACTTCTCTCCCCCCCCCCCCGCCCCCCCGCCCGTTTGTGGCTGCCTCTAACACTTACTTGTATTGTGTATAGATCATAAAGCAGGCAGCACTAAAGCTACTAGCTCTCTCACAGAGACATCTGTATCTGGAATTTTGACTAGGTGACCTTAATTAGCAGCATGGATTCTCAATTTTGTGGTCCTAGGACTGGAGTCCAGACTGGATCTACTTATTTCCCTACCAGGATTCTCTTACTTACATGATTATATCTGATGGAACTGCATGAATGCCCTTTTTAAAAATGTTTTAAATTTATTTATTGATTTGAGAGAGAGAGAGAGAGAAGTATTGATTTTGTTGTTCCATTTATTTATGCATTCATTTGTTGAATCTTGTATGTGTCCTGACCAGGGATTGAACCTGCAACCTTGGTGTATCGGGACAATGCTCTAATATTTGGCCAGGTGCAGAGGTTCCTAATGTCCCAGTGAAGACCACTAGGAATGACTTAGAATTATATGCATTCCAACCACTAAGGCATTGGGGACTTTGTGAACAGGAATAAAAGCATGGGCAGGGAGTAGTTGTCCCAGACACTGAAGCATAAGGGACAAGAGACACATACGAATTACTTTGTGTATAATGAGTAATAAGCCTATTGGTAGTTGAAGACATCTTTGGTAAGGAAAGACTCATAGCTTCATAAACTGAAGCTTAAAGAAATTAGTATACAGTCAGGAAGCAATAGAAGTCGATTTGGAACTCAGCTAGTCTGACTCAAGAGCCTAAGCATTTAACCAATCAGTATGCTATACTAGCTCTCTAGACATGGGAAATGTCTAGAGACAAAAAAGCCTGACCTAACCCTGCTATAGGCCATTTATAACAATATCTTCTCAATATACTCTACCAATTAAATGGAGAAGAGGTACTGATGTGGGTCATAAAAGTCTATTTTAGATTCACAGAGCTCAATTGCTAGTTCCTCTGCCCCCTTTATGGTTTTAAATCCTACTTTAGCAGAGGATTTATGTTCTGTGATCAAAATTTAATTCAAAAACAGTGTCCCTTTAGAAAATATCCCTACTTGGTCTCAAAAAGCATTAGTGTTTTCTTGTTATTTCTGAATATTAAATCATAAAAGTGACTGTCTCAACTTGGAAAGTAAAGACAACTGCAATTCGAAAAATAAAGGAACTCCAAAGCTCCACAATCTAGTGATATCAACTATCATTTATTCTATAAATTTTTATATGTATTCACATATTACATGTTTGGTGTTGTATTACATACATGGTTTTTTAACTTACTTTTTATCACACATGCATTTTCTAATATAGTGAAGTGACTATTAATAATTTCCCAGCTATTGGATGTTTAGATTGTTCATAGTTTTCACAGTTATAAAATGCTATAATATCATTCATAAAGTTTGCTTGCATTTCTAATTACTGTCTTAAAATAGATTCCAGCAGTAGACTATTTTTAGGGTCTGGAAAAAGGTCAAGGCAATATTTCTGTCTGTCACATTTAAATATGTGACTATATAGTCCTGATTCTCCTGAGCTGTAATAATTTTCTTTATGTCACAGGGATTGTTTTTCATTGGGAACACTCTTGTTTTTTGTTTACTTTGTTTTAATTTTTATAAGAAGTATGTGAATATGTTCTCAGTGTAAAAAGATCAGATATTATGGACATACTCAGAGTAAAAAATGAAGGTGTCACTTTAAACCACCCTTTCTCCGTCCCTTGATACCTTTCCCCAGAAATAACACCCACCTGAACTTCTGGTATACGCAGTATACTTTGAGACCTTTTTCTATACATATGTATGTGTTTATACATATATACTCTAGCATATATGTATATAAACATATACGTGTGTAGGTGTGTTTGTATATATATTTTTAATATATTTACATGTTTCTACAGAGAAACAAACACATGGTGGGCTACGGCCCCACCATAGGCTGCTGTCTAGTCTCCCCACTTCGATTCTTGTTAATTTTCAGTTCATTCTTCATTCCATAGGAAGGATACCCTTTAAAAATGTAAATACTATCATGTGGATTTCCATTCTAGTCCTGATAACTTCTCACTGCTGTAAGGCTAACAAGTTTAAAAACCTTAACGTTACTGACAAAGATCTGTGTGATATGGCCCTTGACTAACATTTCTGCCCTTCTCCCACGTGCTTACTACACTTTAAATATACTTTATTATATTCAGTCTTTTTTTCAGTTTCTTCATGGTGACAATTTTTTTTTCCACCTCAGGGTCTTTGTACTTGTGTATAGAATGCTATTTTGTTTTTGTTTGCTTTAACTTTAAGTATTACTTTTATCAGGGAAGCCTGCTTAACCCCTAACTGTGTTAGGAACTCCTTGTAAAATGGGAGTTTAGTATCTCTTCATGCCATAATTGTATTTATGTACATCTTCCCTGGCACTAAAAATAGTTTTATTCATTCTTTCAGTGGGTAACTCATTGAGCACCTACTATGTTGCCAGGCACTTGGCTGGAAGCTGATTTTATAGTAGTAAATGTAGTAATAAAAACATTGAGGTCATGTTTTGTATATCTTTGGTTTTTTTAATCTAATTTCTAGTAATTTATTTTTATAGTATTTTTAAAAAGTATTGATTTGTGACAGATACTTTAAAAAAATATCTTTTACCACAGGAATTTGCGAAACTGAAATATAGCACATTGAGGAATTAAGGCAGGTAGATGAGGATGGAGAATGATTATATTGATGATAGTGGCATCAACTTCATGCAGAAGATAATTAGAAGTTACTTTAGGATACTGAAAAGAAAAATTAAGGGGTAAAACTGGACCTATTCAATACAAGAGAGAGTGAAGGGGCCCCCGCAGGCTGACCACGACCCTGGCAGTTCCATAGGCACTGTGCTTGCGTGGAGAACACGGGCTGTGGTCCCCGTGGTAGATTTCTTGTTATACTGTCTAAGTTCAGGGCTTAAGTATCTCTCACTTTTTATTTTGAGAGGTCATTCCTTGTTACAGTATTTGCTAACTAATCACAGAATAGCTTTTCTGTGCTTATTGTGCTTTAAACAGGCTATGCTTAGGAAAGAGTTAAAGGGATAGCCCATCTTGGTTAGATAATTGTGACACTTTTGGATCATTTGTAAAACTGATTTAAACTTATTAGTTTATTTTGTACTATTTCAGGTATTAAAAAGAATTCAGGTACCAATTATCAAAGCCCAGCTGATAGTGGAAATACCGGTGTAAACCTACAGAATTACGGGGAAGCCTCTCCAGATGCCATCAGTACAACTTCAGAGGGTGCTCAAGAAAATCATAACGACCTGGTAATCATTTCAGAGAGGCTCTATGAAGAGAAATGCCACCAGCTTCATCTCATATTTAATGTGTTCACATTTTAAGACATTACTGTATAAAATGAATTGACTTATTTAGATTGTGGGTGATTCACTTTGTTCTCTCTTGAAAATTCTCTTTCTACTCTTGAAAATTCTTCCCTCTTACTGAATTGTTTTCCTCTGAATTTCACTTTAAAAAAATTTTGTTTTTGTATGGAGGGGGGGAAGTTCTCTTTTTTTATCTTTTATTTTTCAATCTTTAGTTTCAATTTAAATATACTTTGAAACAGCTTGATAGTAAGGATGGTAGTTTCGGTGAGGGGCTTTTTACAGAAGAACTACATTACTGATTTACTTTAACCCTCTTCACCCAGTGAAATTCTATGGATGACTTAGGAAATATGTTCCGCTTTTAATGGAAATAATTTTATACAGAAATGTCATGTAATTAGTGTTCATGGTCAAAAAATTCTTCTCTTGACTGAATAAGAAAAAAGGGAGCTGAAGTTTATAACTGTAATGTAATAACCACATTCATTTGATCACAAGTAAATATTTGGTTTATTAGGCCACAGTTGTATTTTTAGAGGTTATAGTACTAGTTTCCTATGTTATTTTTAAAATTTTGTTTTAATTACTTGGTATACTAACATTATTTATGCAATCATTGTTAGATGTCAGTCGTGATGTTTAAAATTACTGGTGTTAATGGGGAAATTGACATACGAGGGGAAGATACAGAAATCTGTCTTCAAGTGGACCAAGTAACACCGGCTCAGTTAGGCAATATCAGCCTTCGGCATTACCTTTGTAATCGTCCAGTAGGTGAGACTTTAATATGACTTAAACTTCTGTTTTTTTATGCATATGATTTTATACATATACATTATTTATACATACTATTTATACAAAAACCAAAAAACGATTGAACATAGAATTTCAAAACTAGACTGTTGTTTTATACCCAGCCCAACCTCTTTTCAAATTGTACAATTTTAGATTATTTCCAGTTGCGCAATTATTATTTTTCACTTTTCTTTATAGCTCGCTTAGTACCATACTCTATTACTTTTTTTCATGTTCTTCCTAACTGAGGAAGTCATTTTGAAATACCTTGAATATATGGGTTATATAGTCAATGCTACCTAATACCTTATTTTTCCCAACTGTCTCATTTGGTTGTTAGAAGATAAAAAAAAACAAACAGGAAAGGAGGAAGGAAGGGAGGGGGGAAGGGAAGGAAAAAGAAGGGTAAAGGGGATAAATGGAAAAAGAAAAAAAGTTTAGCTTTAACATTTCAAACATCAATAAACACATGAAAAAGATTGTATGTGATTGCTTTTGTTTGCTTGTGTTTGTTTCTCTATAACGTGTGGATTTTGGATTCCTTTAATAGGAAGACCTTAATATAATAGTTTCATGGCATAAGAGAGAGTAGAGAGGAGTGGTTTTTGACTATTGAAGGTTTTGTTTTATTTCTGCTTGCAGTAAATAAATACTCTTTTTGTTTGAAGTTATTTCTGGGTGTCAGTTCCTTGGAGTATGTATTGGTGTATGTGTGTGGATACAGGTATAGATCGGTAAAAGACCCTGTAAAGTAACATTTACCGAATTGTTTGTTTCTTATAGCTCTTATTTTTAATTAGGTTAATTAACTCTTGTTTTTCTTCCTATGGGAAGAAAACGCATCTCAGTACATATTCGCATCCATGCTGAAGAAAAATAAACATTTTCTGTCATGAATTTAATTAGTGGGGTCTTCTTATGAAGACCCACAGGACAGATAAGTTTGATTCCTCAGTAACTGAAACTGCTCTGCCTTTCCAAAACAGTTAGTTTGCTTTAACTCATGGATTTTATGAATTGTGAAATGGATATTTTCTCTTTGCTGCTAGAAAGCTCCTTTGTGGTCAGCCTTTGGTACAGAAATTTAAATAATGTTTTGAGTTATTAACCTTCCTACCTAGTTTTTCCTCTTTCCTTCTGTCCTTATTTTTCTTCTGCTTACTTCTTTTTTGTCTGATTATGCCATGTGCATGCTGCCTCCTATTCTTTTGGGAGGTAGGTAAAAAAAAATATATAGTTATTACCATAAGGGCCAGTTTATTAGTTCAGTGGTTCCACTAGAAAATTTTCTTTTTTAAAATTATAGACTCTGTGGATGCTTTATTGAAATTCTAAAATATATTTTGAACTCAAGTATTTATATCTCTGTAAGCTGCCTGAAGTTCTTTTTTGGAACAAGGCCAAGACATAAATAAATGTAAATGTTTAATACCCAGTTTTAATAAGGAAGGTGCAAAACTTCTTTTGTTACTTCTTGAGAAATAGCTTAGGCGTCACTTCAGATGCCATGATGGTTTCTGCATGACAGTCACCCATTATATTACAAATGTATAGATTGCTGTGTTACCCAGGCACACTCTTAAGTATCTGAGGTATGCATGATACCAGATTTATATCATGGCATGTTGTTTCATGTTACCAAAAAATAGAAAACAGACAAGTCGACATTATTGCAGTAGAAGATTGTCTGTAAAAATTGAAAATAGGATGGTACATGGTATGTTGTGTATATACTGTAAATATCACTTAAATTACAGGTAAATATTAAAACTTTATTATTGCTTTACCATTGTACAAAGCCAAAATAACCTCTAATGATAATCGAGTGACATTTTTGAGTAGCATCACAATTATAATTTTATTTGTTCTTTTTCTGTAGGGTCTGATCATAAAGTGGTTATTCATTCCAAATCTTCTCCTGAGATTGCTCTGAGATTTGAAAGTGGGCCTGGTGCTGTAATACACTCTTTGCTTGCAGAAAAAAATGGATTTCTACAATGCCATATAGAAAACTTTAGCACTGAGTTTCTTACATCTTCTCTTATGAACATTCAGCATTTTTTGGAAGATGAAACTGTTGCAACAGTGATGCCAATGAAGATACAAGTTTCTAACACAAAAATAAATTTAAAAGTATGTTAATATTTTCACATTTTCATATTATAAATGTCCACTTTGCTACCTGAACTTTGATTCATGCCTGAGAATATGCCTTGTGTGTAACATGCTTTACCAGCATTTATTGAAATGAATGTGTTAGTCTTTTTGATGAATGATGTAAAGATTCTTCTTAGAAATTAAAAAATATCAAAATAGAATGGGCAGTTTTCTCTCTATATTAACTAAAGCAAGAAAAAATGCATTTCTGATTCATTAAAAATATTGACCTAAGTAATGTTTTTAAGAAAATAATTACATGAACTTAATCGCTTACTTTAGTAACAATGTGCTGATACTGTTTCTCTTTCCTGCAGGATGACAGTCCTCGCAGTAGCACGGTGTCCCTGGAACCAGCTCCTGTAACCATTCACATCGATCACCTTGTGGTGGAGAGGAATGATGATGGCTCTTTTCATATCCGAGGCATGTGTGAAAAACAGTTTTAAGTGAATACTCACTAAAATTTGAAATTTATTACATGCCGATTGTTTTCACTCATTGTTATACGTATGCACATGTGTAGGAATAGATGAATGAGGGACACTTTCAGTGCATTGTAATAAAGTATTACCTATGTATGGATCTTTACCTCAGAACTAACTCATCTGTAGTTTGCAGGCATTTGCTTTTGAGAATTAAGAAGCTCTTTCAGTGAATGCTTTGAATTGCCCAAATTTCTCAAGTAGCTTGTTAAGAAATTTCGAGATATGCTGTATTTTTCCTCCTTTGAAGCAAATTTACTTAGCAAGCAAGAACATTCAAAATAATCTCATTAGTAGCTATTTGAAAAATTATTTGTAGGTGTTTGTTGATGTGATAATGGCAGTTTACCAAATATTTTTCTTTACTCCTTCCTCCCCGCCCCCTGCCCCTCGTATATTCTAAGGCATACTTGCAGCTGTTCTGGATGTGATTAAAGTTCATGAAGGAATAGATGCTTTTATACCTATTTTGCTGCTTATATTACTTCACACTTCTTGGGAAAGTCTTTAAACCAGTTATCAATTTTGCAGTAAAGACTTTAAAGAGGAACCTGAAATAATTATTCAGAAAATTTGAAAGGTACACTATAATTTTTTGTTCCAGTAAAATGTAGCTAATTAGGTAACTATTAACAAGACTACCAATGAGCGAAGAAGACAGAAAATGTTTGTCGTGGGTGTATATACCGTGCCATTTATCATTAATTACTTTTAATAGTAGTATACTGTCTCTCAACATTTTTTTCTCCCCAATGCACATAGGACCTGGCATATTCCCAGCTGGAACAGTGGCCATTATGACATCAATTCTCAACCAAAAGGGATGTGAGGAAGGGACTATCTCCCAATAGATTGTATCAGAATATGTATTTAAAGGTCTGTGATGAGCAACTCTTTGCCATACAGATCCTTAAAATTATTACCATAATTCTTCCTTAACTGGGAATGTGAGAAGATTTATTTGATTGCTAAACCTCAAAAAAGGTAACACCTAAATTCAGAAGACTGTCCATATGACCAGAAAAGAAAAAATGAATAGAAATTTTCTATTTGAATAAACAGAGAACTATTGAAGTGTATAAAGTCAAATATTTATTGAGCACCTACTGTGGTACTAATAACAATTCATATTTGAATAATGTGTCCCAGTTCATAAAGTTCTTTTACATTAAACATAAACTCATTCTCACCATAACCCTTTGTAATAATTAAGGCAAGTATTCTCATCACCTCCATTTTGCAAAGAAATTGAAGTTATAGAAGTCGGGTGACTTGTTCAAGGTGAAAGAGCTATAAAGTAAGTGGCAGATCCTGCACTAGGGAAAAGTATATGTTGCTCTAAGACGCTGCCCGTTTCATCCTTCAGGGGCATGGATTTGTTCATCAAAATCTGTCCTAAAAACTTGAAAGAAAAACCTCTTTTAAAGCAAACGTAAGGAAATAGTCTTTCTGTAGCAATAGATTCCAATCACCCGTGTCATTCACAAGTTCTCTTCCTTCCCATTTTTTTCCAGTCCCCCTGTCTTTTTACCTTCTCCACCTTCCTCTTTGTCCCCATTCCCTCCCTTCTCATCTCTTCCTTTTCCCTTCCCACATCTTTCTCCCTTCTTATCTCTCCCTCTTTACCTCTTCTAACATATACACCCTTTTCCCTCTCTTCCATCTTCCCTCCTCCTTCTCCTTTATTCTCCGAATATTTCCTTCCTCCTCTCCGTACTTCTTTCTCTTCTCTTCTCTCTCTCCCCTTTTTTCTCCTTATTCTACCTCCCATTGATTAATATAAAACAGGTTTTAGAGTTGTTTATCAGTGGCTTTTTCATTATTCTTAGAATCCCATGAGTAGTAAGATGGTAGGCTGAATAGAATGGGTCCTGGGTCTTCTGTTATCCTTACTACAGCAAGATAACTTAGCTTTTTTTTTTTTTTTTAGTTCATTCTAGTGTGTTATGTCATATTTAATCTTTAAAAAACAGTTTTGTTTCTTTAAAAGTTTGAAAACCAATGACTAATCAAGTAGTATTTTAGGGATGCTATTAGTCTTTTCAGGTTGTCCTCTTCTGGGAATCTTTTTAAGGGGGGGAAATTACGTTGAGCAGATAGTACTCTTTCATTTACACAATCCAGTTTGACTTGATGTACTGATGTTCTCTCATTCCATGTGATCTTGCTGGACCTGGCACTCGTAGGACGCTCTATCACAGAAGTGAGGATAGGACCCAGCTGGGCCAATCAAAAGATTTCAGCCCTTGGGACATGGTGACTAATAAATGATTTAATTATGACCCAAGCATTCTGAGCCATTTTTTGTGAATTGAGAAGGACACTAAGGGAGAAGGGGTCACAGGCAGTGAAACTTTCTTGTTTGAGTCACCAGTGGCTACCTATGCTATTGTATGACTGAACCAACACAGAGAAAAATAAAAGTGGACCTAAGACGTAAAGTCAGGTTCCTAAAGTGATTCTCCTGAGGACACATGAATCCTAGTATCCAGCCCTGCCTGAAGCATCATCCCTTGGATTTCTCTATCATAGAAACAAATATATT
Organism: Desmodus rotundus; assembly: GCF_022682495.2. Taxonomy (NCBI): domain Eukaryota; kingdom Metazoa; phylum Chordata; class Mammalia; order Chiroptera; family Phyllostomidae; genus Desmodus; species Desmodus rotundus. The sequence continues at coordinate 185,405,978 of NC_071389.1, read as the reverse complement.
TCTTTTTTAAAAAGCAAGTTTGAGATGGGCTTCTATTACTTGCAACCTAATGTCCTCTGTGATCCAAAGAGTAAGAAAAAAAGTTGGTGTATAAAGATGTTCTCTGCCTTTTTTTGTAATTATTTTTAATAAAAACATTTTTGAGATACAATTCAAATGTCATACCATTCACACAAAGTATACAATTTAGTGGTATTTAGTATGCTCACTAAGGGTGCCACCATCATCACGGTCAGTTGCAGAACATTTTCATCACCTTCAAAGATACCTCTGTCTCCTAGTTCTTCCTGTTCCTCCCCCAGCCCAGGGCAACCACTAATGTGCTGTCTGCCTATAGAGTTGCCTACTCTAGACATTTCATATAAATGGAATTACATAATATATGGTTTTTTGTGACTAGTTTCTTTCATTTAGCATAGTTTCAAGATTCATTTATGTAGTTGCATTTATCATTACTTTATTTTCCTGCATGGCTAAGTAATAATTTCATTTTATGGACACTTCATTTTGTTTATTCATAACTTGATGGACATTTGCATTTTTATTTTTTGACTATCACGAATTATGCAGCGTAAACATTTGTAGCTGTAAACATTTCATACCCAAGAGAAATGTTTTCATTTCTCTTGGGTATGTATCTAAGAATGGAATTATTGGGACATATGGTAACTCTTATTTAACCATTTGAGGAACGGCCAGACTGTTTTTCAAAGTGGCGGCACTAGTCTACATGTTTACCACTAGAGTATATTGAGGGTTCCAAATTCTCCACATCTTTGCCAACACTTGCTTTTATCTGACTTTTTGATTATAGGAATCCTAGTGGGTATGAAGTGATGATATTATTATGGTTTTGATCTACACTCTTCTAATGGATGTCAAGAATTTTTTTTCATATATTTGCTATTTGTATATCTTTGGAAAAATGTCCACATCCTTTGCCTACACTTTAAGTGGGTTATTTGTCTTTATTATTGTGTTTTAGGAATTTGTTATATATTGTGGAAATAAGTTCCTTATCAAATATAACTTGGAAATATTTTCTTCTATCCTCTGGACTATCTTTTTACTTTTTTCCAAGTGTCCTTGAAGCATTTGTTTTAGTGGAATACAGTTCATTTGGGTTGTTGCTGTTGCTTTTGTTTCTTTTGTGCTTTTGGTGTAATATCTAAAAATCCATGAACACATCTGAAGTTATGAGGATTTACCCCAATGTTTTCTTTTGAGAGTTTTATAGATTTAGCCGTAAGTTTAGCTATTCAGTCTATTTGAGTTAATTTTTGTATTTGGTTTGCCGGTAAGGACCATAGACACATGGGTATATTTCTGGACTCCCAAGTGTATTTCATTTATCTGTACATCTAATTTTGTAGCAGTACTGCACTGTCTTGATTACCATTTTGTTTAGGAGTAAGTTATGAAATCAGGAAGTGTGAGTTTTCCAACTTCAGGTGTTGTGTGTGTGTGTATGTGCGCGTGTGCATTCGTTTTGACTGTTCTGGGTTCCAGGCAGTACCATATAAATTTTAGAATCAGTTTGTTAGTTTCTACAAAGAAGCCAGCTCAGTTTAGATAGGGATTGTGTTAAAGCTGTAGATCAGTTTGGGAAGTAGTGCCATCTTAACAATATTAAGTCTTTTCATCCATGAACAGGCAATTATTTTTTCATTTATTTAGGTCTTTAATTTCTTTCAACAGTGCTTTAGTTTTTGGAGCTTAAGTTTTCATTTTTGTTAAATTTATTCCTAAGTATTTTATTTTTGGATGATGGTTTAAATGGAATTGTTTTCTTAATTTATTTTAGTGTTGATCATTATAAGTGTTTAGAATAACAAGTGATGTTTGTATATTGATCTTGTATCCTGCAACTTAGCTAAACTCATTCATTAGTTCTAAGACTTTTTGGTATATTATTTAGTTTTTTTCTATATGCAAGGCTATGTCATAAGTGGGTAGAAGTAATTTTACTTCCTTTCTAAGGAAGTAAAGAAGTAAGGAAGTAAGGAAGTAAAGGCATCCAAATGTGTAGATGCCTTTTATTTCTTTTTCTTGCCTAATTGCCTTGGCTGAAATCTCTAGGACATTGTTAAATGAAAGTGGTGAGAGCAAACAACCTTGGGTTATTTATGATCTTAGGAGAAAAACATGCAGTCCTATACCATTAAGTATGGTACAGGCTGTGGGGTTTTTGTGGTTAACCTTGATCAAATTGAGAAATTCCCTTCTATTCCTAGTTTGCTAAGTGTTTTTATCATAAGAAAGCACTGGATATTGTGAAATGTTTTTTCTGTATCTATTGAGATAATCATGTGACTTTTGTTCCATTCTGTTAATGTGATGGATCATGGCAATTGTCTTTTGGATATTATCTCAACCTTGCATTCCTGGGATAAACCCCACTTGGCCCTGGTGTATAATTTTTTTATATATATCACTGGATTCAGTTTTCTGATATTTTGTGGGGGATTTTTGTGCTCATATTTATGAGCATATTGATTTTAGTTTTGTATGGTTTTGGAATGGGGTAATACTGGCATCATAGAATGAATTGAGAAATGTTCTATTGTTTTTTAAGAGTTTGTAAAGACTTGGTATTAATATTTCTTTAAATGTTTGATAGATCTCACCATTGAAATCATCTGGGCCTGGGCTTTTCTCTGTGGGTAGTGTTTTTGATTACTGATTCATTCTCTTCACCTGCTATATGTCTGTTCCCAGTGTGTGTTTCTTCTTAGTCTGTTTTGGTAGTTTATGCCTTCCTAGGAATTTTTCTATTTCATCTAAGTTATTTAATTTATTGGAATACAGTGCATAGTGTTCCTTTATAATCATTTTTATTTCATTAAGGTTGATAACAATGTCCCCTGTCTAATAATTTCTTTACTTTTAAAAAATTTTTAGGTCAATCTAACTAAAGTTTTGTCAATTTTGTTTATCTTTTCAGTGAATGAGCTTTTGGTTTTATTGACTTTATTGTTTTTCTGTTTTAGAATAATGTCTTCATACTAATAGAGATATGTTTATTTTTAAATTAGTTTTTCATGATAGTAATCAGGATATGTAAAGTATTCGAAAATGTTGTCTGAGCATTTTATTTGTTTTATCAGATTCTCAGATACTTGACACTGGAAATGATTTGAAAGAAACTGTCACAAGTGAATCCGTGCTGCTCACCAGTGGAGAGTACGACCTGACCAAACGGCGCGGTGTCACTCAGGGCACGCAGACGAGTCCTGAGGTGCCTTGGCCTGCGCAGTCAGTTAACTTCGTCGAGTGCTCCTTCGGCTTTTCTAGGGAACAGGTAATGGGAAAACCATTTAAGCAGCGTTTGTCGAGTGCCTGTTACGGACCCCCACCCCATGTTAGAGGGAGGGATGTGGTGTGGAGCACGACAGGAACAGGCGCAGCCTTCAGAGGGGCTGTGGTCTAACCGGGAGATGTGGCAGTAACTGTGGGAGAGTGCCGGTTTCTCCATCTAAGAATGCTTCCTGGGCAGTAAATCCATTTTGATGTCTTTTTTTTTAATGTCTTATTTTTAAGTTGGAAGAATATTATAATATTTCAGAAAAATATTTAAAACTGTAGTACTTTCCAAGCTCCTAAAGTGCTATTAATACTTCTTTATTTTCCTCTCAGGCTCTTCTCCATAATTTTCTTAAGCCATTGTTATTTTAGTGTATATACTATATTATTTTTTACTTAATATAGATGAACAATTATTTTTTTCATATTGCTACATATGCTTCAAATTCATTTTTAATGGCAGAGTAATGTGGATGTGGATGTACTCTCATTTCTAAACTTTCTGTTAACGTTTGTTATTATTTGAATTGCTTTTTACTTTTAGCCATCATAAATAAAATGTCCAGCAAAAGTTTAATTCTGTATCATAGAATCACAGAATGACGTATTTATGTTCAGCAGGATTTGTTGGATGTCAGCTGTGAGCAAGGATATAGAGTTGAACAGTATACCATCCTCAGCTATTGAGAAACTCAAAGTCTAGTGGGAAAGACAGGGGCGTGTAATTGGTGGTTACAACATACCGTTGTAATGCTGTACTAGAGATTAAAGAAATACAGGAAAGTACCCACCTTGGTTTATAAAGCAGGAATTCTTAAGCTGGGACTAAAAGAAGTCTGAGAACTCTTTGAAATTAAATGCATATATTTTGATGTATCTGTAAATGCATTTTTCTGGGATAGAAACTACTTAGTTTTATCAAATCTTCATAGTTAGGGGTTAGGGAATAGTTCTAAGAGGATAAAATACTTGAACGAAGAGTTAATTAGGAGGGAGACCCGTTGACCATTGAGATGAAAATGCTGCCTAATGAGACGGTCAGAATGTGGGTCTGAAGCTTGAGAGGGTGGTTTATGCTGGATCAGACTATGTATGATAGTGGGAGCCACAGGAATACCTGCTTTCACCTAAGAGAGTGACTTGAGTGATAACGGAACATGACCCATCATGGAGGCTAGCAGAATATTAAAATTTAAAGGTTCTTAAACCGCAGAGGAAAAGATGAAAAGCCCATATGTGGAAAGGGATAAACATGAAAGAGCTGTGGCATAAAACGCAGAAGAGACACTTAGGAAAGTGAGGTGAGGTCAGCACTGTCTAAAGCCACAGAAAGGTCCAAGGAAATTAAAATTAAACTAAATCACTGTGAGATTTTGAAATTAGGATTTAATTGAATTGCTGGGTCAAAACCTGTGAACATTTTCAAGGGCTTGAAATGTGTTTCCAACTAGCTTCTCAAAGCAATTTTCGGCATAAGTGCATCCTCACCAGCACTGGGTATTTTTACTGTTCCAAGTGTCATACCTTTAGCTACTATATGAATTATCTATGTTTTCTGAAAATAATTGAATTCTCTGATTTTTCAAATTTGTCATTTCAGCTCTTGGAAGAGAACGAATATCTTAAGCAAGAATTGGCTAAAGCTAAAATGGCTCTTGCAGAGGCCCACTTGGAAAAAGACGCTCTTCTTCATCATATAAAGAAGATGACATTTGAATAGCGGGAGTGGCAGTCCAAAGCTCATACTGTAACTCTGGAGTAGGGAGGTTGTATTTATGATGTGATGTTACCAGTTAGCGAGAGAATTTCCTTTTCATGAAAAAACAATAAAATGAAATGGAACATGATGAAGTGGTGACTATTCCAAAGCCAGTTTAGGAAATATTAGGTACAAGCATTACAATCTTTTGGTTGTTTTGTGTTTTGGAGTTTAAACCTCTTTTAAACTGGTGTGATAGAGGGAAGTCAACACATACTGTAAAATAATTCCATGCCTAATGAAAAGAAGATGTCATTTCCTAATTTTGATACCACACTATAGGCATTTTTTAAAAAGAAAGATGAAACCTATTATGTTCCACAGATAATAATTACTATTATTTACAAAGTTTCAAATGCTTTTAAGGCTAATGTAAAATAAAAGGCTTACATTTTAAATGTTACTAAAATAATGTACTTAAATCTATAATTATTTAATTACTGTAAAAAGTCCAATCAGATAATAAATTATATAATTACTGGGTTTGAAAATTCTGGAAAATCACCACCCTACTGAATTTATTAAGTAACTTGGAGGTGTGAAAAAGAAATTATTTTAAATGATGGGTAAACTGTGTAAGTTGAAGCTATAATTTTCCACAAGATGGTATAAGTGTAAAAGTAAAAAGCACAAACTATGAAAAGCAAAACATTAGAGTATAAGGCCAACTGATTTAAAAAACATTACTTGTACATTCCTTGAAATATTTATTGTTATAAGAAAAAGAGTAATTTAACTATCCCACTAAATTTGGCAGCATTTATAACTGTAATAATTTTAATTAGTACTATTTGTATTATTTCTTTACCTTTATCTTTTCTCTGTTTAAGGAGGGGAATGTTTTCAGAGAATTTTCTTTACACATACAAAAACCAATTTGATACCATCCTTGTAGTATTAGATTTAGGTGGGTGTTTGCACATACCCAATTTATATAGCTAGTTTTGATTAAAGTTCTTTGTGACATACCTACTTCTATAATAATAATAATTGCTAAATTTTGAATTCTATTTTCTAGGAATTGTTATAGTTGAAGCCAACAAGAGACACTCTCAATCATGCATTATGAAATAAAAGTTCATGAGTGTTTAAGAAAGAGGGGCTTTTAAAGATTTAAAATATATTTCTGATAGAATTAAACTAAGTAGGGGTCTATTTTAAAATTTACATTCTTAAACATAAACATATCCAAGGTAGAAGATGAAACAGCTGGCCTACTTTTCTTTAACATACTTGAAAACTTTAAACTACATTACGCCACTTTATGGTGCTTTGCTTGTTGGAATGACTTATATCGCCATCCCTGCATCTGAGTACTTGGAGGAGAACACATGTTTCATTTACTTAAGTGTTGGAGTGACTTAGATTTTGTTGAAAACAGTACTGGCCTTTTTTCCTTCTATAACACCCATTTTCATTGACATGATTTTAAAATACAGGCCCTGTTTTGGGAGCTAAGGATACAGCAAAGAACAAATTTCAATTGTTAATATTTTACCTCAGAGTATTTAAAAATTATTTTAAACCATGTTAATCTAAAACTATGTAATAGTCTTAGATTAAAAGCAAGGTCTAATTAAAGATTTGAAATGTATAGCTACTATCTTTTTTCTTTTAATTTATGGTATATATTTAACAAATGCAGTCTCTCATATAGAAAAGCAGCTTTGATGGGACATTAACTTCTTCAGAGCTGACATTGTTTCTCAGGATTGACCTATTTGCTCTATGTAAATTTTAAATTTGTGGTATAGTTTAATTAGTGTTATAGAAGCCAAATGTTTTTAATGTTCTTTTTCATTGGCCTTCTCAAGAAAATCATGTAAACACTAGAGAGGATAACTAATATGGACCTGAGCATTCTATAGGCTCTGTTGGATTTTTAAAAAATTTATAGTGTGTACTGTTTTTATAGAGATTTAAAATTCATAAAACACTTCCAAAACACACTGTCTCATGTAATTTCCACAAAAGCATTGTGGGAGTTAGGTATTACTCACATTTTAGAAGTTAAATGAAAACCCCAAGGCTCAGAAAGGACGAGTTGGCCTGACTGAAATCACAAATAATAACCTGCTCTTTTGACTTAAATCCGTTATATGCTTTTATTTTACGTTAGTCATTAGTTCACACATTTGGCCATGGGTGGGGAGCATCGCTTACTGTCTTTTATCCATTTTTCTTTTAAAGATAAATATAATACTTTTAATGGTGTGCTTGTATGATACGTATTATTCAAACTGCTTAAATGATAGTGGGAGGATTTTTGATTGATTCCATGAATTCCAACCTTTTTGGTGGTCGGAAATGTAGGAATAAGCCTATACAAAACTTACTGGAGTTCTTACATCACTGCACATTACAAATAAAGTTGCCATGTCTTGAAAAACATTTTTTTTCTAAATCTCTAGCAGAGATGTTAGTGATCAGGGGAAATAAATGGTAATTGTGTTTTGCATTTCAATTTTGTGTATGTGAAAAGCATTTTCTTGGTATCTTGTTTTTTTTTTCTTCTTTTCTCATTTTATCTTAAAATTTCAGAAGGCCACCTTATGATACTAGTTGTGATGAAGCATTATTTTTATTTAAGCCATGTTAGAATGGCTATGTATGATTGCAGGCAAATATATGTGGCTTTTTATTGTAGTTATTGTTATTCAACACTTGAGTTATAACTTCCTCTTTAACAAGTTTTTATTAACCTCAGTTTTTCAAAGCATCCAAAGCATCTTCTATTTCAGTGAATGGCAGTACCATCACCCTGGTTCCTAAATTAGTAACCTGGAATTCACCTTGGGTGCCATTCTCTCCCTAACTCCCTCTCTACCCTTATCCCTGTTAGTTCATTACCAGGTCCTGTCATTTTACCTTGCAACCATCCCTCAAATTTGTCCACTTCACTTCTCACCACCTTTGTAATGAAAGCTACCATCAGCATCTTTGCCTTGTATTACTTGAATGGCCTCCTGATAGGTCTTCCTACAGCCACTCTGGACCTCCTCTGATTCATTCTCTATGTGCAGGCAGAGTTCTTGTTTTTGAAGTGCAGTTTTAATCAAGGCAGCCCACCTATCCCTTTCTTACCCTTAGCTTAAAACACTTCAGTGATTTTTCATTGGTCTTATGATGGAAACAAAAATATCTTTTGACCTATGAGGTCATAGATTAGGGCCACCATTTACTTTATAGGGTAACTCTAAGCATTAAAAAAGTTAATGCCTCATAAAATTAAAACAGTAGCTGGCACATCACCTTAAAAAGCACTCACTAGAAGATACTATTACTAGTGCTTAGTTAGTCTCAGGTGTAGCATGTTTCAGTTACTTTGTGTTCTGCTTTGGTTGCACTTGGAATAAGTGAGAATAGTGTGCTTCCACATTGGAAACTTGTTCATGCTATTCTTTTGATTTGAAATACCTTTTGCTACTCATTGCCTGGTTAATTCCCATTTGTCTTTAAGATCTCAGCTCATTCCCTGATTTCTGTCACAAAGCAAGACTGCTGTTGCACATAATCACATGAACACATACCTCTAGTTAGGTTTGAACACTTATAATTTAATATGTATTTGTTTGATTAATGTAGACCGTCTAAATGGTAAACTCCTTGAGAATAGGAATTACGTTTTTGTTGTTGTCATTGTTCAACTTTGTATTCCTTATCCCTTATACAGTGCCTGGCACATAGTAGGTGCTCAATAAATTTCTTGAAAGGATAAAATGGACGAGGTATCAAGGGTGTTTTCAGGTATTGAGTTCTTCCTCTCAGTTGGATTGATGGGAGATGGAACATAGGCTGAAAAGTACGTGGTGGTTGTTCAAAGGGACAGACTCCTTTATCCATAGCGGGAAAGGTAGGGAAATAGAGAAATTTGCCATATTGTATTCTTTAGAATTTTGAATATCTGAACTTCCAGTTAATTTATTGCAAGCCATACAGAAACAAAATTAGCATATCATGTCGTAAAACTAATACAGTGCCAGAATGTCATCTGTCTTTGATTGTAGCATATGGTGTTGTGGCTGCCATATCTGCCAGTCCCATCGGCTCAACAGAATGGAAATAAGGCCAAAAGAGTAATGGCTGAAAGTTTTCGATTTTGAGAATTTGACTGGTTAACACAGTATCTATTGTGCCTTAATTCCTTAACATGCAAGCCATCTCATTTTAGCTTATGCCTAGAGATGCTAAGGAAAGTAAATTTTGAACTTACTTCAATTTCCTGTTGGAATAAGATACAGAAAGTAGGGATCACACAGGATATAAAAAAACCAGTGCAGTAATTTTTAAAACAATTACACTATAACATTTTAAAAATGTTTTGCTGTCTTTATTGAGAAAAAAAAAATAAGGTAACATGAAGCAGAAAAGCAAGCATGGCAGTTTTTATAAACCATTAGATGTTACCTAATGGATCAGCATAAGGTGGAGGGAGATTCATGTTCATGTTACAATATTGAAATTCAGCGTATCTGTTGCCAGCACTGCTGTATAGTCTTTGGTTTATAGTCGTTGTGTAGTCACAGGTTTGAGAGTTTGAAACTTTTAAGAGAAAAGTTTTAAGAACTGTGAAATCAACTTCATGTCTTTTTTTCTATTTATATGATAAAACATTTCTGGTAATTTTTTTGATCTTAGAAAAAATAAGGTACCTAAATCACCAAGAAGAATAATCTGGATTTTAAATGACTCTGAAAAAATATTTGGATAAAAAGGTAATACTTATAAATTAGATATTTTCAATTTGTATTATCAATCACAAGTTGATTCATTCTGTGCAAGTTATACTTAACTAAGTGGTAAGTAAAATGTCTCATTCCTTTCATTTTTATGTGAAGAAATAGTGGATTGTTTAGGTGAAGAAATACTTGGTATTACGGTGGTTAGGAGAGCACAGTGAGTTGATTAACCTTTTTCTTAAGATCATTTAGCAGAATTGTGGTTGGTATGATGGAAAAAGAACTCAAATACTGAATCATAAATGTCATCAAGAATAAAAGACAGGCATATGAATAAAGGTGTAAATACGTAGAGATTAGAAGAATCCCTGTAGGATATGGGTGAGATAAATGTATAGGGGGATGATCAGAGCCCATCCTTCACAGTATTTTAAATCACTCCAATTAAAATAGAATCAGAACAGGAGCACTTAAAAATGGCCACAGTGAGCAAATCCAGTGTAAGGAAATATGTTGAACAAAATTCCAATAATTAAGCACTTGAGAAAGATCTAAGATAAAGAATTCACTTGGTTTATCATATGAATTAAAGCCTAAAGCAAAAAATAAAGACAAAAATTCTTCATTTTAATGTGCAGAAATTGGCACATGCAGAAATTCTTCAATAATGATATGCCCACAAAAATATATCTATTGGAATCTTAAGATTCCAATTTTGACATTAATATTCAGGGTATTCATTGCTGTTGGAGACATTTTATTGGTATAACAATAATGTGGCATCTTAGCATTTTGTCTGAATTCAATATATTTACGTGATAATTCTTATTAGCATAATTAGCCATAGATATGATAATCATTTGGTGCTTCTCTCTGGTTTATTTTTACTTTCTTTATTCCTTACAGTCTAACAAGATTTTTCCATAGAAAACATTAAAGCTATGAATGCAAAAGAGTTCTGAAGAGGGACATAAAATGAGCAAATAAAGCAACTTTTTTTTATTTCTATAAATTTCCAGAATTTAAGGCATTCTCATGTTGTAATATCAGTATAAGAACATGTGAAAGCCAAGTATACTAAAAGTGGTATGTTCTTGCTGCACTCGTGTATTTGAGAAGTACTGTAATGCATGCAAGCCTTTCATACATTTCAGTGGCAATCTAGGTAAGACTTTGCAATTCTTACCTGTGTCTTTAGTAAGTCCTCCCTCTTTTTTGCCTTCAGAATTGTTTCTTGTTAATATGTTTTGTTGAGTACACTTCAGCTTTGAATTTCTTTTGATCCACTTTTTGTGCAGTTCCGTTATTATGTCTAGAGGCCATTATAGTGTGACCAGTTTTTGAAACTAAAGCACAACTATATAAAAATGTACACTGCTAAGTCTCTCTTGCTGTATAAAACAACAAAATGTTCTGGGCAGGAAGGCGGGTACCATTATTCCACTTATCACAGCCTCCTTGTACTCTTGGTTCTAGTTTTAATTTTTTAGGCATAATTTCTTGGATTGTCCACTAGTTCTAAAATACCTTGATATATCTTGTGAGCATACTAAGTATGTTTGTTAATGTTACTTCTCATTTTCTAGTTACACAGATTAACTGGCATTTACATTTATGTAACCATGGAATACCTTTTTTCCTTAATGTACCATGATCATTTCCCCATATCACTGTTAGTTCTTTATAAACATAATCTTAATTATTGTATCATATTTTCATTGAGTAGATCACTAAAATTTAACAATTGCTGTATTATTAATCATTTGGGGTTTCCCCATGTTTTACTATTATAAATAACTGTAATGAATATTTTTGTGCCAAAAGATCGTCTAGGTGTTGGATTCTTAGGATAGATTCCCAAAAATAGAATAACCGCATCAAAGGCCGTGAGTTTCCTATGATCAAAACTACTTTCCAAAAACCTTCAACAAAACTTGTATGCTCAGAAGCACTGTCACCAGTAGTGAAAATATCATCATTAAGAACAAGGCAAACAAAGGCTGAAATGAAAGGACATTAGACAATATCTCAGAGTCATAGAGAAGTAAAAAGTGTCAGTGAAGGTAAATGCATATGTGGGGGAGCTTCATCCAGCAGAGCTCCCCGGCCGCCATGGATGAGAATGAGTACCAAGACATGATCTGCTTGGGGAGGAAAGGCTGACCAGGCTCTCAGAGGAGAAAGGTGTCAAGCCCCTCTCTCAATGGGCTTTTATTGAGTTTAGCTTGCATGGGGATGCATATCAAAGAAAGGAGGTAATGGTTTACAGAAAACATTTCTGGGGTCATGGGGTTCCTTTTGAGTCAGGGTTTTGTAGACAGGGTGATGCCAATCGGCTGTAAAACCTTAGGAAACAAACTTATTTTGTGCTTGGACCCTTAACATTTAAATTGGGGACATTCTTAGCAAAGCAGATTTCACAGGACTTTATGCATTCTTTCTTAGGCCCAATTCCCCCATGCCGGGAACCACCCATTCTGGCACAGGGCTGCACCCACCTTCACTATTGTTTCGGGCTTGAATCAGGTGGGGGAAGCAAGGCAGCTGAGAGATTAGGAGACCTTTTACAGATAGGATGAGGATTCAGGCTCTAATATAGCTGAGGGGTGAGGGTTTTTTGTCCCTTCACAATCCCCTAAGTCCTTCCCTGATGGCCCCTTCATGACTGTGCCTGTCTTAGGTTGTTCCTTTCTTGAGGAATCTTACCTATCATTGACTCTCCAGCCATTCTCCAGGGGCCAAGCGGGGTGAAGTAAAGGGGGCAGAGGCTGTACCCCTGCTGGGAGGATAAGTTTTGTCTCCTCAGTGTCTTATGGTCCCCAGGTCCCCTAGCCGTGGGGCCTTTTCACCTGTTGGTGGGGTTACAGCTCCTGAAACTGGGCAGGACGGTTCCCAACATGTGTGAGCAGTTATAAGAGATATTCTTGTAATGTGTGTAACTAACTTCTACAAGATGAAACATCTTTTTAAAAAATTGTTAGTCTCAAAGCAATGACTGTTTTGTAACTACATATTTTATTTTTATATAATTTAGGAGACTAAGACATTAAAAGTTATTTATGTTTTTGGATATAATGTATAAAGTGTAATGTTATGTGACATTAACAGCTGAACGCAGTAGGAGCAGAAGTGAGAAGTTGGAGCCTGAATATATTTTGAAGGTGCATCTGCTGAGCTTTTGGATTGGATGTGTGAAAGATAAGACTCTAGAGTTGGTCTGTGGTTTCTGACCTGAGCAAGCAATTTACTGAAATGCCTAATGGAGAGTTCAGCCTCTCTGGACCTGAAATCTTGTGCTGTGATTGCACACCCATTCACCAAACAAAATCCCTGCAGATAACTCTCCTTCTTAGACGAATTTGGGGACCATCTATTGTTACTTGAGCACATCTCGTCTGTGTAAAGTATGTATGTGTGTAAGGTTTGATGGATGTTAGCTTCTACCCTAAGTGGTTAGTATACAGGGTTTGGCACAAATATTGCCCCCTTTTTATTACAAAATCATAAGCATGTAATTCTGTAATATCACACTCAATCACACTCTATGCCATTTAGGTGAAGTGTTCAAATTAAAATTAAAAATCGTTACACCCATGTTATTACCCAACCAACTATACTCAAGCAGGCCTTACTTCTGCCGGGCCCTGTGGATGAAAACAGGAGAGGTTGAAAGACAGCTCTTTGTCACTTCAGTGTTTATGGGTCAGAGAGGTGAGGAAGAACCAGGACAGGCGACCAAGAAGCAGTGACAGGAAGAAAATTGATTTAGAAGGGAGAAATGACTGTGTTAAATGGTGAACAAAGGTAAAAAAGGTGGGTGAAAGTTGACAATTAGATTTAACAATATGGACATGATTGGTCACTTGAAAACAGTTTCAGTACAAACAGGGGCAAGACCTGTTTGCAGTGGGGAACAGGAGACAATAAAAGATGAAAAATTGGGGAGAATGAGCATAGACACCACTGAAGGGGGTTTATATGAAAACGTAAGTTTTATAAGGAGTTTTATATAATTTACAATCCAAAATGGAACATGTTTGCAAAGGGCACCATTATTAATTAAGCCAAAATTTAATAAGTATAAATGAACTGCCACGACAAACTGAAACAAACATCCTTTTATGAAGGAAAGGAGAGGGCTATGGCTGGAAGTGAGGGGTTTTTTTTGTTTTGTTTTTTTTTAAGGGAGAAATAATAGGTAAAAGGAATGACCTAGTAGAGAGGGGAAGTTTTATGATGGAAAAGAACATTTTTGGAGCAGTGTCTTTGAGTAGGCAAGAGAGGAGAGTATACAGTGCACAAAAGGATGGCTGGTTTTAGCCAGGAGCACAGAAGGTAAAGAATATGGGGACAAATGCAGGTGGGGGAGGCGATGTCTTGGGAGCTCGTGGAAATTTTCTTAGGAAAGGTTTGTATTACTGAAGTAGGTAGCGAGGTCTCTAGCTGAGAGAGAAGACTAGGGAGGAGTTACTGAGGGTTTTCCAACAAAGAAGATACGGGATAAATTTATAGGCGAAGTGAATGAATGAATGGTGTAGATAAATACAGTAGGCTTTCCAAGCACCATTGGGGTCCAGTTACATTTAGTCAATGTTTTCAAGTGAGACCAGTCAACACGGTTGTGTGTGTTTCTCAAGCCAGTGTCACTGCAGGTGTAGTCAGAGTGCTGCAAATTGGATTTAATCAGGATTTACTGTTTAGTCAAGTACAATGAAGTCAGAAAGCAAGGGAATTCAGATCGTATGCAGGGAATGATGGTTTTATCATTTGACCAGTAATTTTTATCATGATTTTCTCATTTGGCCACATGTAATTTAACCTTGTGTATTAGTTTCATAGGGCTGTAACAAAAGTACCACAAATTGAGTAATTTAGAACAATAGAAATTTATTTCACATTTCTGGAGGCTAGAAGTCTGCAACCGAGGTATTGGCAGGTTCATGTTCCCTCTGAAGCTTTTAGGGGAGGATCCATCCTTCCTCTTCCAGTTTCTGGTAGCCCCAGGCATTCGTTCTTTGGCTGTGGTCACAGGATTCAAATCTCTGCCTCTGTCTTCATGTAGTTGTCTAGATTTTCCTGTTTTTATAAGGCCACCAGTCATATTGGATTAAGGCCCACCCTTAATTTATGGTAATACGATCTAGAGTGACTAGGAGTGAGTGGCTAACGAAGAGTGAAAAGCAATCTCATTGAAGGCAGGGAGACCAAGGAACTGAGAGGCCAGGGTGTTGGATGGCTCAGCAGTGAGGATGTTGAAGTCCCCCAAAAATAGTGACAAAAGGAGTATTAGAGAGAGTGAAGTGATCCCAGAGCCAAGATGTTCAAGGACCAAGAAGGAGTAAACTGTGGTGTTGGAATCTTACTTCAACAGGAATGAGTAAAGGATGCTATGGTCTGGTGGTACAAGATGTGAAGATGACTGTTTTTGAAGAGAGGAGGGAGGGATAATGTTCTGGGAGCACTAGTAAAGTGCTAGAAACACACCCCACCTCAGTCCCTGTGACACGAATGATTTGGGAGGAACAGCTGCCACTACTTGACCAGGCTGCAGAAGAGGCAGTGCCCTAAGGGGAGAGGCAGGTTTCAGTTAGATAAAGGAGGTAAAAGGAATAAAGATGTTAAGAAAATGGATTCTGCTGATAACTGAGTTCCAGAGGGACTCGGGGGAAAGGTTTTGGGTGCTGGAGTGGGTAAGGAAAGCTGATGTGCCTATCTGTTCAGGGATTAATGGCTTGAGAATGAAGGGTGTGTTAGGAGATCATGGCTTGTGATGCATGATACCGATACAGATCGAGGGTATGATGATGATTGTTCTTTTTGCCTCGAGATGAAGGTACTGGTGAAGCATTTGTTCTTTTAGGCCAGACATAAGGGTAGACCTGAAGCTGAGTTTCAGGGGAAGGAGAAGTGGAGTCTCGTCTGGGTCACACTATTTGGAAGTTCCCTGTGGATTTTTGCTGATGGTTAATACATGGAGGTTTGCAGGTTTGGTCTCGTTCTAAGCACGTGGACTCTCTCGACTTCTTTAGAGCAATTATCAGTATTCAAAATGATCTTGTATGTTTAATTACTTGTTTACAGGTTTTCTTTTTCCCGCACTAGAAAGTACAGTGTTAGGGCAGATGTACTGACTGTCGTCTTCAATCTTAAGCACTGGAGCCTAGAACTGGGCTTGGCACATAACACTTAATAACCATGCTGACCAGGCGAATTCATGAAGATTCCATTCTTTCAATCTACGGATGGGTTGGAATGCACTTACTCCTCCAGTTAAACCCCATCTCCCTCATATCTTCAACTGATCAGATCATTTATCAGCATTTAAAGATATACTGGTACCTCCCATCTTTAAAAACAAATTTCCCTTAAGCCTTGGTCTCTAGTTATTGCTCCAATCTTCATGGCCAAACTTCTCAGAAGAGTTGTCTAAAACAAGCTGCCTCCATACCCTCACATTTGTCTTATTCTCAGTTCCACTGCAACCTGAAGTTCCACGCCACCCCCCCCACCCCCCCATTCAGCTGGAGCTGCTTTGGTTACCATCAGCCTTCATGTTGCCATATGTAATGAAAACGTGCACGTCCTTACCTTATTAGACTTTTTGGAGTTTTCGACTACAGTTGACTACTCCCTTCTTGGCTTCCATGATTCCAACAGTCTTGCTTTTTCTCTTCGTCGCCTGCTCCTTTTCCATCTCCTTTAGTTTCTTCTTTGCTATCCAACCTTTATATTTTGGGATTTCCTTTCTTTTTCTTTTCTTAGGTAATCTCATTCATTTCCTGTGGCTCTTAAATACCTTCTATGTGCCAAGACTTCCAAAAATATATTTCCAGCTCAGACCACTATTCTGAACTCCAACTGCCTACTTCACATCTTTGCTTGGATGCTTCACAGGCATGTCACACTTAAAATGTTCAAAATAGAGCTTTTGGTCCTGCTTTCCCCTCTCCTCTGCCCATGTTAACATTGAACATGATAATCTTCTGGTATTTCCCATTTTAGTAAATGGCACTACTGTCCACATAGCCAAAAGGTTGGATCTTTGTACAATTTCTCTCAACTTAGCCTCATAGACATGCAGTCCACCACCTTGTCCTACTGAGTCTCTCTACACGTGTTTTCAATATATGAATTGCTCACCATTTTCACACTCCTTCCCAGTCCAAGCAACATAATTTCTTACCTTCAGTAGCCTCTCAACTTCCATCCTGGCCCTCCTCCCATCCGTCTTTTTAAAGAGCAACCAGAACGATCTTCTTAAAATAGAATGCAGATATATCACTCTACTTAAAATACATCAATTGCTTTTCAATACACTTAAAATAGAACACCAAATCCCTAACATGTCTCGCAGGGCTCAGCAAGATCTGACTTCGCCTAATCTATCTTGTGCTTGTCCCTACTCCAGCCTTCAGGAGATGCTCACATGTTGTTCCTTCCATTTGTAATGCTCTTCTCCCAATTCTTCACTTGCCTAAAGATGTCTCAGTTTTCAGGTCCCTGCTTAAATGTCACTTAAGTGTTTGGTTTTTAATATGTAGATATTAAAAACAAGCAATTAGATTTAACTTTGTTTTACTGCATACATTGATCACTACTACCTCTTTTATAACATAACTTAGTCCGTTTGGAGTTGTTTTGATTTTCCTTTCAGTCATCTGTTGTATTTTTAAGAAAAATTTCCAGGAAGGATATATGAGTGATATAAATATTTTTTTTAGTATTTTTATGTCTGAGAATATGTCCTCACAAAAAAAATGCCAGTTTAGTGGGTTTTTCAGGTTACATATTCTTTGTCCTCTCACGAAAGAGGCACTATTGGTTGCCTATGCAATAGCCATTTCCCCTTCTTACTAAGAGGACTCTGGTTTTGTTTGGTAATTCATCCTTCTCCACCCAGCCATGCACTTTATTAAGCCAGTTGCATTCTCCTTAAAAGTGACTGGCTTTGGAATGGGCATGTGACACAAGTCTAGCCAGGGAGATCTTCCTTCTGTTTAATATTGTCATTTCTATTTGCAATGACTGGCACTGTGGGGTCACCTTATGAATAAAATAATGAGTAACTCGGGACAACACTAGTCCCCTGAGCTTGGCAAAGCAGAATGATGGAAGGAACTCAGGCCCTCGAGCCACTAAGTTAACCAGTCTCAGAGCCAATTTAGAAATTCTTATGTGAGATAGTACATCTGCTTTATTGCTTGTACTGGTCGTGTTGGGTTTTATTTCTTGAAACTAAAGATCTCCTGGTATACAACTTTTAATTCTGTATGTTGTTCCATTGCTTCACTGGGGAAATATAAGGCCAGCATGGTGTTTGTTCAGTTAACATATAACTTGTTTTTGTCAACTGATTGCTAGCATATTTTTAAAAATATTTAAAATTTAAAAATCTCTATAGCATGTACAGCCATTGGTTTCTATTTTTCTTGACCCTTGGCTTTTTAATTTGGCAGATTCAAGTCTAATATTAAAAGTTTTCTTCATTTTTTTCCACTCTTGCTTGTCCTGATCCTTCTGATGCTCTTGCTTTACATCAATGACTATCAAACACTACTAAATCTAGGGCTGCCTAGTAATCCCTTTGTATGCACAGTTATACTCTCCAAGTCAACTCCTTTATGATTTCTCTTTTCTCCACAAACCTTCGACACTCCTCCTTCTCTCCCCCAGCTCAAGTCCAGGATTTGCTTATTATTTCACTGGGAAGATGGAAGTAGTCAAAAGAGAATTTCTACATCTTCTTACCCTAGGCCAGATACAAAGATGTGTACCCACACTTTTTATCTGGCATAGTTTCTTCAAAAAAGGACCAGTTGCTAGGTGTGTGGTTGGCTGATAGCTTCCAAATATTAATGCTTTTAGGGTCCATTTCAGCTTTCAAGCTGAGGCCACGGGCTTCTTGAGTGGCCTCCAGCCAATGACAGAGCAAGGTGGTGTGCAAGGATAAGTACATTTCCATCCAAGGTGGGACTCCTCTAATGGGCAATGGTGACCTTGGACTTGGGCTGGCAGTGACTGTTTGGACAGCATTGCAGAAGTGAAGTCTACATCATGATGTAATGGCTCCTCTGACCCGTGTTTTTTCCTTCCGTAGGCATCACTTCCCAATCATCATTTTAGGCTCCTCACTCTGTGCCAGTGTCTGCTTCTTGGAAAACTTACACACCCTTTGAACCTGAAACACCCCCAAATCCATTGACCTAACAATGTCTGTGCCTATATATACTACCCTCTGTGAGTGAAATGTGTGGACTGCTAACTCAGGCCAAATCCTCAGTTTGTGTGAGTACTATTGCTTCTAAATCATTCAAGCCTTTTCTTTCTGATACGTTTTTCTCTCTCTTCTACATCATCCATTTTTCTCTTTCTATAGGATTATTTTTTACCAGTATACAAACATGTTGTGAAATCTCTCAACCTAAGAAACAAAAAATCTTCCCTTGACCATACATTCCCCTTCAGCTTTTCTTTTTAGTTCACATCTCTTATTAAGCCATACACAATGACTTGTCTTCTGGTTTGTTGAAACAGTAGGTCAGACAACATTTGCCACAATAATTTCTGTCAAAGTGGCTGGCTGTAAAAATGCCAGAACCACGTTCATCCTAAGGGCACTCTCGATGAAGGCGACTGATTTGGCCATTCTCATCCACTTTGTCGTGTTTCAGGACAGCCAGCTTAACTTCTTTCTCTCACGCTTATTCTTCTTGGGAGTGGTGTAAGACTTCTTCCTTTTCTTAGCCCCACCACGAGGTCTCAACACAAAGTAAAGAGTGGACCCCTTCTGGATGTTGTAGTCAGACAAAGTACGTCTATCTTCCCGTTCCTTGCCAGCAAAGACCAGCATTTGCTGATCAGGAGGAATTCCTTCCTTATCCTGGCTCTTGGCCTTTACATTTTCTATGGTACCCAAGGGTTCAACCTCGAGAGTGATGGTCTTTCCCGTAAGGGTTTTCACGAAAATCTGCATCTTGGTGGTGATTCCACCACAGATGGCGGATCGGAAAAGCCAGCTTCTATTTTTTTCCTGCTTTTCTCTGTAGCAAAATATTCTAAGTATTGTCTCTTGGTTTTGTGGTCCCTTCCCATTTTATCTTGAACCAACTCCAATTAGGTTTTATCCCTACTGTTCCACCGAAACTGTTGCATCTCCAGTTTGCTTTGGCTCTCAGTCCTCATTATATCTGGTCTCTCAGAAGCAACTGACCCAGTTGGTCATTTCCTTCTTCTAAAAGAACTTGCTATATTTGGTTTTCAGGATTCACTCTCCTGTGTTTTTCCCCCTACCCCACTGGCTGCCCCATCTCAGTCTTTTATTTTTTAATGAATCCTCCTCATATTCCTAAGTGTCCCAAGACTCAGGTTTCGCTCTTCCACATTTATTTGCTACGTGGTCTCTTCCAGTCTCATGGCTTTAAATGCCACAAGTACATTAACCAGCCCCAAATTCGTATCTCCAGTTCTTTCTTCTTACCTGCAGTCAGACTCATGGATTTAACCCCCACCTCGGTATTTCTCACTTTATACTTGGTGCCACTAGGCTGGCCATGCATGGGGGGCGGGGGGACCATCAATTTTAATAATTTGAGATGAGTCTATTTCATCAAGATTTTTTTCACATGTAGATACATGATATTTAAAAAATAATTTTGTATAGGTTTCATTGTTTTTTTTTTTTACCTCATTTGTTTTATTTCTTTCCATTGTATGATTTCTCAGAGAAAGTTTTGAGGTTGTTTAATTAAAAAAAACATATTTACTAGTTACCATAAATCAGGATCTATGTTAGTCATTTTCAGGTGTGTAATTTAAGTAATTCAGTTTGGTGAAAATTTTTATTTTCTAGTGATCACTTGAAAAGATGTTGATAAACTGTATGCTTCATCTGTTCTATAATTTCACCAGCTTTCAATATCATGCTTATTAGCATTTACTTTCTGGAATCTATTTTTTTATGTTTTGAAAATGCAAACATCTGTGCATCTTCAGTCTTCTGGCAACTCTTGTGTTCTTCTCCATTTCTCAAGATCAGTGACAATGATTCCATCATTACATCATTTAGTATTATGGCTTATACACGTGGATGTAATTCATCTGTGGCTAAAGACTTGAAGCAGTTTAAAGGAAATATGTGCATCCTTCCCATGCTTTAATTATCTCATAATCATGTTCATTTAACCCTCTTAAATTTGAATAGAATGAATATAAGCAACATAGTATTTAATAATAGTTTACTACCTCACACATTAGGCTTTTACTTATAAAGTTTTTCAGATTCAGTAAAAAAATGTCCAAAATTATCTAATTATCACTTTTGCTTTAAACTGTGAAGTAGAGACATTTTAAGAAAGATTAATCATTCTTCTTTGCCTATTAACTGTATTTAAATTTTGATAAATTGTATGCTTCAGTGGAAGGTATTGAACATGATTATTTTTCTCTAAATGTTATCCTGTTCTACAGGATTAAAATGAAAGGATTCATAAGAATAGACATATAGATCAATGAAACAGAATTAAGAATCCAGAAATGGACCCACACTTAGGTGGTCAATTGATTTTCAGTAAACGTGTCAAATTTAATAGAAGAAGAAGAGTCTTTTTAAGAAATCTTTTTGGAACAACTGCATATCCACATGGAATAGGAATAAACTTGGATCTTTTAAAATAATATAATTAATAAAATTAATTAAAAATGATCATAGACCTAAGTGTGAGGGCAAGAACATACATCCTATGGAACAAAGCATCGGAGAAAAATCCGTATAACCTAGGGATAAGATACAAAAATCACGAACCAAGAATGAAAAAAACTGATAAAGCTCAAAAACATTAAAATCTTTTGCTTGTTGAAACCATTGAGAAAATGAAAAGACAAGCTACAGCTTGGGAAAAAAATATTTGCAAAATACCTGACAAAAGATGTATCCACATGTCATTAAAACCTTGCCACATAAGATAACTCAATATTAAGAAACAGGAAACAGATCTATACAGGTACTTAACAAAAAACATGCTCAATTTCATTGGTAATTAGGGAAATGCAAATCTAAAACCACAGTGAGATACATACCTATTAGAATATCTTAAAAAGACTAAAATGCCAAGTGTTGGTGAAGATGTGGCAACCACTGAAAAACAATTTGTCAGTGTCTTTAAGATGGAAATATACACCTTCTACATGACCCAGCAATGCCACTCCTGGGTGTTTACCCATAAATGAAAATATATGTCTACACAAAGATTTGTACACAAAATGTTCACAGCAACACTATTCATAATAACCAAACAATAGAACAACTCAAATATCCATCGGCTGGTCAATGTACAAACAAAATGTGGCATATGCATTCAATAGAATAGAATTTAGCAAATAAAACAGAATAAACTATTGACACACACAACACTGGAAGAATTTCAAAAGCATAATTGTAAGTGAACAAAACCAGACACAAAAGACACAGAATATAAATATGAAGTTCTGGAAAAAGCAAAAATACAACAGCAGAAAGCAGATCAGTGCTTGCTTTGTGGCTGGGGATGCAGGACAGCTTGACTGCAAAGGGGCACAAGGGGATTTAGAGAGATTAAAGTACTCTAAAACTTGACTCTGGTGGTTGCACAACCCTATATATTTACTAAAGCTCATACAAATTTATCTCAAAATGGGTGACTTTTATTATATAAGTATGCTTCAGTAATGATCTTAAGGGTGTGTACATTAAACCTCAAGGTGGTTTTTCTTAAAAAAGGGTTGCTATTCAGCAAATAAATTTTTGCTGATGAACATCAGTTTAAAGTGCCTAACAGCTATAATATTAAAAATCCTAATCATATTATAAATATTTTGATAGCAATCATGATTTGAGTTACTGAATTGTGAAATTATAAATTTAATATAATAGTAAAGTTTTCAGTAATACTCCCATTTGTTTGAAGTTAGTTGACTGTAACAAATTCAGGAGTGTGTAAATAATCAAAATTATATTTTACAGCTGATTTTGAGAACACAACGTCCATACAATAATTTTAGACATTTTAAAGGTGTTAGTGAAGTCACTATGAAAAATACAGTATATTACTTGCCAAAATAAACAATAGTTACACAGGGAATAGTTACACAGGGAATAAAAATGTATGAATGAATAAATATATTTATTTATTATTTTTCTTTTTTATTGATTTTAGATAGTAATGGAGGGAGAGAGAAAAATATCTACTTGTTGTTACTTATTTATGCATTCATTGGTTGATTCTTGTATGTGCTCTGACTGGGGATTGAACTCACAACCTTGGCGTATCAGGACGAGGCTCTAACCATCTGAACTGCCTGGCCAGAGCCTTATTTTTCATCATCTTTGCCACCACTATTATCATCTACTATTAGAAGAAGAATACAGTTTTTATTTATTTTAGAAGAATACAGTTCTGATTTTGGACCAGAAGACTGTAGGAGCTGTCCAAAAGAAGGGCATTTCTGTTAACAAAGAAATGAACACATTGCCAACCATCAATAATGCATTTCACAAATGATTTTCTGGAATAATAGTTTATTACAGTAACAGTCATTTAAGAGGAAATGTAACAAACACAATTTAAAATAACAATTTCCAGGGCTGTACATATAAAACCTTTTTTTTTCCTTTTAGCTAAATATAACATAAATTAATTTAAAATTAAATCATATCTTCAAAATGCCATTTATTCTATGAGTATTGTCTTGAAGTCATTTGCCTCTTAGATCAAAATATAAAACAAAAAATTAGTAAGATTATGGGAGGAAGGTGGGAAGATGAAATACAAACATCTACATTTAGCCCTATAAGATGAAAAGATGCTCAACATCACTACTTATCACTGAGTAGTGATAAATGGCAGAGAAATGCAATTTAAAGCCACGATGAAATACCACCTCAGAAAGGCTATCGCTGATAAATCGGCAAACAAGTGTCTGGAGAATGTGGAGGAAAGGGAACCCTAGTGCACTGTTGGTGGAAATGCAGATTGGTGGGACTACTAAGGAAAACAGTGTGGAGATTTCTCAAAAAATTAAAAATGAAACTGCCTGATGACCCTTGATGCCACTACTGGGTATATTCTGAAGAAACCAAAACACTAATTTGAAAGAACATATGCACCCCTATGGGCATTGCGGCATTGATTTCAATAGCTGAGAAATGGAAGCAAGCCACCTGCCCATTCATAGACAGGTTGAGAAGAAAAGTCCTACATCTCGTCATATACAATGGAATATTACCTGGCCATAAAAAAGAATAAAATCAATAAAATCTTAACAATTTGTGACAGTATGGATGGAACTAGTGAGCACCATGCTAAAAGAAATGTCACCCAGAAAAAGACAAATACCATGTGATTTCACTTATATGTGGAATCTAAATAAAGTAGAAACAGACATATTGTAGATACATAGAGAGAGCAGATTAATGGATGCTGGACAGGAGTGGGGCTTGCAGGGCTGAGTGAAAGATGTGAAAGGATTAAGAAGTACTAATTGGTAGTGACCAAATAGTCATGGGGATATAAAGTACAGCTTAGGAAATACAGTCAGTAATATTGTACTAGCTATACGTGGTGCCAGGTGGGTACTTGAAATACTGGAAGCAACACTTTGTCAAGTATATGATTGTCTAAAATCTAGTCAGTCAAATGCCTTTACTTCTTTAGTCTCATTTAATCTAATCCTCAAAACACCAACCAACCCTGTTGTTACGGACTGACGTGTGTCCTCCCCAGATACATATGTGGAAGTTATTAGCCCTTATTACTAACCCCAATACCTAAGAATGGGATTGTATTGGGGTGGCCAAAAAGTTCATTGAGTGTTTTCCGTAGGATGGCTCTAGTAGGGCTTAGTTGTCTTTAACTTCGTTCGCAACAACTTTGTTAGATTGTGTTGCGACAGCTGTCATATCAGTATGCATTAAAAAAGCCTTATCAAAATTGGTGAATTTTTGTGCAGCCATTTTAATATTGAAGATGGAAGAAGATATGCAATATTTTTTGGCATATTATGCTTTATTATTCCAAGAAAGGTAAACACTCAACTGAAACACAAAAAAAGATTTGTGCAGCGTATGGAGAAGGTGCTGTGACTGATCAGACGTGTCAAAAGTGGTTTGCGAAGTTTCTTGGTACTATTGACATTTTGGCCAAATAATTCTTTGCTGTGGGGCTGTCTTATGCATTGGAAGATGTTTAGCAGCACCCCTGGCCTCTACCCACTAAGAATCCAATAGCAGGAGATAGCCGACATACTCAGAATATCCAAATCAATAAAGTTATTGTTTAAAATGAAAACCGTGTCTTTTATTTTATGGAAAAAAACATACATACACTTTGGCCAACCCAGTGTTTGGAGAAGAGGTCTTTAAACAGGTAGTTAAGTTAAAATGAGGTCATTAGAATGGGCCTCAATCCAATACAAATGGTGTCCTTATAACAAGGGGAAATTAGGACGTACACATGTGCCTGTAAAGGAAGGACCAGGGGAAGACATCCGGAGAAGACAGCCATCTACAAGCCAAGGAGAGAGGCCTCAAAAAAAAAGCCCCCCAAATTCAAAAACCCAACCCTGCTGACACCTTGACCCTTGACTTCTAGCCTCCAGAATTTTGAGGAAATAAATTTCTGTTGTTTAAGCCACTCAGTCTGCGGTACTGTGTTATGGCGGCCCTAGCAAACTAATACACCTGTACAGGTAGGTGTCACACTTCTCTGTTGACCCTGATGGCTTCATAAGTTTTTTAAGCTAAAAAGAGGTCACACAAGGTCGTCTGAACACAATTCTAGTGTCTTTTCTTTTGCAAAACCGTAATTTATGGTATAATGGAAAGAGTGCTTTGGAAAGCATTTAAGTACCAATGTAGAAGATAACACATACATTTAGACAGATAATGTTAGCTAGTCAGTCCAGGAAAATCTCACAATTAGTCCCCTTCTGTTCTTGGCTGCAGATCCAGCCCAGCTTGGTCCCTAATTGGCAGGCCTGGACCTCAGCTGGGTGACAGGAAGAAGCAGGCCCATGAATATGGAAGGTGGGAGGGCTTTGGATTGTGGCAAATAAATAATTAGTTGCACGTGTTTCTTTGTTACCATAAGAGAAGTACAAAGCATATGTATGCTGGGCAGTTATAGTTAGAATTAACTATTTAATTTTCCATATTCAGCTTAGCTTTGTTTTCACGTTATTTCATGCAACTAATTCCCTTTCCTATTCATTGATCCACAAAGTATACATAGACATTAAAAAAAGGTACAAGGCATGATTTACTTATTTGGGTTTTCTTCATATGGAGAAAGAGAAATACTTCTTTGAAGTGGGCTACTATCAATTAAAAAAGGAACCAGAGGCCATATATAAGTGAAAACACAACTTTATTTTTAGAAAGAGCGTTTGTATAATACTTTACATAATTTTGAAATTAAGAACACTCTATAACAATAATAAACTTAAATTCCACAAAAATACAAACATGATTGTGAGATGTGAGTGAAGGAAACAAAGTAGAAGCAAAGGTAAAGGAAGAGATGAGGAGGTGACACGGGAATTTAGTTCTGAGCGTGTAATTCCCACCTGCCCTCTAAAGAGCAAAGTGTGGTGTTTCACAAACAGCTCTCTGCGTGGAACATTCTCTCTCCACCTCCTGCTTCTCTTTGCCATTTATCTCTCAGGTCTCAGTGTAGTATGTCCTTTGGAGACATATCTGCTCACCTCTGAGACTTAGTTAGGTGTCCCTGTTATTCACACCCATAGCCCTTATGGTATCTTCCTTATAACACTTGGCACATTTGTTAATACTTGTTCTATGTCTCTTTTCCTGAATAAAATGTGAACTCCATTGCAGCTGTGACCATATTTGCCTTGTTCACTGTTGAATCGCTGGCACCTACCAAGCTTCCTGGCATATAGCAGACAATAAGTGTTGAGTGAAGGAAAAGATGATAAATGTATATTTTATTTGTATCCTTAAAGCCCAAATAAGTTTGTTATAGTACTCTGTGAAGGAGAAACTAAGCTCCAAGATATTGCCTTTGCCTTCTTTCATGGGAGAATAAGTGAAATAATTACAAAAAGAAATAGAGAATGGGATACTTTTCCTTAATTTCTGGAATGTTTTATCACTTTCAATTGAAGTTCCATGAGGAGAGAGAATATGTTTGTTTTGACTCATTATTCTATTACCTAGAGCAGTACCTGGCATGTAGCAAATTCAATAATACAGATACAAGTTCAATAACGCAGATGCATCTATACCTTGTAACAAAAACATATTGAAAAAAGTACAACTCCATATCAAAAAACATCACGGCAAAACTATGTAAAGAGTAATGACCAGGATGCAAAAAGATCACAGATATGTCAAATCTTAAATTTGTCTTAGTTTCCTGAAAGCTAAAGTGGAAAGTCAATTTATTAGTTAATATTATCAGAATATAAATTCCTTAAATGTAGCAAAACTTTCCTGTGTCATTTAATTGGGTTCAACATAGAATTCACTAAATAAGTAATGACAAAACTTCCAAGAACATCTTTACATCCCATTGATACCAGATGTAATAACTGCTGATAAAAGTTCAGGTCTCTGCATTACAATTTGATTCAATGAAAACTTCTGCAAGGGGCAGAATTGGTCAAATGTATAGCCAGCTGGTTGCCCAAGGTTACCTAATGCAAATGATCCAAAGTTCCCTCCTGGAAGATATGTGTGGGCGGGGCTATCTTGCTTTCTAAACAAGATACTGGTTCAACTCTGGCTTCCTTTCTGTCTAGCTGTGTCATGAATCACTGGGAAGGGCAGTGAGCTTTCTTCCACTTCCCACCCCAACGTGGTGGGCATACTTGGACCAGGACCTGGACACCTACCACTCTCTCTAGTCCTCTCACCCACTATCGTCTGGCTGGGTATATATTTGTAAATCTAACTGTCTCCATAGGTAGGTCTCAGGGTGCACATTTACAGAAAGGTAGGTCCTAGTCTCATTTTCAGTCTAGTTTTAGTAGGGATACCTGCGTTTTGTGGGATATTAGACATTTACCTGACCTAGTAATAAAGATGATGCTCTAATGAGATGCTCATTTGGTTCCTTGTGCTATTCTCAGCTGGTTAGAATCTGGAGAAGATGGGCGATTGGCATTCCGTGGCCTTCAACACTCATGGCCCTAAATTCAGAATGACTGCAAACGTCCCGATATGCTGGGTTTCTGGGTTTTCTCAGGAAGATGAGGAGAGGCACAGATTGCGCCAACTAGGCATGAAGAGACAAATAAATGAACTGCAGCCGGCAAAATCTTGGTCTTCTTTTTAGATATCTAGTGTCTTCATATTCTCCAAGCTGAAGCTGTTGACTTCTGCCCCACAGCCTATTACAGCCCAGTTATGCAGAGTAACTGCAGAGCTCGGGATAAAGTAGGTATTTTCCAAACCCACTCCCTAAACCACAGGGTTATCCTATCTTAGCTCAGGTGATAACTTGATGCTATGACAAATCACCTTTTCCTCTTTCTCACTGAAAAAGCCAAGCAAACTTTGGTATATGGTTCTAAGATTGATTTAGGTTCCTGTTCCTTTAATTTATGTCTCCAAAGGCTATTCTGTAGGTTTGCAAACACTTCTATACTTGTTTTGTCTTTTGTTTTACCTCCCTTTTCTAGTCTCAACCCCTAGTACCTTCTTCTTTCTTTTTCACTGCTTTTAGAGAGAGAGGAAGGGAGAGAGGGAAAGAGAGAGACAGATAGACATTGACTGGCTGCCTTCCCATATATTCCCTGACTAGGGATCAAACATTCAATCTGGGTATGTGCCCTGAACAGGAATTGAACCCACGACCTGTTGGTCCATGGGATGATGCTCCATCCAACTGAGACACACCAGCCAGGACCCTTGTACCTTCTTTTATTAATCAACCCCAAGAGCAGTGACTTGCAATATGTGTATATTGGACCAATAATTCACAACTTGCCAAAAAGTATACACAAATAGATGTGTGTATATCAGCATTTAGAATAAGGGATCCAGGAGTTCTTCAGGAACTATATCTGCCTCAAGGGTGGTTACATATAATATGCGTTATGCATATATAAATATAATGCGTATTATGTTATTATGTACCGGGAATGATACAAGATTCTTCACTTTGTCTCATTTCATCCTGACTAGTGTGTGTGTGTGTGTGTGTGTGTAATACAACAATATATAATACACACAATGATATACATATATTATATGTTCAGTATATATAAAATGAGGAAAATAATCTTGTATCATTCCTGGTATAAGAGTATAACATAAACTTATAACTATTATTAATACTGTAAATTCAGAATAGCAAAGATAGGTTTTGATAAAAATATTCAATTAGCCATGGCTGGTGTGGCTCAGTGGTTGAGCACTGGCCTGCAAATCAAAGGGTTGCCGGTTTGAATCCCAGTCTAGGGCACATGCTTGGGTTGTGGGCCAGGTCCCCAGTAGGGGATGCGTGAGAGGTAACCACACATTGATGTTTCTCTCCTTTTCTTTCTCTCTCCCTTCCCCTCTCTAAAAAATAAAATAAAATCTTAAAAGAAAGAATTATAAAAATTTGATATAAAATTATAAAAATATTCAATTAGCAAAATGTGGAGAAGAGATAATCCATTTTTATCTTTGTAATTAAAAACAGAATAGAAATTGATCAGACCTGAACCCGGATTGAACCTGCAACCTATAACCTCTTTATTATGGGATGATGCTCCAACCAACTGAGCCACACCACCCAGGCATACTTCCACTTTTAATTTGCGTGTTTGTTCCCCTGCAGCAAAGCCTTTCTCCTTTTCAACAAGAAGCTATGATGGAACTAAACTCAAAAAGTTTGGAGTTGAAGACTGGCTTTGAGTATCATATACCCCTAGAGCTCCTGGAACCATGGAACCGATTCTTAGAGTAAGTCCCTTCTAATGGTTATCCCATTGGGAGGCGATTCTGATAAGATGTCTGAGGAGCCTCCCAATCACTAAATCAGTCATGATTAAAGGTGTGTTTTGCTTAGGTGGCAACATTAGGAAAATGGAAGTAAGGTTTCTGTATGGAATTTTCAAAATGAATTTGATGGCTTGCTTCTTTAACTTGTCTGGTATATGAACCATTATGCCTAGGGTCATATTACTATCACATCTAATATCACCTCATCATTAAAACAGATTGTAAAGCATAAACAAAACAACCAAAAACCACAGTAGCTCAAAACCTACTTCCTTTAGGAAACCTCTCATTAGTAACCATAATTTACCTAGTACTTTGAACCTTTCAAATGAAATCTCAGAATACTGAATTCCATAAAATTAAAAATATATATATACTTGTGCTTTACTTATCTCTAAATGTCTTTTAAGTTTTCTCCAGTTATTTATTGTAAAATTTCTGCCTATAGCAGGCAGTCCTGGATTTGAGCCTCGGCTACCTTTCTTGAAATAGTTTCCTTGGCGTGTAAAACAGGGATAAGTATAGTGCTGTTCTCAGGGGAGGGTCCTGAGGGTGAGGGAACACGTGGAAAGCACTCAGCATAGTGCCTGGTATAGAGTAACTGCTCGCCAAAGGACGGTGATCATTACTGTCTATCCATTTTATTTTTTTTT
Organism: Desmodus rotundus; assembly: GCF_022682495.2. NCBI lineage: Eukaryota > Metazoa > Chordata > Mammalia > Chiroptera > Phyllostomidae > Desmodus > Desmodus rotundus. The sequence continues at coordinate 185,375,600 of NC_071389.1, read as the reverse complement.
CATGGGGGCACTAAGGTGTATTAGGAACACCAAGGGCTGTGCAGTGAATCAGTTCTGGGGTTCGGTTGTCACCACTTACTGAGAAATTTAATTGACTCTTTGTGCCACTACTTCCTCATTCCCAAAATGGATATAGCGCAATAATATCCAGACCACTGGGTTGCTGAGAGTGCCTCTTATGTGCCTTTACTCCCAATACATTTATGAAGTGTACCCCAAGGGCAAGGCAAAACACAAGGTGTCACGGGAAGTTTCGAAAGAATCGCAGGTTCTCCACCCCGGGCACGGGGAGCGTGCAACACAGTCCAGCCAGCCGTGCACAGTGAATGTTGGTGATCTTTGCAAATTACAGCGGGTCTCTAGTCCATGCCCACTCAGACTGTCCCGGGTGTTTCCAGCCAGCGCCCTTTCTCCTGGTATTTTTACAAGTCAGCAGATCCTCAACCCCCGAGAAAAAACTGGAACAGCCCCAAACTGTTCAGTGCCACCGCGACTAGGATGAAACAATCCTCTTCTCTCTAAGCAAAGGCAGATCTCAGTCTTCTTAGGGCGAAATGAGGGTCAAGTTGCCCGGACGCGGATAGAAGCGGTGGCACAAGGGCCCCTTCCCGGCCTCCCCGGCCTCCCCGCGCCCGTCATGGAGGATTTTCCCGAGCGGCGTGACTGACCCGAGGTGTGGCGCCTGTCGGGCTGAGCGGGAGGTGCGGCCGGGAGGACGCCAGTCATCAGACGGTTAAACCTCCCCCAAGGAGACTGGAGGAGGGAGGGTCCCCGCTCTCGAAAACGCGGATCGCACCGTCCCGGGCCCCGCCCCCATCCCGGCCCGGCCTCCTCCCTCCGCACCCCCCCCCCCCCCAGCCAAGTCGGGACCGAGCGGCGGCCCCACCTGCCCGCGCGCACACGCCCCCCGCGCGCCGGCCCCCCGCGCGCCAGGCCTCGGAGCCGCCGCGGGCGGACCCGGGCGCCCGCCCTGCCCCGGCCCCTGCGCCGCCGCCGCCGCCACCCTCGGCACGCGCCCGCCGCGGCGCGTCCGCAGCGCCCTGCCTCGGCTCGGGCCACGGCCGCGGGAGCCGCAGCCGCCGCGCTCCTCTTCCCAGCCTCGCCGCGGGGCCGGCCCGGCGCCGACGCCGACGCCGAGGCGAGACCCGGCTGGGGCGCTGGGGCGCGAGGGCCGTCGCGGTCGCGGTCGTGCACTGCGCTCCGGCTCCAGCCTGGAAGCTCCTCGCCCCTCCTGCCGCGACCTCCTCAGTCCTCACCATCCAACGCCCGCTCCCCCAAAGCCCCCGGGGCGCAGGATTTTAGGGTGGGGCGGGAGGGCCCTGGATTTGGGGGTGTGAGGGTGGGCGGGGAGAAGGACCCGGAGGGGGAAAGGACTCGCGGGGGAATCGGTGAGAGACTATGGGGAAGGACCAGGAGCTGCTGGAAGCTGCTCGCACTGGCAATGTGGCTCTGGTGGAGAAACTCCTGTCTGGCAGGAAAGGAGGGATCCTGGGCGGTGGATCCGGACCCCTGCCCCTGTCTAATCTGCTAAGGTAAGGACGGGCACCTGCTCCGGGATTGCATAGCTCCTTGTGCATTGTGATGGGTACCTGCTGCTCCTCATGGTAATCGCACCTGCTGGCTGCCAGGGATTCGTTCTTAAATTAGGCAGGAAAACAGACAGTGTGTATGGAAAGGAGGCTTGAGCCTCCCAGTCAGATGGACGCCTCCAATTCTTCGAGTAATTTTAAAATAGCCTTCCATCCGTGCGTCAATAGATACTTTTCTCAGGGCTATGGTGCAGTACTTGGACATGTACTAGTGTTGCTAGAAGAAAATCGGTGTTCCACATGCTTTCCATCAGTGTTTATTGTATATCTTCAGCCTCAAGCCCAGCCTTTTTTTTTTTTTTGTCCATTTAAGTGAAATTGGCAGAGAAGCTATTGAGTGCATGCAATTACCCCGCAAAAGCCACTGCCTTTGGGTGCCGCTACCTTCTCTTGCAGAAGACATTTGCTCTGCTGTAGGTTGTGATCCCACAAAATGAAGAAAGTGCACCTTCTGATGAGATGGCATTAGTACAGGGTGTGTATAAAACTTGATGAGGCAGCCCAGCAGCACTTTCAGTTACCTGGACACAGCCGAGTGAAAACTTATTTTATGTCTCAGGATAAAGGATGCCAGGTCAGGACTGGGATACTGGATTTGGAAGATGGTAGAGGCCTTTTCATGGGAAGATGTTGCAGGTGAGACAAATAGCGCTTGGAGAGTCTAAGATGACATTTTGAAAAAATGTCAAGGTCTTTATTCAGCAAACAGTACCTTAGAAATAGCAGGGTTGATTTGCATATTTCAAAAACTATTACCTTAAAGTTGAATTGATGGACAAATGAAATCAGGTGGGAGGGAGGAATCCTGAAGAATATTCATTAGCTAAAATTCAAGGAAATTTCTTTAGTTTCTCAAATCATGGCTTTCCCAATTACCCTGGATATTTTGGGAGGCATTATTCATATCTTCACCCTAAAACATCTCTTAGGCAACTCAGCTGTACTTGAAAAAAAAAATGTAAAAGCCCAAGTGAGGCCCGGGCCAGGTAAGCTCAGCTGATTAGCACGCCTTGACACACCAAGGTTGCGGGTTGGATCCCGGATCAGGGCACGTACAAGAAGCAACCAATGAGTGGGACAACAAATCGATGTTTTCTTCTCTCTTTCTCTCTCTATCCCTTCCTCTCTCTCCCTCTCTCAAATTAATAAATAAAAAAGATAAAAGCCCATGTGACTTTGATGGCGTTAAAAAGCTGTTCTGTGCTGCTCCTAACAAGTGCTTGATACAAACTTTCGGATGATGACATCGCGTTCTTTGCACAGTTCTCACGTCGTCGTGGTCGGACAATGCGGTTAATTATAGTCCTGGCTAATAGGGCTTGTTAAAATATTTATATTTCAGTGAAATGCATTTAGTTGGAAAATACTTGCTGGGATTAAAAAAAAAGCTCCATATGTGATCATCTATACTTGTGACAGGGATAGTTTATTGGAATGGCAGTTGACTTCAGAACAGTGAATATTTATGGGACTTTTTTCAGTAGGTCTTAAAAGGGATGACTCTTGGTGTACTCCCTTCTTAATTTTCACTTCCATATACAAGTAGGCAAGTGTAGATATTTCAGATTGTAGCTCTAGTAATTGCCCTTAGTCACAGGTAATTGATACAAAAGCAGTTTATCTGGGTACAGTTTTAAGCTGAAAGTAAAATGAATGTTTGCCAGCATATCATATGCTATAAAAATGACTGTGACCAGAAACCCTGTTGTTAAAAGAGGTTTCTAAAAATAATCAATTCCCTTGGCATAACATTAAAGAGTTCTTTGAGAACAGTTCATTTCACTGAGTGATATAGTATTTTTTAAAAACCTATTGTTTTGATAGGCAAATATCTATTAAGTACTTTCTCAGTCATGCCGTTTAAAAAAATAGTTGTCAACTATTAGGAATAAAATATCAACTGTTTAATGTTAGTAAACATTAAGTATCAAAATCATGCCCCACAGGGTACTTCTTGAATGGGAGGTTTTCTCCTGCTGGTTTTATCAGAGGGAGCTGCGGTAGCTCCACAACCAGAACGCTCATGGGAAACAATGAAACGAAAAGCATGTGTTTATTAGAGTAGTGTGAACAGGGTTGCAAAAAGTCAAAATCAAAACCAGTAGCCTTAAAGTTTGCATTTATCTGTCTCATACTGAATAAACGACTACAGCAGTGTCTTTGAAGAAAATGGGAGTTGAAATTGTATTCTTTGGATGATCGTTTGCATAGGATGAAATTCCTAAGAGAAGGCATATTTTATGTAGTTGTCACTGTATTTCATAAATGATTGTCATCAGAAATTTATTTATTGATAAAGTGACCACTTCCCTCTCAAACATTAAGACACCTCGAAATTTTAAAATATTTTTAAGTGAATGATGGAAAGTTTTGTCTCTCCTGTACTCCCTCCCCCCATGTATTACCTGTGTTGGGTAAAACTAGTGTTAGACCCTAGGCTAAATGCTTACATGTATCATCTCACTCAATTCTCTCTGTACAACAAAGCCCTGCCTGGCGTGGCCTGTGAACCGAAAGGTCACTGGGTCAATTCCCAGTCAGGGTGCATAGCTGGGTCAGGGGCCAGGTCCCTGGTTGGGGGTGTGTGAGAGGCAGCTGACGGATGTTTACCTGGCACATCGCACTCCGATGTTTCTCTCCCCTCTCCTCTATCAAAAATAAAGAAGTAAAATCTTAAAAAAAAATTCTGTGTGGACCTTAAGTAGGTCAATCCTCATTTCACAGATGAAGGACCAAAAAGACAGGAAGACCAAGAACTTGCCCAAAGTCACATGATTAGTACTGGCAAACATGTGAAGTTATGTGATTCACATTAACTCTATCACATCTTATGTCTTATTCATTGAATGTTTTATTCTCAAAAGTTTAAGGTATATGGTTGAGAAAGTCTAATCTGAACATTTTGTTTTGCCATGAATAATTTAATTTAAAAATCCTTAATTCTTTTCTAATTAAAAAAAAATCTTATGACTGCCCCTGGAGGGATCACTAGTGGAGAAGTTTTGTGAAGATGCTTCTGATTACATATCACCTACTGAGTGAGCAGTGGCTATGTGATGGGCAGTCAGGTGTGCTCGGGTGGCACTGCACAGTTCAGCACAAGTAAGAATGACCTTGAATAAACATGAAAGTCTCTCTAAGACTCACTGTTCTTTTCTATAAGACGGGAATAGTAATAGAGCACCTACCATACAGGGCTGTTGTATTAAATGAGGTGGTAAGCAGTGAATGCAAAGCATTCAGCACATTGGTGTTCACCATAAGTGTTAGTATAATTTCTCATGAATGTGTAAAGCACTGGACTCTGTTTCTTAAGACCTTAATGACTATGGATTTGCTTCATAGTGGGCTGGGCGTAAATTGCTGTAGTAAGTTTTCCATTAGAATCACAGAATGTTCAAATAGAATGGGACCTTTTAACTCAACATCTCACCTAGAGGAATTACCTCTAACATCCTTTACCGGTTAATTGCTGCATCTCTGTTAAGCCCTCCAGTGACTAGATCCATTCCACTTTTGACACCTCTAATTATTTAAAAAATCCTTTTTATTGAGTTGAAATCCACCTCCCTTTAATTTCCAGAAATTGGTGTTAGTTTGGCGACATGGGTCAATATAAAGTAATTTAATTCATCTGCCAGGACGGTTCTTTAAGTGCATGCACTTAGCTATATGGTTTTCCTTATACCTCCTATATTTTTTTCATGGAAGTACCATTATTTCCATCAACCTTTTGTGTGGCATTACAGATTAGATGAACTTAGATTTTCATACTTTTCACTACTCTGTTTTTCCTTCTTTGTGTATTATCAGATTTTGCAATGACTCTCTTAAAGTGTAGTGAACCGAAATGACTAAAATGCACTAACTGTCCTTGGACCAGTGTAGAATATACTGGGACTGGATGTACTGTTGAATTAAAAAACAAAAACAAACAAACAAAATAAACAGGTTACAAAATAGTCTTTGTAGTATGGTCCTATTTTTTTTTTTGAGAGAAAATAAGTGAGTGAACATTTAAAATGTGCATTAAGAAGCCTGGAATGATAAACACCTAAATATAAATTGTATTAATGTTTGAGTGGTAGAATTGTGGGTAACTGTTATTTTCTTCTTGTTTATGTACATTTTCCAGCATTCTGCAATGAACATATATTATGTAAATTAAAATTAGCAGCTATTTAAAACATGGTGCAATGAAATTATCCCTTTAATATTACTGACCTAAGACCTACCTTAATTCAAGTCAGTTTTTTCTAAGCTGTATAATGGCATTGGTTCACATTGATCTGATGCTCAAAACTTCAGGTGTTTTTTTTCATTGATTTCTGGAGCCCATGGTTCCCCTGTCTGGTACTTGTAAATGTGTTGCTTGGACTTAAATTATTCCTATTACATGTAATCTTACTTGTTTTAGCCTATATTTATCATCCCGCTAGAACTTTGTGACTCTTGCGTCTGTCTTCCAGCATATCCGCTTCTCTCCTCTACATCATCTGTAGATTTAATAGGCATGTTTTCTATAGCTGGAATTCAATATCTCTAAAGAACCTCTCTCCAGCATACCATAGGTTTAAAAGTAGCAATCCTTATATATGGTATTTCTACCAATATTGAAGCCACTTGATAGAACTGTCAGCTACTTTTTTCTAGTATACCTGTGAGATTATTATGGGGTAGTTTGTCCACTGCCTTTCTAATTCACTCTATATTCTGTTTATGGCATTCATTTAATCTACCCCTTTAGTAGTAACCCTACAATTTCCGCCCAAATCAGGCTACTTTATTATAGCTTGTTTCCGGGAGTGAACCATTGATGATGCCTACTACTGATGCATCTAATTCTTCTGGATTTGGACACCTGTACTCATTTGAAGTAGTTAAGTGTCTCTTAGGATCTCTGTCTGTTTGGAGCTTCAGAAATCTCCTAACCTTGTTTATCCTTTCTGGTTTGAAAATGATTCTCACTAGGGAAGATAGAAGCAATATAGAAGTTGGGAAGAATCAGATTCTTGGCATTGTTCAATGTCAGAGGAAATACTCTTGTGGTCTAAAACCATCCATGTTTTTTTACTGTTACGCAGTCAGAGCTCAAGGTTACATTAGCTGCCACAGCAGTGAACTTTTATATTTCCCTTCTTTTTCAAACTTAGCTGAAAGGGACATTAGCCTTTTTTCCAGGACAAGGACATACTGCTTTTTCTGTGTTTGTTTTCCATTATACTCCTCACCACTCCCTTTTGTCCTTGTAGAAATCTGAGCTCATCAGGGTGCTGAAATTGAGTTGCCTCCCTCCCTTTTCTTCATCCACAATATATGGGAAATTTCATTCTATTTAATGTAACTTTCATGAGATAGCTGCAAAACCTTTTAAAGTCCCTTCCTTTGGCACAACGGCCTTTTAAGCCAAATAACAATCATTCCCATTTAAAGTGTGTATTAAATTATTTATTTTTTAGTGTGTCTAAATTAAGAGTTATTTGTATTTTAATAAAGCAATAAAAAGTTTACTAATGCCTCAAATTTACTTGATTTTCTTAATGCCTCAAATGCTAAGCACTATATAAAGAGTATTTGATACATTCTTGTTGAAGAATTTCTCATAAAGAATTGAGTTCTCAAGACCCCTATGTGAAAAAGTAGATCAATAAACCAGATAGCTTATACATTTTTTCAGATTCAGCATTCAACTCATGAAGTTTTCTGTTGATGGGCACAAGGAGACAAGAGACAACTTGGAAACATTGTAATTTTCACAACTGTTTGGACAATTGTAGTTATTGGGACTCAGATATAAGATACTTCTAGGGAAACTGCATTGGTTAAGTGGGATAAATCACAAATAGAGCAGTTAAATTGCATGAAAATGTCGTATCTACAAAAATAGTCAACTTGCAAGTGGGTTATCTATTTTAGATAGTAATGATGTTTGAAGTGGTGATTGCACCATTATGTTCAGGGAGCTGTGTCTGCCAGAGAACAGCGCCAGCTGCATGGTGGGGCGTGAGGAGGGAGGAGAGGGAGTTTGGGTGCTGACCTCTTTCTCTACCGAGCAGGGTTTTCAACTCCCTCTTCGAAACAGTTAGGCTGGTGTATAAGCAGAGAATTGGGACAGCCAGCCGGTGACTACCACGCATCTTGTCCATTCCTACATCGCCCAATACCTCGTGTGTCTCAGGGGTTTCTTACAGCTGATGGAAGGGTGGAGCAGGTCTTCACTGACGTTAACGCAGGAGCTTGCAATATTCAGTAGTGAGGCTACTGACTTCAGCAATTTAACCTCTCAGGTGACGGTAAACAATTTGATGAGTTCTGTTGTTTACTGAAACAGTTTAATTATGCATTTGAGATAATTTTGGAAAATTCTTCCAAGAAGCCTGTTATAAAACATTCTTCCTAAGTATTTAACTAGAAATGGAAGCCGACTGTAATTCAAATCAGGGATCAGAAAAGACTAATTTCAACCTACAGAACCTGAAGATATTTAACATTTAATGCATTTTAGTCTGCCTTTGGTTTCCATTTTGAACATACTGAAGCGTAGTTTTAGTTCATTAAAGTATGATGAGTTTTAGTTAGTCATCATATATTGATATGCGAGAATATTTTATATCTGAAAAAGCAGGCATTTACACAGGAGCGTCATGTGTGTTCCAGTCCTTTCTTATGTAGGCGGTGACGTGGTCATGTAACCCACGAGGCAGGAGAGGCACAATGCCAGGTGAAAACCCAGTGACTTTCCCTGTGTAGTACAGACCTAGGAATCTTCCCAGAGTCCAGGTTCCTTCCTCTGCACCCAGAGGACAGCAGGGGGTCTCCACATTTGCGCTCAGCCTGGCTGAGGATTGACACTGGGTGATTTATTTAACAGGATGTCTTCGTGAATCTAGGAATCTGTCTGAAAGTCGAACTTTGATTCAATTGTGCTGCAGAGATTTTGGGTTCCACTGTGCTGTGAGAGCAGCTTATTTAAAGTGGTTAATTACTTCCAGTTAAGTGAGCTGAAACAATCGGCCTAGACTTGTCTCTATTCTTTGATCAAATTGTATCAAATCTTGGGTGAAGGACGTGGGCATAAATGGCCAACCTCATTTCTTTCTGCCTGCTTGATGTTTCTGTTCCCCATATCACATTCCCTTTGACTCTTGTGCCCAAATCTCTTTCTAGAGACAAAGCCTCTTCTTCACTCTCATTATTACAAGTTCACCCTGACTCTCTCTCCTAAGGGGAGGCAGGTTCTGTGTGAGGTGTGGAGCTGGAATGGGCTTTGTAGTGAGAAGTAGATTAGGAAGAACTAACATTGAACCTTCAGAATTGAGTTTACAGAGTTTGCTTGCATCATCTCTAGTTTCCTGCCTCCGTCAATGTTAACTTCTCACTGCGTGGACTCGGTATCATTTCTTTCCAGCTTTACACCTCCACCAAAAACTACTTGTGAGAGCTGACAGTTAATTCATACTGAAGTGTGATTTATTAGTAAATGCATCTAGGAAGAGGAAGGTCTTTTAGTATTTTTATTTAAAGAGGAAACAAATCTTGAGGCTAACATCGTTAAGCTTTGGAGCTCTTGCCATAGAGCTGAGGGACACCTCGCGCTCAGCTGCCCCCAGTAGGGACATGCTGCCCCACTGGCTTGGGCTCTGATATTTCACTCTTTCCTCTAGTGTGGATGCCTACCTTTCTTTGCCCTGCTTCATGGATTTAGGAACTGAATTGTTCAAGAAGAGAAAGGAAGGAGAAGAGGACAAGAGAGTGGAAGAGGAGGCGGGAGAAAAGAGTAACATAATGCTCTTATTCTCTAATGGTGATGAAGATCTTGATGATGATAGTGATGGTGATAAATCTCTCCAAGTCAGCCATGCCTATACCCTTGTGTCGGGCAATTAGGAAGTCTAGGTAACATGAAGATTGTGACCAAAGCTTGGATATTATGTGGCAGTTCTTGCGGACACTATTTCTCCTTGTGTTTTGGAGGAGAGATGATGATAATTTGATAGGCTGGTCTGCACTTAAACTTTTTGGAGCTTTTCCCTCATGTGTATTGTTGTGGCTATGTAGTAGGCCTCTGGAATGACTGAAAGACAGAAAACCTTCCTATAATTTTTGCTGTTGAGCTGAAAGTCTTTATCATAATTGTCAGTGAAATGCCTTCTCAAGAATTTTAGTGAGATGATGATAATGCAAAAGAAGAGTGATAAAAGCAGAGACAGTAACTGTCATTCACTGAAGATGTTGAGTTTGCAGAATTTGATAGAGAGAAAGATTTCAGCAAGTAGGTTTTTCTTGTTATATGATATTCCCACCATGATTTTTTAAATGTCACAAAAACATTATGTCAGGAAATTGACCAAGTGTGTTATAAAATATGGTAAACCTGCACAGGTCTTATAAAAATGATTATTAGTCCAAATGAACCAGGACAGTAAGGGATTTATACTGGGGATTTCCCAGACTTTAAGTTATTATCAAGAGTCTATAATTTCTAGAAACAAATCTAAGCAAAGAAACCTTCCAGGAAGCTCCTTAGTAAGCATTTGTTATAGCTGAAAAATACCCTTTTTACTTGAAAAAATTGGGAGAAGATAGTATGGGAGCATTGCCACAAGAATTTATTGCAGCTGCGGTCTGTTCTTTAAAAGGCCGTTCAGCTTTTCATGACAAGTTTAAGAAAACGTAAGCAGCAGGCAGTATTATCGGTGCTGCTGTCCTTTTCTGGGTCAAGAAAACAAGCTCAGTGGGAAGAGGACAACAATTTTGGTTTCACGACCCAAGGAGGGAATGAAATGGGTCTGGATTTAAACAGCACGCGTAACGTACAAGGTACCATCTAGGGATCTAAGAGACAATGATTCCTACTCTTTTCTTACCTTCTTACCTTTTCTTACCATCATCCGCACTTCTGATAACATGTGACTTCTTCATAGTATTTTTTTTTTGTATCTTGGCTTTCTATATTTATGGAATCCTGGGGCTTTCATAGAAATGGTTCTTAAACTTTGCGGTTGTTGTATTTAATAATTGGAAGCAGAGCAAGGGACCGTACAGTATCTGTGCAACCCATTCGTGTTTCCTTGAGTATGCTTCTAAAAGCCTTGAAGGTGGGATTGGCAGATACTGTTTTCTCAGAAACGTATTCCATCTGTTGTTTCTCTGACAGGAAAAGAGTACATGATTCACGTCTAATGTGACCTTCCTTGGAAGTCCTGCTTGCTTGCTCTTTACAGGGAAATGGGGTTTTCTAGGCCTGCACAGATCTCATAGAATCAAGACGTTGAATTGCCAGGACTTGGAAAGACCTGCAGTCAAGGTGGCGAGGATCTGGGGGACCGGATCCTGCGGCATGTATTAGGGGCTGCTGGGTTGCTTTGGGCCCAACTTCATGGTTAGGGGAGAAAAGGGGACAAAAGTGTCAGAAAAGGGGCATGTAGAAAATTATTTATTAAAAAAGACAAAAGAAAAATATTTTTTGGTGAACTTCATGAGAGAATACCCAAATCGTAACTCTCCTTTTCCTTCCCCACGTCCTCGTACCTCTTTAAAGAGCCAAAACACTCTGTGGTACAACTGAGCACCTTATCCGAGGTGACAGTGGTGTTCGTAGCAAAGTTGTAATTGTTGGGGTGTTTTCAGTAGTAAAGTCCCTCAGAATGAATGCCTACCCTTCCCTTTTCCCTGGCTACTGGCTATAAACATTATGCAGACTCCTATCATTCTGGTTTTTTTTTTTCTTTTTTTAAAAAGGAATATGTATTTATTTTAGATCGGTGAGAAACCCATTTAGAAAACCCTGGTGACCCTCAGTTGACTATGAGCCCTGATCTGAATTGAGGACAGTAATCCAAGGTTACAAGTCTATAAAGATGCAGATGAAGTCCAATTCATGGTTTTCTGTTTTCTCTCTAGTTAACATTTCTAGGTTCCCTTCCTCTTTACTCTCTGATTGCCTTCTTAATAGTTCAGCTGTTTTCCCTCAGCAACTCAGCTGTGTCAGCTTGTGCTAGCAAACCCTGTGGCCAGGAAACTAGAAAATGCTCTATGGCAAAAGAGGAATAGCAAGGTTAGGTAACAACAAAAAGAAAGTTAAAAGAAAGAGATGTAGGTTGACAGTGGTTTTCCCAAGGTAACTTATGTGGCTAATTCAGCTAAGTATCTATGAGGTCAGATATCTGCCTTGGAAGTGTGAAAGGGAACCTTATGCTGGATAGATGGCAACAGCCTTGAAAGGACAGGGTCAAATTTGTCCTCAGGGACTCCAGGGGCTCTACCTTTGGCTTTTAGAGTTTGTTAGATGTATGGACTTCTGCTTTTAATCTATGTCTTAGAAAGGTTATTTCCAAACACCCATACACGTGAATCTTAAAAGAATTCTGCACATTATTCCACATTTCTACATCACACATTTTGTTAATATTTCAAGAGTCTCCTGTTCATTTTGCAAATAAAGTGCTCGTTTTGGCTGTTTTCCAGATATGACAGTTGGTGGACATGCTTCAGTAGAGAAAAGGAAATTTTCCCTGCTTATCTGCTCTCTCCCGTCTGCCCGAGATAGTGTGTCTGTCAATTGTGACCTGATTTTGAAGTAATTTATTAAATAGAGGGATGCATGATGTTATTTAAAATTTTGGTATGACATTGACTTTTAGTCCTTTATAATAAGCTCTTGACTAGATTCTCTGGGTGAGGCTTATTGCTCCTGGGATTTTAGAAATTTCTTAACTCCTTCAGTGACTTTGGACTGTGTTCAGTGTCAAGTATGAGTAATGTTTACTCAGGAAATTAAACATGCTGTTTATTCAGAAGATGAAGTGTGCAGTATTTTTTGGCTGTGAAACAGTGTTTTGGAAATGTATTATTTGTTAGTAGACTGCTTAAGAAAACTGATAAATAAATGACTGTAAAATATTTATCTTTGTTAAGAGTTTATATTTTTCATTAAATATGTTCATATCTTTTCTTTTTTATGTTAAAATTTAATATATGTGCAGTGGTGAGTAAATTAAGGTTTTTAATTTGTGATCTTTTCAATTGAAGTTGGGAGAGAAGTCCAAACAAATTTCATTTCTTTTAAAAAGTATGTTTCTTTTTTTAAATAAAGATTTTTATTTATTTTTAGAGAGAGGGGAAGGGAAGAACAAAATAAGGGAAAGAAACAGCAATGTGTCACCACCCCCAACTGGGGACCTGGCCTGCAACTCAGGCATGTGCCCTGACTAGGAATTGAACCGGTGACCTTTTGGTTCATAGGCTGGTGCTCCATCCACTGAGCCACACCAGCCAGGGCCTATCTTTTAAATTGTTTCTGGTATTATTACAGTTGTTCCTGCGTTTGGATTTTAAAAAATTGTTGCTCTTAATATCTATATAAATATATCTCTCTAATTTAGTCCTCTCTCCTGTACTGTAGACATGTTATTCTCAATGGTTTACTGAACATCGCCCCCTCAATGGTGATTTTAAAGTTGAAACATTCATTATTTTACCCACAGTTCTGCTCTGCCTCTTGTATCACTCCTTTGTGTTAGTGGAACTAAAGTGTCCGCTTCATCTAAACTAGAAACCCTAGTGCATCCTTGGCTCTTCCTTCTCACATACATCCATTCAGCATCACCACTTCCATATCCGCCCTTCCAACTCACTCCTTCCTCTGCTATTCAGGAATCATTCTAAAACATGTTACTTTCTGACTAAAAATTAGTGGCTTTTTAGTTCTTGAAGAATAAAGTCCAGACTCATTGGAATATTGTTTGAGGTCTTTTGTGACTTGGCTCCTTCCCACCTGCCTCATTTTCTGCTAGTCCGCTGCAACACCGTCCTCCAACCATACAAGAACAACACGGTGTGGTTGGCAGGCGTCATAGACTTCTACTGTTGCTCCCCCTGGATACCCATCTTTCCTTTGAGTGCTCCATGAAGGCCTGTTTATCCCTCTGGTCTCATTTCAGCACAACCATCTCTTTTGGGAAGCTTTGCCTGATCTCTGTCTTCTGTGCATCCCTGCATCTTCTACACACCTCGATTTTTAGCACTTCAAATACTGCATTGTAATTATTTGTTTGTGTCTTTGCCTTCCCACTAGACCCTGGATTCCATGAGGTCTGGAACCTTGGCTTTGTTACCTTTTAAAGTGTTGTACAAATGCCTAGAGTGTGTAAGAACGAACATATCATAAAATTCTTTGTTGAATAACTAAATGAGTGAGTAACTGTGGAACAGGGCATGCTAATGGTACATAGTTTAGACTATGTATATCTTTTTGGATGACAGCTTCGAGAGCAATTGTTGACGGAGAACAGAAGTTTGATTAGCAACCTCAGTGTTGAGAAATACTAAATAATTTTTACAGCATCTGCTATGTGCTATTCACTGTGCTCGTTGCCATACACGTATTAGTTTACAGCACATCGAGACTCAGAGCAATTTAGTTACTGGACCAAGTTAGTGACTTGACTAAGTAAGTAAGCAACATAGTTGGATTTAGAATCCATGGTGCTTGACTCAAAACCATTGTTTTTTTTCCTCAGTGCTAGAAAATGATCAGAGATGGGGGCAGGGGAAAACACTTTAAAACAAAGGCGAAGAAGTGTTTCAGAGTAAAGGCCAGTGTGGAGCCATAACTTTTACTTTTTACTGTGGATTCCAGAGATGTTTGGACGTTATTTTGGGTGAGGCAGGGGTTCATGCTCTTTGTAGCTTTGAATAAATGAAATAATGAAGAGTTGATAAAGTGGAGGGAACTAAAGAAGATTATGCAAAAAGAGAGAAAAGAGATAAGATAATTTTGCTTGCTAAATTTAGATTAGATTAAAGGGAATGGTAGTATTCCATTCCCTAGAGCACCTAGAGCACCTAGAATATGCTAGTTTTATAGATTATCATCTTCTTACCAATTCTGACAGCAAGTCTATAAAGTAAGTATTATTTTACACATTTGCATGTGATTAAAGTCCCGTATACACTGTAGTCTTAAAATAGGTTAAACATCTTGTTTAAGGCCATGTAGACAGAACCCAGCGGAGCTTGGGTTCAAACCCGGCTCTGTGTGACTCCATCTGATGAACAAGGGAGATAATCTCGGTTTTAGCATCAGGTATGTCAGTGCAGCTGCAGCATAAATTTTCATGTGAGGTAAGATGTTGTTACACCGAGACAAAATCAGCCCACCCAGGTGGATCCTTCGTGCTGGCTCAGTTGGTCACTGGTATTTTTATACTTTTTGAGGGGAAGGAATGTAATATAGTTATGGTCTTTTCTTTTGTTGAAAACCCTGTCTGTTGCTCTAAAACTGAGACAATTACCAGTCAAACATGACATTAAGACTGTTTAACAACTAATAGACACACACGCTGACCAATTAGATGGAGGCTGGCTCTGCACATAGGGAGAGTGTGCGTTCCAGCCCTGCATCAGTCTCCACAGTGCGCAGACTAGAGGGCTACATCAGTTCAGAAGCTCCTTCTCTAGAAAGCTGAGCTACAAAGGTTTTTTTTAAAGCATGGATTATGTTATAGAATTATTCTACCACTAGATTAATTTGTTATACATGCTAACCCAATTAGCATTTGTAGCAAGAATGACATTTAAGGAAAATGAAAGGAGGTGTAGTAGAATAATGTTAACTCTTATTTATATGCTGTATCTACCACCTTGCCTGAGACCCCCAAAATGCTTTAGTGGTTTGGTATTTAGTTTCTCATTTATCCATCTGCTTGTTCATTCATTCTGCATACATTTACTTTGAGACTGTTATTTCTGTCTATTCTGAGAAAAGATTTTTCTTTTTAAGCTATAGAATAGGGATAATCTGATTATAATCAGTCAAACTATGAATTACTTATTTAACTACCCGACATATATTAAGCTTTAAGCTATTTAAGGGTAGGGACCATGAATGTTTTTTTATTCTTTCAACCCCCAACCCCTAATACAGTACTTCAGTAAATATTTTAGTGATTGAATGAAAGAAAGAATTCAGTCAGTTTAAATGCATGTTCTTTGTCATTCAAGCCTGCAAGTTAGTGGTTCATGTATTCCTTCAGTGACCATGTAATGAGCTCTTAAAACCTATAGTGGCTGTTCTAGGGATAAGCAGCAGCCCCTAAGGTAACTACAGAAAGAAGAGATTAAATGCCAGCACTCCGGCGTTAGACAGGAGAAGACCTTTCAAAGGCTGCTCTGATGTGTAATGTTGAACCATATCGTCACCCTGGGATGTAGGGAAGTGATTAAGATTAGTCAGGTTGGATTGGAGACCAGACTGTGTAGAGATCCACATTCAGAAAACCAGGATTAAAGTCTTCTCATTTTCCATAATGAGAAACAAGTCAGAGAGTTTTGGAACTAGATGGGAGGCAAGTGTCTTCTGTGTTAGATATCAGGAGGATCAGTGTATCTTAGCATTGCTGGCAAAAAGCAAAGTCTCAGTGGTCAAAGCAGACACAGGACCTGGGAACACAGCAAGTCAGGGAGTTATATTGAACCTAAGGCAGGTGTTGCTTGGTTATTGAGCTATTTGAATGTCTTGGAATAAGAGTGAAGTAGCTTTTGAGCAGGATTTCTCAACATCGGCACAAGTGACATTTGGGGCCAGACAGTTCTTTACTTGGGGCGGGGATGGGTTGTCCTATATATTGTAGGATTGCTGCACCCTTGGCCTATACCCACTAGTTGCCAAAAAATGTCTTTAGATGTTAAGGAGTGTTCCCTGGGAGGCGAAATCACCACTGGTTGAGAAGCAGTGTTTTAGAGGTGTACGAATCAAGCGGCTGCTGTTGACTGAAGAAAGGGGAGGGGGACAGTGATTATAGTGACTCTAAATGTTACATCTTTTCATATGAATTCCAAAAGGAATCAGGACTAAAATTAAACCCTAATCGTGAACACAAATTGGCAGAGATGACATAAATACCAAAAAGAAAAAAGCCCTTGTAATTGCAAATGCATGGAAATGTGAAGTATTTTAGATTGTAGTGGAGAAATAGTGTCTGGAGAAGGGAGATTGGAGTTAGTATAGTTAGCCATAGTTTTGGGTGAACTTTGAAGATCAGTTGTAAGGTTTAATTAGCCTGGAATTAGGGTTTGCTTAGTCTGAGATTAGCCAGGAATAATGTTAAAAGAGCTTCTGTATTAAAGAAGTTCTATTTAAAAATTTTTTATTAGTTTTTAATTTTTATTTTTAAGAGTAAAATAAAACAAGAAATCCATTAATTAAAAAAATTTCAGACTCTGGAGACTTCCTGTCAAGATGGAGGCGTAGGTAAGCACACCTCGCCTCTGTGCATAACTATAGCAAAAAAACAACTAGATTACAGAAACAAATATTACCCAGAATTGTCAGAAAATTGAGTTGTATGGAAGTCCAACATTTAAAGATTTAAAGAAGGCACATTCACCCAGACTGGTAGAAGAGGCTGAGATGCAGAGGGGCGGAGAGATGTGGAGAGGGGTAGAGACAGGGACAGGTGGTCCCACATCCATGTGTGGTGGATAAAAATAGGGAGGGATACCTCAGGAGCAATAGATCCCAGCCCCAGACCAGACCACCTGGCCCAGGGTTCCAGTGCTAGGAAGGTAAGTCCCCATAACTTCTGGCTGTAAAAACCAGTGGGGCTAGGGGCAATGGAAGAAACTGCAGGATTCTCAAGACACTCCTCTTAAAGGACCCACAATGAACTTAGGACTTACGTAGAACCTGCCCCATCCCACCCTGGAATTCAGCATCAGTGCAATAGCTAGAAGGGCACCAGTGGCATATGGGGAGAAACTGAAGCGACTGGCAACAGGGTAAATGCCGGGAGACAGCTTCCTCCTGGGCAAAACTCCAGAGGCCAGGCAGTGGCATTGCCTCCTTTCTGAGCCCTCCCCCACACAGAGCCTCAGAGTGGTGACACAGGTTGCCTCACCCTGGTGATTACTCTGCCCCATACTGCTTCACAGGTGCGCTTTTCTACAGTAGGCTACACTACTAAGCAGGGAGTCAAAGCAGCTCTACCTAACATCCAGAAACAAACACAGGGAGGCTGACAAAACCGGGAGACAAAGAAATATGGCCCAAATGAAAGAACAGAACAAAACTCCAGAAAAAGAACTAAGAGAAATGGAAATAAACAACTTATCAGATGCAGAGTTCAAAACACTGGTTATCAGGATGCTCCAGGAACTCACTGGGTACTTCAACAGCATAAAAAAGACCCAGGTGGAAATGAAGGTTACACTAAGTGAAATAAAGAAAAATATACAGGGAACTAACAGGAGAGGATGAAGCCTAGAATCAAATGAAAGGTTTGGAACACAGGAAGGGAAAAGCATTCAATCAGAACATCAGAAAGAAAAAGAATTCAAAAGAACAAGGAAAGGCTTAGGAACCTCTGGGACAACTTTAAACGTACCAACATCTGAATCATAGGGGTGCCAGAAGGAGAAGAGAAGAGGAGGAGCAAGAAATTGAAAACTTACTTGAAATAGTAATGAAAGAAAACTTCCATAATTTGGCAAGTGAAATAGGCACGCAGGTCCAGAAAGCATAGAGAGTCCCAAACAAGATAGACCCACGGAGGACCAAACCAAGACACATCATAATTAAAATGCCAAAGGTTAAAGATAAAGACAGAATCTTAAAAGTAGCAAAAGAAAAGCAGAGAGTTACCTACAAAGGAGTTCCCATTAAGACTGTCAGCTGATTTCTCAAAGCAACAACAACAACAACAAACTTTGGAGGCTAGAAGGAACTGGCAAGAAGTATTCAAAGTGATAAAAAGCAAGGACCTACAACTTAGGTTACTCTATCTGACAAAGCTATCATTTAGCATTGAGTGGCTAAGGTAAAGGTAAAAGTAAAGGAGTTCATCATCACCAAGCCATTATTATATGAAATACTAAAGGGAATTATATAAGAAAAAAAAGGTCAAAATGATCATTAAAATGGCAATAAATAACTATCAATAATTGAATCCAAATAACTAAGCAAACAAGCAGAACAGGAACAGAGTCACAGGTATGGAGATCATTTGGAGGGTCATCAGATGGGACGGGGAAGGGGGAGAATGGGGAAAAAGGTGCAGGGATTAAGAAGCAGAATTGGTAGGAACAAAATAGACAGAGGGAGGCTGAGAACAGCATAGGTGATGGAAAAGCCAAAGAACATACATGCACGACCCATGGACACGAACTAAGGGGTGGAGATTGCTGGAGGGACGGAGTGGGTACCAGGCAGAGGGGGGCAAAGGGGGAAAATTGGTATAACTGTAATAGCATAATCAATAAAATATATATTTAAAACATTTCAGGTTTTTAAAATGTGAGGGTATTTTGTTGTGATCACCTGATATTACCTACCTCACAATTCAGCTTACTCAAGATCTGACTAATGGGGGTTCCACTCAGGAATCCGTGTATCCAAACCCTTTGTTTGTTTTTTAAAAAACAAACAAAGGGTTTGGATACATGGATAGCAACATTAGATTGTAGGCAACAGTGGGGCGGTGCTTTCAAAATTATCAGAGGAAATAATTTTCAGCTTAGCTTTCTCTGTTCGGCCGAACTATCAATTGGACATGAGGGTAGAATAAAGAAGTTCTAAGACATCGAAGTTCTAAGACATTTTATGGTTATGTGTTCTTTGATAGAAAGCTCTGGAGGATAAACTTGCGTAAAACAAGGGAGGGAATCAATGAAGAGAAAGTATACAGGATGCAGGAAACAAAAGATTCAATATAGGAGAGCAGAGAAAAGAGGTTTCCTAAAAACAGCTGTTCAGGAGGCCTCGCTAGCAGCCAGTCCAGACTGGAGGGAAAAAATGGAGATTTATGGGAGAGTTTTGGGAGAAACAAACAGAAACAATGAAGTATTTAGTATGTTTGAACATTTGCAAAAAATCGACCGTTGACAAGTTTGTTGGAGTTGGAAAAAATCAGTGATAGTCAATAGAAAACTAAACAAATGAAACAAATGATTATTATTAACTTCCAAAAGACATGTTTTATAAGTATAGGAGCATAGTCACATTGCAGTACCTGGCTCCATGCTGAAGAATATTTAGGTGGTCCTAGTGATGTTGTAAACACTGACTACTGATTTAAATATGTATCAATGCATCGGGAGAGAAAAGTACGTGTGTCGGCCGGGGTCAGGGGTGTGGGAGGAAGAGAGCCCAATTCTCAATTGCTATAATAGGTATTAAGATGATAATCCTGGAAACTGATCAATCAAGAAATATCCATATATGTTTCATATTTATTTTTTTACTGTTATGCCATAATTGCTTTATTTTTAAATGTTTTTCAGTTACAGTTTAAATACAATACTATTTTGTATTAGTTTCAGGTGTCCGGCTTAGTGGTTAAACAATCATTCACTTTACAGAGTGTTCCCCTGATATTTTCAGTTCCCAACGGGCACCATGCATAGTTACTACAATACTATCGACTGTACATGGTTACTACAATATTATTGACTGTATTTCCTATACTGTACTTTTGCATCCCTGTGACGACTATTCTGTAACTACCAGTCTGCACTTCTCAATCCCTTCACCTTTGCCACCCAGTCCCCCAACCCCTCTGCCTTCTGGCATCCATCCGTCTGTTCTCCGTATGTTAAGTTTCATGTTTAGACCAGAACAAACTACTTAAAGAGTTGGAACAGTAGCTTATAAGGTGTGGGACTAGAGCAAATGTTGGCAATTTTCTTTTTCTGTTAAGGGCTAGAAAGGAAATATCTTGGGTTTTGTGGGCCATATGTTTCTTTGCCGAGGTAGGGCGGAAGCAGTTTTGACAATTCATGAATGACTGGACATGGCTGTGTTCCAATAGCAATTTACAAAAACATATGGTGTTCTGAATTTGGCCTGTGGGCCGTGGTTTGCCAACCTCTTGACTATAAGGCAAAGGGAAGTGGGACAAGGATATTTTTCCCTTCCTAACTCAAGCTCATTATTTGGACTTCCCTTCCTTTTTCCCCCTTAAATATAGAGTAATTTCACCTTGTCTCTCACATTCTCACATCAGTGCCCCTTCTCCTTTTAACTGCTGAGATCATAAATTACACTCTTGCCTGGACGAATGCACTAATCTCTTAACTCCAATATTTGGCCCCTAAAGTGTGCATTCAGTTAAATATTTATTTCTAAAGATTTTGTGCTGTAGATTATTTGAAGGACTTACTGTTCTCCAAATGTTGACCCAGATTTCTTTCTTCTTGTTTTATGCTCTTTCCCTGGAATTGTTCTCCTTCCTTAACATCTCAGCTTCTCAATAGTGTATGTATCTTTCCAAGTTCTACTGAAATAACTGCCTCTAAAGTTTCCCTCCACCAGCCTCCAAATCCCCATTCAACCAACCAACCAGAGACGATTTTTCCCTTCTTCAGGAGAGACTGGGTTTGGGGGCCAGTCAGTCCTGAATTTGAATTTGTACCCTACCCCATACTTGCTATGTGACCTGAAAAAATGTTTTTAATTTAGCTGAACATTTGTTTTTCTCGTCTGTAAATACTTCATATGGTTCTTATAGGGTTAAAAGGGTTAATTTAAAGTTGAATTCTTCCCTTCACTTTTAACACTTAGCATCACTCAACCTCACATTATAATGATTGGCGTACTTCACTTATCCCTCACCCCTTAGTGATCTGAGCTCAGATAGCGGCTTCCTCATCGTAAATATCCCGAAGCAGTGCTCAGTAAGCGTCAATTTGATTCACTTGAAATTAAAAAGGAAATACTTCATTGTTGATCCTTAGCTGAAGTATTCCGATTTTATGATAAAATCACAGAAATCTTGTATTCTACAGTTTGTTCCCTTTGTTACATGGTCTATTTTTATTAGTTCACTTATGTTTTCTCCCACGTTACAGTGTTGGAGAGTTGAATACAGTGACTCGATTTTCCTTTGATAGGGAGCTAAGCCATATGTTTGTATTGAGTCAGCTACTCCAGACTGTGAATTCTCAATCAGATGGTCAGCAGCATTTAATTGAATTCCCAATATGTGCAAGGCTACACTGGGTGTTGTCACTCCAGGGAGGTGTGACCATCTGGAAGAACTTTTTTAAAGAATTCAGAATATGAGAATATGTCTTGTTGTATCTAAATTAAAATGATACTAATTTTGGCCACATAAATAGCTGGCATAAATGCTGTCTTTTGCTTCCTCCCCCTTCTCTTTTATATTTTTTTCTTCTAACCTCCAAGAACAGGCATTCTTCTTTTGCTATGGCTAAGATGATGTACTTTTTCCTTGATTTCTTTCCTTCCTAATTATTGGTAATTTGTGTAATACGAGATTCTGATGCGTAAAATGTTCTTCAGGGTCGTCTTTTAACTTTTGGATCCTTTTCTAACTTTAGATATTTGTATGTGAAAGGCAGAACCCTAAAATGCCCCCCAAAGATTTCCTCCCATAATCCCTAGGACCGTGCATGTGCTGGTTGTTACTCCCTTGATTACATTAGGTTATATAACAGAAGGGATTTTGAGCTGTAATTAAGGTCACTCATCAGTTGACCTTAAGATACGAAGATTATCTAGATACGTCTAATACAGTCACAAGAGTTGTCTCCAGCTGGTAGTAGACGGGGAAACCAGAGAATCAAAACACGCGAAGGAACCATTGCGTTGCTGCTGGCTTGAAGGTCGAGGGAGGTGAGCAGGGCCTGGAGAGCAGCCTCTAGGAGTCGACAGCAACCTCCAGGCAATAGCCAACATGGGAATGGGAGCTCAGTTCTGTAGCTGCAGGAAACTGGATTCTGCCAGCAGCCTGAATTAGCAAGGAAGTAGATTCTTCCCTAGTGCTTCCTGACAAGAGCCCAGCCTGGTGGGCACCTGGATTTTGTCCTTGTGAGACTCTCAGCAGAGAACCCGGCTAAACCCATGAGCACTTCTGGCCTGCAAAATGGAGACAATAAGTTTGTGGTAATTTGTTACATAGCAATAGAAAACTAATGCAGCACAGGTCTTTCTTATTGAGATGAGTTTCATTTCCGGCCCCACTAGTAGTTGCCCTGTTTCTTCTTCGCATGGTTAAGCAAAATGATCTAAACTCACTATCTCAGTTTACATGTAACTTATTCCTTTCGGAATTCTGTGCCTCTGCCTCTCTAGTGCCCCAAAATGACTTTCTGATGAACCAGCAGCCTCTGCCTTACCAAACCAAGTATTTCTCCATTCTCATTTTTTAATGTTTTCTATTGTACTTGATTTTGATTTTCTCTCTTGAAATTGTTTTATTTTTTTATAACACTATCTGATTCTTTTTTCCATCTCTCTCTCTTTTTTTTTTTTTTAACAAATCTTGCTGACCAGTATTGTAATTGAATTCAATAGCTATTGTAAGGAACCAAAAGAGGTGAATAAAGAAAGAAGGATTTGAAGAAAATAGTTGGGGCAATTCAACTTAATTTTCCTGGACATCTTTGTTAGCGTAAGGCCCTTCCTAAAGAGCCAGGTGTTTCCTTTGGCCTGTGAATATTGTGTGGGTGTTATATCAGTTAACTATTTTCCACAATAATGCATTCTAACAAACTACCCCCCAAGCTCAGTGGCTTAAAAACATAGTCATTTATTATCACTCAAGCATCTGCTGATTTAGGGTGGGCTCAGCAGGGTGGTTTGGGCTTGGTGACTAGGTGGCTCCGCTTCGCATTGCAGGATGTTACAGCCCGGGCTGGCTGTGCTGGTAGTACACTCGGAATTTCTGTCCTCCTTGCTGGGGTGGTTCAGCCATAGCATGCTCTTCTCTTGGTCGTGACAGAGACGCAGGAGCGCAAGTGGAAACATGTCAGGGCGTTTTAAGGCCTGGTCTTGGAACTGGCACACACTGTCACCTCCTCCTCATTTTATTAGTCAAAGCATGTCACATGGCCAAGGCACAAAGCAAAGGGTAGGAGGATGTACACTGCTATGGGCTGAATTATGTCCCCTCACCCAATCTGTCTGTCGAAGCTCTAACTTCCAATGCGATGGTATTTGGAGGAGGGGCGTTTGGGAGATAATTAGGTTTAGGAGAGGTCATGAAGGTAGGGTCCTCATGCGGGGATTAGTGCCCTTATAAGAAGAGATACCAGAGGGCCCCTCTCTCTGTCTGCGTGTGAGAACACATGAGGAGGTGGCCATCTGCAAGCCAGAAAGAGACTCCTACCAGGATCCATCCATGCTGGCACCCTGATCTTGGACTTCTAGCCCCCAGAACTGAGAAAATACATTTCTTTGTTTAAGCTACCCAGTCTACAGCATTTTGTTATGGTAGCCTAAGTCAACTAATACATACTTCATCCCTTAGGAGGAGGAACTGCAATGTTATGTATCTGATAGGGTCATTGATATAGGAAAAGATAGGGAATTGCAGTCCACCACATTTAGAAATGTTCCTTATTCCGTTAAATCAAAGTCCCAGGTTTCATTCTGATAGGACCAACTTGGGTTCTGTGTCCATTCCCAAATCAAACACCCTGACAAGGCAGATGATGATTTTGTTGGTTTTTGAGGCCACACAAGATCGACCCCAGTTATTAGCAGTGGATTTGGTTCTGTCCAAACTGCATGGCTGTTACACAAGAGGGGGGACTGGAACGGATGTTAGGGAGGCATCTGTCGTGTGCACTGTATTATTCCGTTTCCTCTGGGAGCTTAGGAGGCTTACGAAGCTCGGTGAGCTCAGGACTGCATCTAACCTCTTCTCCAGTATATATCTCCAGTTTTGAGTTCTTGATGGGCACTTAATAAATATTTACTGAATGAATAAATCAAATATTTGTATGCATCTTTGTCTATTTACCAACTCCTCTTTGTGTCTCTCTAGTTATTTCCTAGAGAGTTGCTTTTGTTTTTTTTGTCCACGTAATCCTCTTCCTCCAACTAATAAAAAAAAGCAATAAAAGTTGCTTTTATTTTTTTTTCCACTTAATCCTCTTCCTCCAACTAATGACATGTAAGTCAGTAATCTTTCCCTACCTAAAAAATCTTTCTACTCCTTCTGAGATTTCCTTCGCACTACTATCCCAATATTTGCTTTTTCTTCACTGTCAGACTTCAAGAGAGAAGCTGGCTTTTGCTATCTCCATCGCCTCATCACTCACTAACACCTTAACTCCTTGCAAACAGAATCTTCCCTTAACACTCTGCCACTCTTAAATGTCACTAGTACATTTCATTTGTTCCCAAAGCCAGTGGTCTTTTCTCAGTCCTAATTTTCCATGATTTCTTCTCAAATAATAATGCTGTTGATGGTCCATACTCTGGAAACACTACAGCCTCTCTGATTGCTCTCTTCTATCTTGTTTCTCTTCTTTGATTTGCTGATCATGCTTCCTCTTCCTTTTACCCTCCATCCCTTTAAATGTAGTCTCCAAGGTTCTACCTGTACCATCCTACCTATCTCTTCCAGCTCTCAACTTCAACTCTCATTTATGCTAGGTTTCCCAAATCCTAAGACACTACCTCTCTTCTGTTCTCCAGTCTTGTGGCAGCTGCCATTTGAACATGCTCACATGGTTATTTTACCCAAAGCCAAAACTCTCCATATCCCCTACCAACTTCCTTCTGATGCCTTCTGTTCCCTGAATGGTGCGATCATCCTCTTAGTCACCTAGACTGAAAATTGATTCTCCCTCTCTGCATTCATCGTATCTGCCATCAATTCTCCCTACTGGGATGACTCAGAGAAAGTGTCTGCTTTTTGAGGTAAAGGTCTGTGACTTACTTATTTTCCCTGCCTCTAGCTCCTAGCACGGTGTCTGGTAGACACCTAGCAGAGAGGCTTAAAAGATGTTGCATGGATGGCTGGTGGCCCTCTTGATATTGTCTGTCAACATCCCTGCAGTTATTATTTATTTATATTTTACTTTCCATTCCACGGCCTTTATTTGTAGTTGAGGCTGCTGCTGTCTGTGGCCTGGGCTCCTGTAGTTGTCCCCTGACGGCCTGCACGGCCTCTGTTTTGGTAAGCGGCTGCATGCAGCCCCCTTTGTGCCGCTGCGCCCCTCAGATCTGTGGGGCTCCTTGCTGCCACCCAAATCGAGTGAAAATTCCTCAGTCTGAGTTTCAAGCTCTTCTGGGGTTTGGCCCTAAATAATCTTTTGATCTTTAGGTCCCGTTTTTCCTTATTTTCTAAGCAACTTGTTATTTTTCTGCCTTTCTTTGTTATTCATTTATTTAACAAATGTTTACTGAATGTTTACTATGTACCAGATCTTTTGCTAGGTACTGGAGAAACAATGGAAAAAGCGAGTCTCAGCTCTCTCGGAACTTAAAATCTGGTTGGGGAGAGAACTGTTAAATGAATAATGGCACCTGTAATTATTTCATTGCAGTTACGAAGGCATACGTGGTGCCTGTTTTTTTGAAACAGAGCCCACCATAATGCTACCTAGTCTAAGGCTGTCTTTAAAAGCCACCTCAAAGGCCCCTTCCTCGATGATGTCTTTCCTCATCTCAGCTGGAAGTATTCTTCAAGCTCTGGTTCCACTTTATCTGTGTCTTCTCACGACTCACCTCATTTTTTTTGCGTTCTGTTATGTGTGAGTATTCTTTCTCTTACAAGCTAAATAGATCGTTACTGTGGAATACGAACCACTTGTAAGTCAGTCTTGAATTTCTCAATATATTTTTCAGTGCAAATTGGTTGCATTTAGTAAGTTGTATTGTGGATCAATCTTGTCCAGTTTTCTTCTAAGTAGCACTTTTTTAATGAATTATTAAACTTATTTGGAACAAATCTAATAGTATTAGAAAATTTAGCTTTCAGGTTTGTCTGAAGTCACATTATAACTTTAGTCTAATTACTGAATTTTAAGTGAATAATTTTTAAAGTTTCTTTTATTTACTACATTATCTCATTTAACCTTCACAACAGGCCTACCAGGTGGAGTTGGGAGTCTGTTAATGCAGATTGCTGGAGTGGGAGGGGCAGAAGAATACAGTCTTCTCTCTGTGAATACCATCTTCACAGAGGCAGAGGTCTT
Source organism: Desmodus rotundus (assembly GCF_022682495.2). NCBI lineage: Eukaryota > Metazoa > Chordata > Mammalia > Chiroptera > Phyllostomidae > Desmodus > Desmodus rotundus. Next base: position 185,349,063 of record NC_071389.1, on the reverse strand, counting down.
GGTTAATCAGTGTGGCCCATTTCTCTGCTAGCTGTTCTTCCTTCTACATATTAATAACCCAAATCTAACTTTAGTTTCTATATGGCATCCTGCTGACTTTATCATATGGAATCAGGGAGAGTTCATTCATTTATTTAGTGATATTAACAATAACTGTGGTACCCAGTATGATTTAAATCATTATACTTTTAGTGGTTATGCAATTCCAACTACCTATTCTGTCTCTTTTCTTCTCTCTTTAGATTTTGTAACAGAAGCTGTCAGATAAGGAGGGGCATTGTTATGCCTATATTGGAGGCCGTAGTTTTCTGCATGGAACTGACTCCTGCCAGGCTGGGCCCTACGGCGTCAATGTCTTTATCTCTCTGTGATTACCACTCATCTAACCTCACTGCATAGATAGATCCATTCGGTTCACGTGGCTTTATTCTTTTATATAACTCCAGGCTATTGACTTGAAGTGTTGAGTCTCAAGTAATTAGAGGATAATTATATTTTGATGTCTGTTTAAAAAGTCCAAGTCCGTAATATTTCATATTTGATAAGGTAGTAACATAAATGACAAAAGTATGATTCCTAGAGGCCTATTCACTTTTAGCTTAATGTAAGTGGTTCAGCTATTTTGGGTACCAACCAAATGGGGCACTAGAGCAGTCATTACCCATTGCCGATCCCTGTACACCTGCCTCTCAGCTGTCGCGGTACCTGTTATCACCAGAGGTCAGAGGAGGTCCACTGGCAATGTTTTGGTTTTTTTTTCTTTTATGTAGATTGTGGCACTTTTGCTCTCTGTATTGTATCTGTGTCATTGGAACTTTTTCAGGACATTTAAACAATTTTTAATGAGGTATATATAGCATATTGTGAAGTACATAATCTTGTATACAACTCAGTGAAGCCAGATCAAGATAGAGAACATTTCTAACACCCAAGAAAGCTGCCTTATGCCCTTTCCCAGTCACTGGGGAACCCTTGAGTGGTAACTACTGTTGTGACTTCTGTCTTCATATTAGTTTGACCTAGTTTGGTTTCGAAGTTCATGTAAGTGGAGTGGGATCACTGTGGGTCCGTTAGCTGCAGTCAGATGTTGGCTGTGGCCGTGGTCATCTGAAGGCTCAGCCGGGTCGGTTGACCCACGTGGGTTACTTGCGTGGCTGTCCCCAGATGCCGACAGGTGCGTGCTCAGCTAAGCTGCTGATTGGAGTACTTACATGTGGTCTCTCTACCGTGACAATGTTAGAGTACTTGGATTTTCTATGTGGCCCCAGAATGAGCATCTCAAGGGGCACCGAAGCTGTAGGGCCTTTTCTGACTAAGCCTGAAATCATACACTGTCACCTCTGCGTCGTTCTCATGATTACAAGCGACTTACTAAAGCCGACTCAGATTCGAGGCAAGGGCACCCAGATTCTTCCTCTCGGTGGGAGGAGTGTAAAAGAATTTGCAGATGTGTTTCAAAACCCCACAGTTACCGTAATAGCCATTTATTGAATGAGTGTGATGTGTCAGGTATTTTGATAAGCACTTTACATGAATTCCCTTATTTATGCCTCACCACAACTTTATGATTTTTTTTTTACTACTTTGTAGCCATTTTGTAGATAAGGAAGTAAAACTTGGAGAGGTTAAGTCACTTGCCCAGTTACACAGCTAATATGTGAGGGAGTCTAGACTCGCACTAAGTTCTCTGACCTCAGAGTCCACAGGCTTAACCATTGCTAAACTGGCAACTTATTTTGAGCAGAACAGAACTGTGTTTTAGAGAACTCATTGCCAGAAGCAAGGAGACTAATTAGGAAGCTATTACTACTGTCAGGTGCTTGTTTTATCTATTTTTACACAAGGGAACAGAAGGAGTGAAAAAGTAGGAGAGGGAAGGGGTATGTAATATTAAATATTTGCAGAAAAAAATATAACATTTTTAGGTCAGATAGATTTTCTGTGGGTCTAATGATTTTCAATAACTATTTGTTTTTGGTTAAAATTACTGACCATATTCACTCTTTATGAACCATAATGTTTTAGCTTGTTCACTCCGGGAGTCACACAGATCCCTAGGTCTGCTGCATTCTAGTTTGTGCTTTTGGCCATTTAAAGGCTGAATAAAAATTATTTGGTTCCTTCTCTTCTTTACGAAAGGCATATTTTGCAGCTACTTACTAGACTTGAGGGAGATTTGAGGTGTGGGATGCTCTGAGAGCCCCTGTAGCTTGCTCTTTGTAGATGAAGTTTTACTGGAACACAGTCTGACCCATGAACATACACATTCTCTAAGGCTGCCTTAATGCCAGGATGTTGGCTAGTGCTCGCAGAGATTACGTGGTCCTCAACGCCTACCATCCTCACTGTGCGACACTTCCCGGGAAAGCCTGTAGCCCCTGTTCCACGTAATGTGAGGCCTGTTCAGGTTACTCTGTTGAATGTGTGAGATGCTGACTGCAGGTCAGGGCACAGTTGTGAGGCCGACTGGGCACGGGTGTTATCGTATGTATTAGTAGCAGGGATCATTGATTAAGTCAATTATTAGTGCATATCACAGGTCTAAAAAAAACAGAGGTTCAGAGGCCTGTTAAAGGGATTCCAGCAAATATGGTAGAACCACCATTTTCGGATGAGGCCAGTTACTCTACTTCGTTTGTGCTGTGGGCTGGATGTCCACGAGTTTGGGTCACCAGGTTATCACTGATAATGGCAACGGGCAGGTGAGAGGCCAGTCTGTGACTCTTGCCCCTCACTGAGGCAAGAATAGACATCTGTAGGTTATCCTTCATTTACTCTGCCTTTTATTTTTTTCCGGGAAAGCCTTAGAAATATTTTTATTTTGTTTTGGCCTCTGTATGCTGGTTTTTAACATTGTTACATTTAGTGCCTCCTTGTATCTGGGAGATGTATTGGTTTGCATTACTGTGCACTTCATTTACTCTCACGCCCTATTTAGGACATGGTTGTTTCAGCCACAGGACTGACCCAGATGTTCACGCACAGGGTGTTCGGAGAGATGCCTCGAGGCACCGTGGGAGCGTAGATGAAGTTATGCTTTGTACACTCTCCTCGGGTCATGTCCTCAAGTTTTATTTAGAGAAAATGTACATTCTCCCCAATTATTTTGCTTTTATTTCCTGCAATTTTGGAACCGTGATTATGCATTTACTAGTGTTATAGGGATGATTTCTCAGACAGCCATGAATACTGTCAATGAAAATACTTCTTAACTAATAATGATTGCAAAAAACCCTTTTTTATTGTGTGTAATTAAAAGAAATTAAAATAACTCTTAGATATGCAATAAAAGTTAATTTTATTAGCTGCCCATTTGATTAACTTTTCCTATGCATAGAAAAAATTACATGAAATAATGCAGTGAATCTCCTTCTACAAAGAAAACTACATTACTCTGTATATTTTGTCATGTAATTTGTGTTTTACAAGTAACTGGCTTTATTCTTTTAAATGTGAGCATAAATAAGTGCAGTGACAGCTGAATTCTTTTTCTACATCTCACTGTTGAAGAATAAAAATGATTTGGGGTGATGAACACATACTACAGTGTGCAGATGATGTGTTGTGGAATCGTGCACCCAAAACCTATATAATTTTGTTAACCAGTGTCACCCCAATAAATTCAATAAAAAGGAAAGAAATCTTAAAAATAGCTCTTGTTATTGTTTGTTTTTAGCTGAATTTATGATCCTGATAAAATTAGGGTAATACGCCAGTTCCACTCCTGGTTAGATACCTGTGCTGTGTGAACCCATGATGGTGGGGTGTCTGACAGAAGATGTGAGGACCTTCAGATGGTCTGCTGTCACTCTGGTTCTTTATAACGAATGCATGTCCCCAAATGGGTTCCAAATGCCATTTAAGAAAAGATGGTTTTTTTTTAAAAAAGGTAAATATGTGAGGTGATGAATATGTTTATTAACTCAACTGTGGGAATTCTTTTAAAATGTGTACACTCATCAAATTATCATGCTTTATCATATACACATCGGATTATCATGTGTACCCTTTAACTATATTACAATTTTATTTGTCAGTTATACCTCAGTAAAGGTGAGACAAAAATGGTGGCTTTTGAATATGAAAGAAGACAGCTGTATTTTACTAGGAGGCGTACATTTTTTCCTTTCTTTGAGTAAGTGGGAATGAGATGTCTTTTATACCGTAAGCTTGTCAACTCTACCAGCCTCTGTGGATTTTTCATTCATACTTAATAGGCGTGATGGCTCATTCTGATCATTTGGTTAGGAAATAAAAGCTGCTCGCTCTCTCGGAGTAAGCAGCCGATCTTTAGTTTTTGATCTGTTAATCAGCCAGGCTGGCCCTTCCGGCAATACTGGCAACAAACTGGAGCTTAGGTCTTACAAGAGTGTGGTCACGAGTGTGACTGATTCTGGTGTGTTGGCTAGGGTTTCATGCCAGCGGTGATCCGGTGTTTAGAATACTTAAGTTCACCTCTTATGACATGTGAGCATATTAACATAAACGTAGTAGTTAAAAGAGTCATTTATTGTCTCACAGTTTCGGGGACAGCTTATCTGAGTCCTCTGCTGAAGGTCTCACAAAACTTGAGTCAGGGTTTTTTCTGGAACACAGTTCTCAACTGAGGTTTGACTGGGAAAGGAGCTGTTTCCAAACTTACTTAGGGTGTTGGCAGAATTCAGTTCCTGGTGGTTGCAGGACTGACGGTTCCAGTTTCCCACTGGCTGTCTGCTGGGGCCAGCTTCAGCTCCTAGAAGGCTCTTGCAGTGAGCTTGAAAGAGGACCCCACACTCCAGATGAAACCACCCCCTGGCAGACAGACGCTTTGTTTGCAGACCACTGACACCCTGAGCAGAGGACCCAGCTCACCCAGCTCACGGTCTGATTCTCATCAACCGTGAGATGATGAATTTGTGTTGATGTAAGCTGCTAACTGTGTGGTGATTTGTTATGCTGCCATAGAAAAAGAATATGGCATCTTCCATGTAGCCGAAGCTTCTACATTAACACTGTCCTATCCCTTCCCAACTTCATATCTATACTCAGGTATTCTCTTTCCTGGAATGATTTCTGTTATACTTCTTCGCTAGACACCACTTACGGCCCATCCCATGTGCTGTCCCCTTGTCGATACTTTTCCTATTTCCATGGATAAATGTTAGCTCTCTATCCTCTGAAACTCCAGTGTACTTTGTATCTCTTTCATGTGACTTACGTATTTGCCTTGCATAAGAATGATTTGTATTCATCGTTTATACTTTTTATTTTAAATTTGTTTATCGATTTGAATGAGAAATATATATTCAAATATTCCAAATGTGGGAAAGAATATATCATAGAAAATGAATATTCTTAGCCCAATTTACCAGCCCCCTACTCCTCTGGTCCAGAGGCAACCATTATTTTCAATTTTCACATATCTGTCTATAGAGAGTCTATAAAGAGGCAAATGTATATGTATATACCTCCTCTCTCTTTTATACATAAAACTAATGTGGTGTTTTACCCTTTCTTCTTCATTATAAGATGTGAAAAATCCATGCCTTTTTCCTTCTTGTATTAATATTTCAAGTTACTCTCTAAGTATTTAAGATCTACCGAATTAAATCTTTTCCATCAAACATTTCATTGATGTTACTTATATTTAATATCATTTTGACAGACACGTGGATTAACATGCTTTCCTTAATTTGGACTCAAAACCTTTCTGAGCCTGTCATTGTTTAGGGTGAACATTGTATATCAAAAAGTGCTGAAGGCTCAGAACTATAGCACGTGCTTTTTGGATTAGAACTGCATGCACAGATATTTATGAAGTGGACGTTGATATTAGCAGGTGTACCCTTTCTATCATCCCTTGTCGTCCCTCTGCCCTTCTCCTGGCAGAGGGGTTGAAGTGTGAGAGGTCTTAACAGGGATAGGGTTGGGAACACTGCAGTAAGATAAGAGGTTTTCAATTATAAACAAATTTGTGAGCCCCGGCTGGTGTGGCTCAGTTGGTTGGAGCATCAGCCTGTATACCAAAAGGTTGCAGGTTCGATCCCTGGTTGGGGATCCTACAAAAGGCAACCAGTCAGTGTTTCTCTCTCTCTCTCCCCACTCCTGTTCCTCTCTCTATAAAAGCAATGAAAAAATGTCCTCAGGTGAGGGTTAAGAAAAAGAATTTGTGAAAAAGTAGTTCTTTGAACTGAACCTGAAATACTACATTTATTACATTTATTATTAGTTGCCATGTTGCTGTTGGGCATACGAAGCTCATAACATTTCCTGAAATTATATAAAATTAAAACACTAGAAAACCTAACCTTTCTGATCTGTGAGTATGATTCTGGGCCTTGTATTTTGTTAAAGCTTTTACTAATGTGTTTACCTCTCAGCACCTGTACTTTAATAAGGCTCATTTTAAGAGGCTTATTAAAAGTATTGACTACTTCCAAGCTTGCTTTCCCTCTCTTACCCATTCTGGGAATATCAGATGCTGTTCCCTAATTGGTGAAATTAGAACAAGTGGAAAAAAAAAAAGAAAAATGTTACCTGGAACTATGATCCTTAGAGGGTACAAACCCCTTGTGACTAGGTTCTTATCAAGTGTGTTTTTGACATGCAAATGTGTGTTTGCTTCTTCTTTCTTTCATGCCCTCACTATTCACAGTTGCACTGTTTAACACATTCAGGAAAACGTATGGAGATAATAAGATCAGGGAAATCAGCCATTAAACCACTGCTAGCAACTTTAGAAAAGAGTAGATGGTTAGAAATGAATTTGAGTAACAAAGGCTGTGTGTTTATCTCTGAGTTTTAGTTGTCTAAGACACCACCTTTCCTATTTCATAAGATACCATTGATCTTGTTGAAGAGCAAGTTCAGGACTAGAGTTTATTCTTCATGTGACCTGTGTATTAATAACCATTTTATGATTAAACGCTTTCTTGGCAACAGGGATTCTATGATCTATAAGAAGATAATTTCTACCTTCAACCAACTCAGTAAGAAAAACAATTAATTAATTTTTAGTTTAAAGAACAGAAATTTATTTTCTCAACAGTACTAGAGGCTGCAAGTCCAAGGTCAAGGTGTCAGTAGGTTTGGTTTCCTTAGAGGCCTCTCACCTTGGCTTGTAGATGGCTGCCTTCTCCTGCTTCTTCACATAATCTTCCTTCTGAGAAAACGCTGAGTTTAAAACTTTAAGTACCAAGAAAATATTTATTGATGCCCTAATTTTGTAAATGTATGTTTTTAAAAAAGATTCAGTGGTTGTAGAATTTGTGTAGTATTTTAAGTTATAATATTATTTTTATATAGAATTTTTAATGGGATCTCATAGTGTTCATCAGGGAGTATGGAGCTCATATGGTTTCTAACTGTGCTTAATAATTTGGTAAGTCCTTTATATATAAATGTAAGCAAACAGAGATTCTTCTTGGAAAACCTTTGCTTTTTAAGTAGCTCCAATGTTAATGATATTTTAGGGCAAATATTGAACCCATTAAAATTTTTGAGCAATATCAGCTTATGGAAAACACTGAAAAACACTTGAAGTTAGTTTGATTCTGTTTAGTTCAATTACATGAATTTCCATAATGATTTGCACACACTAGGGATTTACCGTGTTTCCTCTGGTTGCAACGGACTGAAACCTAATTCAAACCAGCTTAAGCCAAAAGGGAATTTAGTGACGGTCGTAACTGAGACAGAGAGAGCAAGGGAGACTAAGCTTCAGGAGGGGAGGGAACAAGGGAATTGGGTACCATCGGCAGATGTCTTTGTTTTCACTCCTACCTCTTTAGAGTTCGCTTCACTCTCTTAAGCCTGATTTCTACACATGGCTGTGGGCACAAAGGGACTTTAATAAATTCTCTTTTAGTTTCTAAATTAAAAAAAAATATCTCCTATGCATGTATGACCTCTGATTGGCCTGGCTTGGATCAGATGTCCCTGCTTCCCCTTTGGCCAAACAACTGTGGCCTGGAGAATAGGCAAGGTTTCCAAGAGGATGCCAGCTTATATTCCAACTATGGAATTGCAGAGCTGGGATGGGAGGGAGGGGGAGATGAAAAGAGGGGACAACAAACACAGTACCTTCAAGTTGGAGCCCGTGTAGCTCCTTAGGAGGGATTTTAGCAGGAGTCAACAGGCGATCATTTGGAATCTGTATTAATTGAGGTTCTCCAGAGAAACAGAGCCAATGGGACGATATGTGCCTATGTGTCCATATGAGGTTATAAATTTAAAAAGTACATCTACCAGGTTAAGCAGCTAAAAATCTACTCAAATGTTAGATGTAACTGGGAAGTGTTTCAGTACTTTTCGTATCTGAAAAATGAAGCTTGGCTTAAAGCCAGCTCTACTACGGGAAGAAAGGGGTGCCTGTTGGGTGACAGTTTTGTATTTTAACTTTCTATTAGGTTTTCAGAAACAAATATTTTGTTTTATTATACTTAGTGAGTAAAATCAGTTGTTTGAAATCCTTGACCTTTTTTCTCAGTGGGCTGATCAGCCTGGCCTCCTCAGGACTCTCTTTTGCAAAACTTAACCTTGATTCATCAGGCACAGGGGAAATGTTTATAGGGTCCAGCTCTAATATCACAGCATAGAATGAAGAAGGGTAGAGTTGGAGCTGAGAGTCCGTAAATCGACAGCATAATATCCCAGCACCAATATTAATTTCAGTTTTTTGGCTTGAGATTCCTAGACCATGTAGGTAGTATACATTTAAAGCCAAAAGATTTGAGGGAAGGTCATAGTTAGGAATTCTCGGAGATCTGGTGGATAGTTGGGCTGCTTCCAAATCTTGGCTATTATAGATGGTGCTGCAGTGAACATAGGGGTGCATATATTTTTTGAAATAGTGTTTCAGTTTTTTCAGATAAATTCCCAGAAGTGGAATTGCTGGGTCATAGAGCTGTTCCTTTTAGATGAGTGGATAAAGAAAGCTGTGGTACATTTACACAGTGGAATACCACTTGGCCATAAAAAAGAAGGGAATCTTACCTTTTGCGACAGCATGGATGAACCTGGAGAGCGTTATGCTACATAAAATAAGCCAGTCAGAGAAAGACAAGTACCATATGGTTTCACTCATATGTGAAATCTAATGAATAAAATGAACCAATAAGGAAAATGGAGACTCATAGATAGAGAGCAGGATGACAGCTGTCAGGCTGGGGGGGGTGGGGGTTGGAGGACTGGGTTGTGGGCAGTCAAGGAATTGAGCAAAAAAGAAAAAAAGAGAAAACTCACAGACACGGACAACAGTGTGGTGATTGCCAGGGTGGGGGTTTGGGGCACAGGTAGAAGAGGGTAAAGGGGGGATAAATAGTGATGGAAGGAGATGTGACTGGGGATGGTGAACACACAACACAGTGTGCAGATGACATGTTGTGGAATTGTGTACCTGAAACCTGTATAATTTTGTTAACTAATGTCACCCCAATAAATTCAATAAAAAGAAAAAAAATGAATTCTCAGAGAAACTTTTTCATATTTCCACGGCAAGTTTTTTTTCTCCTCTTTTTCTATGCCAGTGGTACCTAAGCAGGTAGTCTTTTGAAGGTACCAGCGTTCTATAGAGGTTTGGTCCCATCTGTGTGCATCAAAGGCTATGAACACCCAAGCTCACTGGGTACCCAACTGTAAAACCTCCCAAGGTGACGACAGGTAAGCTCCCAAGCTGACTGCTCTGGTTAGCGATTACAGCTTTGTTTTCGGTCCCCAGCGGTTTCAGTTACATTCTTTTGAGCTCCTAGCTCCAGTTTTCTGTCCACACAAGGCATTATTTCTTTTCTTTGTCCTCTTTCTGCACCAGTATATGTCTTCCTACAGCCACCCTCCCACCTTCTGTCATGGCCTTCAGTGGTATTTATTCTAGGTGCTGAGGATACAACCAGGAAAAACCAACCAACCAACCAAAAAAAAACCAAAACAAAAAACTGAATCCCATGTACTCATAGAACTAATGTTTTAGAAAGGGGAAAGAAAAATGATAAATGTATACCATACCAGGTGATATAAATTCGATGAGGAAGAATCAGCAGGGATAATGAAATAAAGTAATGAGGTGTGTTTCACACAGAGTGGTCAGATGGGGCCTCACCGATAAGAGCATTTGGTAGGATAATGTCAAAGATCGCAGGTGTTAACGATGATACATTTGGACAAAGAGCAGCTCACCTTGGTATCCTAAGTAGTGTGAACTCATGAGCTGAGTTTAGAAATTGGATATTGCTGCAATAGCTCAAATATTAATGTAAGGTTAAATAGATAATGGGGAAATATCCTGAGGACTATTCCTTGAGTACTGTCAGTCTTTACTATTTCCTGTGATAAATGCTGCCAGTGTTGAATAATGAATGAATCTATAAGATAATACACCATGCAGTACCTCTGACATGCATTACAAACTCATCCTTTTCCGGTGTCTGTTGCTCCTCCTGCCTCCACCAACTCTGAATGGCCACCACCACCCATCTTGTTGCCCATGCCCTTGTTTGCTTTCCCTTCACTCAGTGGGTGCTTAAATGCCTGCTTGTGTTGGGCACTGAGGACCAGGGCTGGAACGAGGGTGAGCTCAGTGAGGCCCTTGCGTTGGGTAAGAGGGTGGCAAAAACCCAGTGATCGAAGTGAATATTTTAATGCAATATTTAAAAAAATCAGAATGCATACAAAAATATCTATGATGAATGAAGGGGCACACTTCGAAGTAAAGGAGGGACTCAGACTTGACTGGCATGAACCCAAACGCGAGCGCTAGTTTTCCTCATCCTAGTCCTGTCCCTGCTGGTGACAGGAGGGGCATGAGGCACGATGTCTGCCCACAGTGAGTTTTACCAGTAGAGGGAGAGAGACATGTGAATAAATAAGCACATGAAAAAAGGTCCACTAAGGTACAAATAAAATAGGGGGTCAACGGAGATGTTTCTACTTAGGGGACATAGGAGTTAGGAAAGAACCCGAGTCATCCTAGGTGTCTCTTCTTGCCTTGCTTTGACCAAGTGTTAACCTCCTTCCAAGTGTTTGACCAAGTGTTAACCTCCTTGCATATATCCCTTCTTATTCTCTATCCCCGTAATTAATGCCATTCCCTTAGCTCTTTTTTTTTTTTCCTCCTCCTGGATTATTCTTAACAGGCCTAATGTCAGGAAGGCTTTGCTAAGACACAGACCTGGTCATGACCCTCTCCTATTTCTAATCCTCTAATAATTATTAAAGCCTAGCATCCAAAGTGTTTAATGGCCCCACCTCTGCCTCGATCTGGGCATTCTCCCATGAGTTTAGACTTCCTAAACTTTGTGTGGCTCTCCAAATGGCCTTGCATATGCCGTCTTCTCTTCGGCCCCCCGCTAACTCCTGTTCATACATCAGTACTCAGAACAGACATCGCCGCTCAGGGCTCTGGGTTCCATGGCTGTGTCTGTGGTGCATAACACGCACAGGCCGTTAGTGTATCTACAATGGCTCGATTGGCCTTGGTGAGAGAAAGGATGTGTCCTCCACTCCTGCTACCATGGCCACTCTGTTCCCAGGTTCACTGCATCAGTATTGAAGTGGCCAGGGATAGGGGCTGGCTGACATTCACTGGGTGAGTCAGCTTTTCTACCTGGTTCAGTGCCGCTTCTGCTATAGATGCTCTGTCAGGTATGTACACTTTGTGTCCACTTCTAGAGTCATCCATAGGCCTTTTTCTTCAGACTTCCTTGTGTCTGACCCCCATTATTGTTCATTGCAGGCCCCTGATCAATTGGCAGAGCCATTAGCCACTGCCCAAGAACTCATACATACCCTTACCTCAAACCACTTCTCTCATACAAATTTGATGAAGCTCTGCCCGATGGTAGGATTCCTTTCACCACCGCCCTTCAGGACCGTGCTCCTCACACTGACCCGTGAAGGACCTTTGTTGCTTTTTTGTTTTCAGTTCATTACAACTGATCCTTTTGTAAAATGTAAAATCTCACACTCAGTTATGGCAACAGCGTCAAACTGTTTCCAAATGCGTACTCTCACTTTTTATACTTGTTTTTATATCTTGCTGGGCAATGATAAAACCAGTCTGTGAACTCCCTGTAGTCTGTGACTGCCTTTCAAGTGACAGTGTGTCAGTTTGCTCCTGCATGGGGCTACAGTGTGACTGCAGTTTTCATCTTGCACCAACACATTTAGCCGACTGCCCCCGTGAGCTGCACGGTTTGGCCAGGAGCCACTCTTTGAGAGTTGCACAAATATATGTTTGTTATTTCACCTGGCTGCAGTGTTTCCTCTGTGTGTTGTCTGGGCCAGGAGAAAGAGGAAGCTGTATCAGAGGCTTTCTCTGTCCCTTACTATCATAATGGCCCTTCTTTCACAGGTCAGAAAACCAGGGTTTGTGTTCTGGCTGCTGCTAAGTATATCCATCCCAATGATTTACTCAGGGACAAGGTCCATGACCAGAGGCTGAGTCTGCAGACACATTGGGCCAGGACTCCATAGGCTTCTACTCTACCTGGGAGGCCATAAAGGTACTTTGGTACCAGTGTCAGCTTAGATTCAATATCCAACAGTCCCTGGAAGGGTCAGGTATTGCTCTTTCACCCATGTTGATTGACTCAGGTGAATGGCCACACAGTCCCTTGGAGAATGGTTGGAGAAACATTGACTCTTTTGCTGAAGAGAACTCAGCCTGCACTTACATCAGTGGGTTCCATGTCTCTGAACTGGCTTACTCTGGAAACTGCACCCAAATCTCATACACCCCAGTTCTTGGTCTTTTCAGGCCACATAAGTCAAGAAATAGCCTCATTCACTGCTTGTTATGGGTTGAATTTTGTCCCCTCCCCAAATTCATATATTGAAGTACTAAAACCTAGTACTTCAGAATGTGACTTTATTAAGAAATAAGTTCATTGCAGATATAATTAGTTAAGATGAAGCCATACTGGAGTAGCCTGGGCCCCTAATTCAGTGTGACTGGTGTTCTCATAAAAAGGAGGAATTTGGGCACAGAAAACATACAGGGAGAATGCTGTGTGAAGATGAAGACATGAATCAGAGCGATTATTCTACAAGCCACTGAATGCTAAGGATTGTCAGCAAACTACCAGAAGATAAGAGAGAAGCATGGAACAGATTCTTGCAGCCTCAGAAGGAACCAGCCTGGCTGACACCTTGATCTTGGACTTTTGGTCTCCAGAACTGTGAGACATTTCTTTAGTCTTTCAGCTTGTGGTACTTCGTTATAGCAGCCCTAGTAAACTGGTATTCTAACCCACCTCTTTTGCTTCTACAAAACGTAATGGCTAATGATTTACTAGCTATAGCTACAGATGTTTGCAGGTCCAAGTTCTCTGGTCACTTTTCTGACCTTACTGCCTGTTATAGTAAATATACTCACCTTGTTTCTAATAGTTAAGTGTGACCTCTGGGGCCTGTTCTTTTGAAATACTGTCACCCCCATTGTCATCCCATCAGTGTTTTAGGACCTCCTTAAAGGTTTCTTGCTAGAAGGTAAATTCTGTGTCAGAAGAGGGCCACCATATTGATGCACTTTCCTCTCTCCAGCATTCTTGCCCCTGCCTCAGCTTAACGCTCTCACGATCCACTTTCATATGTGTGCCCTCAGTTCTTGATGACACATCAGAGGGCTCAGCAGATTCGTTGGTGCATAACTTGTTTCTTGTCATAGCAGGGACTATACTTCACAGTCAGAGCTGTTATGCGTAGAATTTGACCCTAGTGTTTGGTCTAGAGGCAATGAGGGGAGGCAGAGCAGACCTTGAAGAGGATGTCTTCCCCAGGTGCCTCAGGCCTTTGCAAAGTCTCCAGCATCTGGGCGCTGCTAGTATTTATAAAAGGGAAGAGGATGGATCCTTCCAGCCCAGAGGGTCAGCAGAAACAGAGTTCACGTGCTCATGTACACCCACCCAAATACCGCCATCCCACATCTCACTCCTACTCTCTGCCCACCAGAGCCCTAATTGCAGCCTGGGAGACCTGCTGCGGCAGTGCATTCAGTTTTCTTTTAACTCAGCTACTCAGTTGAACTGTAGACCTGATTTTAAGTATTGCCTGCTCTCTGGGTACAGGAGATAAGGTTCACTTAAATGCTGACGTGGAGTTTCTCTGGTTTGCCCTAAATAAATAGATGGCTTACCCAAGCCTGCCAGTTCTGTACTTCAAAGCTCCAAGAGTAGTTAACCAATACTAACTCCAAAATCTTCATAGTTATGATTAGCCCCTATCTTTCCAGTATAAGCTTGTATTTAACTCCTTCCTCCTGTACCACTTACAGTCCAACTCAGGTAAAAAGTTTTAGTGATTATACTGCTATTACATGTTATGGGTTATTGCTACTCATTTATCATTAGATAAATGAGTGAGTCAGTGTGACTATCAGAGTCACCGTGACTATCCAAAGCTGTGGCAAGGGAACACAGATGAGTCAAGGGCATGTGGTGTGGACAGTCTTCTGTGTGGCCTAATACGGTTGGAATGAAAAGTGCAGATGTAAGGCAAGAGCATAGAAGCCAGCACACAATAAGCGCCCAGTAAATTTAGCTATTATTTTTATTGGTGCTTAATTATCATACAGATAGTTTTTGTATGTTTCAAAATAAAATTGGTGAATTAAAATACTTCATTTATATATTTAAATTGATTTCCCAGTTTATTGAAGTCATTATATTAAGATACTATTATTAGTATTTTTAGGTGTGATAATGGAATTGTAGTTATGCTTTAAAGAAGAAGGGAGTCAGGAAATTCCGACTGAGATGGAGGCATAGGTAGATACACTTTGCCTCCTCACACAAATGAAAAAAGGAAAACAACAAACTTAAAAAGCAAAAAAACAACCAGAACTGCCATAAAATTCAACTGTATGGAAGTCTGACAACCAAAGAGTTAAAGAAGAAACATTCATCCAGATGGGTAGGAGGGGCGGAGACAGGCAGCCGGGGTGGAAAGAATGTGTGGCAAAGAATGGGTGGCTGGAGGATGGGGCAGGCAAGGCGCTTTGTGTTCGGATGAACTGGGAGGAACAGCTGGGGAGCGAGACAGACTGTGCAACCCAGGGTTCCAGCACAGGGAAAAGAAAGGCTCAAAACCTCTGGCTGTAAACCTGATGGGGTTGTGGCAGCAGGAGAAACTCCCAGCCTCACAGGAGAGTTCACTGGAGAGACCCACAGGGTCCTAGAATGTACACACCCACCCACTTGGGAATCAGCACCAGAAGGGCTTGGTTTGCTTGTGGGTAGTGGGGGAGATGACTGAAAACCCTCTGAGAGTAGAGCAAGTGGCACTGACCCCTCCCCCACATACAGTGCCACAACCCAGGGAAGTGGGTTGCCCCGCCCTGGTGAACACCTAAGGCCCCACCCCATATTACTTAACAGGTGCGCCAAGACAAAGAAATATGGCCCAAATGAAAGAACAGATCAAAACTCCAGAAAAAGGGCTAAACGACAAGGAGAGAGTCAACCTATCAGATGCAGAGTTCAAAACACAGGTAATCAGGATGCTCACAGAACTGATTGAGCTTGTTCGCAAAATGAAGTTGGGACAAATGAAAGATACCCAAAGTGGAATAAAGCAAAATATACAGGAAACCAAATGTGAAGGGAAGGAAACTGGGACTCAAATCAACGATTTGAAACAAAAGAAAGAGATAAACATTCAACCGGAACAGAATAAAGAAACAAGAACACAAAAATGTGAGAAGAGGATTAGGAAACTGTGGGACAACTTCAAACACTCTAACATCAGAATCATAGTGGTGCCAGGAGGAGAAGAACAAGAGCAAGAAATTGAAAACTTATTTGAAAGAACAGCGAAGGGAAACTCCCCCAATCTGGTGAAGGAAATAGACTTCCAGGAAGTCCAGGAAGTCCAGAGAGTCCCAAAGAAATTGGACCCAAAGAGGAACACATCAAGGCACATCCTTATTAAGTAACCCAAGATTAAAGATAAGGAGAGAATCTTAAAAGCAGCAAGAGAAAAGGAGACAGTTACCTACAAAGGAGTTCCCATAGGAGTATCGACTGATTTCTGAAAAGAAATCTTACAGGCAAGAAGAGGCTGGAAAGAAGTATTCAAAGTCATGAAAGGCAAGGACCTACATCCAAGATTACTGTATCCAGCAAAGTTATCATTTAGAATGGAAGGGCAGATAAAGTGCTTCCCAGATAAAGTAAAGTTAAAGTGGTTCATCATTACCAAGCCCATATTATATGAAATGTTAAATGGACTTATCTATGAAGTAGAAGAAGATAAAAAACTATGAACAGTAAAATGACAACATGTTCACAACTATCAACTGAACCTAAAAAAATGAAAACAAAACTAAGCAAACAACTAGAACAGGGACAGAATCAGAGAAATGGACATCACATGGAGGGTTTTCATTGGGGGGGTGGGGAAGGGAGAGGGGAAAGGTACAGGGAATAAGAAACATAATTGGTAGGCGTAAAATAGATGGGGAGAGGTTAAGAATGGTTTAGGGAACAGAGCAGTCAAAGAACTTATATGTACAACCCATGGACGTGAACCAAGAGGGAGGTGGGGGGTGGGAGGGAGTTGGTGGGAAGGATGTGCAGGGTAGAGGGGGAGAAAGGAGAGAAGAAAATGGGACAACTGTAGTAGCACAATCAACAAAATATACTTAAAAAAAAAAAGAAAAGAAGAAGGGAGTCAGGCTTGGCCAGTGTGGTTCCGTTGGTTGGGTATCATCCCATGAACCAGAAGGTTGCCAGTTGGATTCTTGGTTGGGACAGCAACCAGTCAATATTTCTGTCTCACATTGATGTCTCTTGCCCTCTCTTTCTCTCTTCCTTCCCCTCTCTAAAATAAAAAAATATATAATGAAATGTTAAAAAAAAAGTATGGAGACCTTGTCTTTTAAACATACATAGTAAAATATTAAAAAAACTGTTTTGATAGCAGGGATTTCCTTCAAAGTGGAGGGCTATATAGATTAAAGAAAACTGGCCATGAGTTAGTGATTTTTGAAGATGGGTATATGTACTATTCTGTCTACTCCTGAATATGTTTAACATTTTTTCATAACAAAAAGTTAATAAATTGTGTGACTTATTGATCATTTGTAGTATCAGACTTCATAAATAGATTTTAATTATGCCTTCTTTTTGCATTTGTAGTCACAAAGACATAGGGAAGGAAATAAACCATTTCTTTTGGCAAATGTGTGGGCAGAAAACTCAATTTTAAGTATTTCGTGAACTAAATGGATTTTTAAGCCAAAAGGACCTCAAAAGCTCTCTGGTCCAATTTCTAAACTTGCAGACCAAGCAATTGGAATTTGGTTGGTTTTGGTTAGTTTGGTTAGTTGTCCTGGTTAGTTTGTGTCGTGACTCAAACTGGGTCCGGTTGTCAGCTATTGGTTCTGGGATTTTTCCCACTACACCAGATACCTGTCCACAAAAGTAATGTAGGATTCTTTTTTTGTTGTTTTTAAAGATTGTATTTATTTTTAGAGAGAAGGGAAGGGAGGGAGAAAGAGGGAGAGAAACATCAATGTGTGGTTGCTTCTCACGTACCGCCTACTGGGGACCTGGCCAGCAACCCAGGCATGTGCCCTGACTGGGAATTGAACTGGTCACCCTTTGGTTCGCAGGCTGGCTGGCACTCAATCCACTGAGCCACAGCAGCCAGGGTGTGATGTAAGATTCTTTGAGCTCACTGAGACTCAGTTGCCTCTGCAGGGGGATAGCTGAAGTGGCAGCCATCTACAGTGATCTAAGTTCAAATCATGGCTTTGTAACTTTCCAGCTGTGAAAGCTGGAATGGTTCATTTTACCACCCTCTGTTTTCTCATATGTAACTTGGGGAGACAACCCTGTTGTGAGGATTAAAAGAAATAATGTATGTTAAAAAATGGTCAGTAATAGAATCTATGTTCCAGAGACTTTCTGAGAATTACATGAGTGTGTATTTTAGGGGCTAGCTGGCACATGATGTGCGCTCAGTGAATACTTCATTATTATCATTGTGGTCATTGTCGTTGTTGCTATTATTACTATCTTCATACTATAAAGGCAGTGAAGAATAAAAAATTTAAGTTATTTAATTTTTCAATTACAGTTTATATCTAGTATTATTTTGTATCCGTTTCAGGAGTACAGCTTGGTGGTTAGACAACTATATACTTTACAAAGTGCTCCCCCGATATTTCCAGTACCCACCTGGGACTGTACCTAGCTATTAAAATGTTATTGACTATGTTTTCCGTGCTGCACTTTACATCCCCATGACTATTTTGTAGCTACGAATCTTGATGTGGCTTCTGTATACCTTTAGTTGTAAGACTTACGTTCAGGCAGGGTTCATATGGTTACCCAGGTTGATTTTTCTGTAACCTTCTCTGTAGTGTCCCTATTCTGGACTGTCTTCTTTCACTTAGCATGTTTTCAGAGTTCACCCACATTGTTTATGTGTTAGTACTTAATTTCTTTTCATCGCCAAATTATATTCCATTTTTGGAATCTTTTGGAGTTACTTTACACTTCCCTATTTTCCTATTCTGGGTGAATAGGAGAGTTCTACACTTTTTTCATGGATTGTAATTATATCCTGAATCATCTACAGTAGCCGGTTGTGATTCACCATGAGAAGCATAGATGAAGGAGAGAAGAAAGAGAGAAAAAGTAAGGGAATTAAGACATGGGAAGAAAGAAAAAGAGGCAACGGGAATGTTTCAGCAGAGACTGAATGATTAAGCACTAGGGATGCTCTTGGAAATTCCGGCAGTAGGTGAGAGATTGGCATTAGCTCCTTAACATACTGAATAATTGAAACATATATTGAGTCATACTTTAATTTGGTCATGTTTGCTACATGTTTGTGAGCATTGCCACAGATTTCGTCCTTAACGTAGTTGATACAGAAGAAATAAAATATAATTCTCAGGAATTTAATAACTCTACATTCATTGAATTGCAAAATTTTTACTTCTATTTCTTCACAACTATTTTGTAAATGATTTGGGGAGTATGAGAATGATATTACTCTGATTTCAACTTTCAGGGTTATAATTCTACTCTTGGCTCCATTTTTACCTAGGATACCAGATGATTAGTACCAGCAGGCCCTTATTAATCTGAACTTTAAAGGAACCATAGCTTTTTATTATTTTTTTACTTTAACATTTTTTTGTTGTTATTCAAGTACAGTTTTCTGCCCTTTCCCCCCCATCCCTCCCCACCACTCAAGCCCTCCCCACCTCTCTCCCCTGTTTCTACCCCTCCCTTTGTTATTGTCAGTGTGTCCTTTGTAATTGTTCCTGCAAACCCTTCACCCCTTTCCCCTGTAACCCCCTCCCCTCTCCCCTCTGGTCACTGTCAGCCTAAGGAACCATAACTTTTTTAACTCACCACTGAATTCTCTCTTGAGGCATTTCATGTCTAAAATTCTATGGTTTTCTATTATGTTGCTTTACTTGTTATTCTGGTTATTCTAAGGCTAAAACCCTGTTAACTAAACAAGGTATATAGAAGGACAATGAGGTTTTTAAGTTTCCTTTTAAGAATGGCTGTAGAGAAAAGAAAAATTATTGCCAAGAGGCATCAAAGGCAAAAAGGAATGTTTCACCTACCCTCTTGTTGAAACTAAAGTCTGATTTTAAAAGGAAAGAATCAAAATAAAACAAAAATAGCAAAGAACACCATTTTACATGTTATCACTTTCCATCCAGCTTCTCCTGGGAAGTGAAAAGTGTCCTTCCCTGCTGATGGTTTTGAGGATGTACCAGATGTACAACGAACATGTTAAACTTTTCTTTGAGACAACTGGGCATTAAGTGAAAAAAATTTAGAGCTTTTTTTCTTTTTTTTTGTAATGGGTTTGCTGCCAGAACACAGCTGTCACAAAAACCACCACTAAATCAAAATCGAAATGGGAAAGGAGAAGACTCACATCAACAATGAGGTCACTGGACACGTAGATTCCGGCAAGCCCACCACTACTGGCCATCTGATCTACAAATGTGGTGGGATCGACAATGGAACCATTGAAAAATTTGAGAAGGAGGCTGCCAAGATGGGGGAGGGCTCTTTCAAGTGTGCCTGGGTCTTAGATAAACTGAAAGCTGAACATGGGTGTGGTACCACCATTGATATCTCCTTGTGGAAATTTGAAGGCAGTTAAGTATTATGCAACCATCATTGATGCTACAGGACACAGAAACTTTATCAAAAACATGATAACAGGCATGTCCCAGGCTGACTGTGTTGTTCTGATTGTTGCTGCTGGTGTGAGCATGCCCTTTTGGCTTACACACTGGGTATGAAACAGCTGGTTGTTGGTGTTAACAAAATGGATTGCACTGGGCTGCTCTACAGCAAGAAGAGATACAAGGAAATTGTTAAAGAAGTCAGCACCTACATTAAGAATATTGGCTACAACCCTGACACAGTAGCATTTGTGCCAATTTCTAGTTGGAATGGCGACAACATGCTGGATCCAAGTGCTAACATGCCTGGTTCAAGGGATGGAAAGTCACCCGTAAAGGTGGCAGTGCCCCTAGAACCACACTGCTGGAAGCTCTGGCTTGCATCCTGCCACCAACCTGTCCAACTGACCAGCCCCTGCATCTGCCCCTCCAGAATGTCGACAAAATTGGTGGCATCGGTACTGTCCCTGTGGGCCGAGCGGAGACTGGTGTTCTCAAACCCTGCACGGTGGTCACCTTTGCTCCAGTCAGCACTACAGCTGAAGTAAAGTCTGTTGAAATGCACCATGAAGCTTTGAGCGAAGCTCTTCCTGGGGACGAGGTAGGCTTCAATGTCAAGAATGTGTCTGTCAAAGATGTGCGTCGTGGCGATGTGGCTGGTGACAGCAGAAATGACCCACTAATGGAAGCAGCTGGCCTCACAGCTCAGGTGGATATCAGAGCCATCCGGGCCAAATCAGTGGTGGATGTGCACCTGTGCTGGATGGGCCCTCAGCTCACACTGCTCGCAGATTTGCTGAGCTAAGGGAGAAGATGGATTGTTGTTCTGGGAAAAGGCTGGAAGATGGCCCACAGTTTTTGACATCTGGCGATGCTGCCATCGTCGATGCGGTTTCTGGCAAGCCCATGTGTGTTGAGAGCTTCTCCGACTATCCTCTTCTGGTCCACTTCACATCCTCTGCTATTTGTGACATGAGACAGACAGTTGCTGTGGGTGTCATCAGAGCAGGGGACAGGAAGGCAGCTGGAGCTGGCAAAGTCACCAAGTCTGCCCAGAAAGCTCAGAAGGCGAAATGAATATTAACCCCAACACCTGCCACCACAGTGTTACTCAGTGGTGGAAAAACAATCTCAGAACTGTTTGTCTCAATCGGCCACTTAAATTTAATAGTGAAGGACTGGTTAATGATTACAATGCATGGTAAAGCCTTCAAAAGGAAAGGAGAATGTTTTGTGGACCATTTGTGTGTGTGTGGGGGGGGGCAGTGTTTAAGTTATTAATTTTTAAAATCAGTACTTTTTAATGGAAACAACTTGACCAAAAATCTGACACAGAATTTTGAGATCCATTAAAACAAAGCTTAGTGAGGGGGGGTGGGGGAAGAAGAAAAAAATTTGAGAACATGAATGGTCCAGTATTTCTCTTAATTGTTGAAATTTCCATCATAGAGCTGCTATCACTGGTCTTACCATACCTTTCAATGCCCCTCAGTTCATGTGGTTGACATCAGCAGCCCTGAGAACAAACGTGGTGTATTCAGAGAGCAGCAAGTACCTCTGACTGCTGCAGCACAGCAGCATGGGGCTGGGGAGGCAGGGATAGGGGCTTTGGAGAGGAGAATAGCTGCATGGGAAGGTGGGAGCAGAGGCAAGCCTCGGGAGAATTTTACACCTTGGGGAACTTAAACACAATATGGATGGTGCTTAAAAAAGCTGTCAGTGACTTCCTCTGATAGGTTCAAGTGCTCATTATTTAGCATGGCATAGAAGGCCCATCATAATTCCCACCCCTATAAACCTTTTATTAACAGCCACCGTCGTATTTTCTGTTCCCTAAACATGTCTTGCATTTTCTTGGTTTTATGCCTGTGCTTCACTGTATCCTTGCCAGGATACTTGACTATACCCTTCATTCTATATTTGGAAGCTCTGCCTTCAGGCAATATTAGTTTTCTTCTCTATGCTCCATAGCACTTTGTGGATATCTTGTTATAGCATATTCCCTTGTGGTTATTGTTTACACATCTTTTCCCCTAGACTTTGCTGTCCTGAATGGTGGGGGCTATGTTTTATTATTGTTATATTTTACATTCCTAGCACTGTTGGTAGCCTACAAAAACATTTGGTAGATGGAAGGCAGGGATAGAATATTCAAGTGCATGAAGGATTAAATATAAAAATGAAGTATGTTATTTTTAAAACAATTGTACCAGATTGTTTTCCTGGGTTTTGCTTTGAATCCAGTACTGTTTAATGATGTAAAGAAATGTAATTCTGCAGATATTATTAATGAACTATAAGACTACAGATTTATGAAAATGTATAGCAGGCTGTTCCAGATGCAGCTTGAAGTAGAGGGACAGATGAGATGAATATGGCCCAGGTCTTTGAATCCATAGGGATAAAGCAAATGATCATCATTTGTGATTCTATCCAACCCTCCCCTTTAAAATATCTTAACCACAAATTTCTGCTCATTGTGCTTTACTTCTCTAGAAAGGCTTTGTTTGGACAGAAGTCACAACAGTAATGTTGTATTAGAGTGAATTGTTAATAAAGATTATTAATGATATTAATATTTATTAATATTATTTATTCTTAAGTTTAAAGATTTTATTTATTTTTAGGCAGAGGGGAAGGTAGGGAAAGAGAGAGGGAGAGAAATATCAATGTATGGTTGCCTCTCACATGCCCCCTACAGGGGACCTGGCCTGCAACCCAGGCATGTGCCCTGAATGGGAATCAAGCTGGTGACCCTTTGGTTCACAGGCTGGAACTCAATCCACTGAGCCACACCAGCGAGGGCTAATAATATTTATTATTTATAATCTTTAATAATAAAGAGAACATAGTGATGCACATATTTATTGTAGATCATTTACTTAAGTTCTTTTCTCCTTCTTTGCCAATCCTGGTTCTGCCTCATTTCTGGCTCTCTGGGTTGACATGCCCTTCAGGACTGAGACATGACAGGTTCAACCCAGGCTATAAAAAAACTTTATGGAACTGTTCATCCAGGTTGTAGTTAATTGTCATCAAATTTGGGTGTATGCAATAATCCTTAAGAAGCTTGATAAAAAACAATATGGATGTCTGAACTACTCTTAAGAATTCTGAGGAGGGACTTCTGGCCAAGATGGAGGTGTAGGTAAATACACTTTGCTTCCTTGCACAACCAAAAGAAGGGCAACAACCAATTTAAAAACAAAAAAACAACCAGAACTGCCAGAAAATGGAACTGTATGGAAGTCGGACAACCAAGGAGTTAAAGAAACAGACTACTAGGAGGGGCAGAGAGGATGAGCAGCAAGGTAACAGACCAGGCAAGTGGCAGAGTGGGCTATCCTGAATTCACATGTGGATAAGCTGCAAGGAGCAACTGGGGAGCAAGATGGACTGTGCAACCCAGGGTTCTGGCAGGGGGGAAAAAAGCCTCAAAACCTCTGGCTGTAAAAAGCTGTGGGAATTGTGGTGGTGGGAAAAACTGCCAGCCTCACAGAGAGTTTGCTGAAGAGATCCACGGGGTCCTAGAATGTACACAAACCCACCCACCCAGGAATCAGCACCAGAATTTGCTGTGGTTAGCAGGGGAAATGGCGAGAGCTGAGCAACCACCATTGCTCCCTCTCTGCCCCCTCCCCAACATACAGTGCCACACGTAGGGAAGTGGGTTGCCCTGCCCTGGCGGATACGTGAGGTTCCACCCCTTACAATGTAACAGGTGCACTGAGACAAAGAAATATGGCCCAAATGAAAGAACAGAGCAAAACTCTAGAAAAAGAACTAAGTGATAAGAATATAGACAACCTATCTGATGCAGGGTTTAAAACACTGGTAATCAGGATGCTCACAGAAATGATTGAGTATGGATACAAAATAGAGGAAGAAGTGAAAGCCATGCAAAGTGAAATAAAGAAAAATATACAGGGAATCAACAGTGAAGGTAAGGAAACCGGGATTCAAGTCAATGATTTGGAATAGAAGGAAGAAATAAACATTCAACTGGAATAGAATGAAGAACAAGAATTCAGAAAAAATGAGGAGAGGCTTAGGAACTTCTGGGACAACTTTAAACATTCCAACATACAAATCATAGGGGTGTCAGAAGGAGAAGAGGAAGAGCAAGAAATTGAAAACTTATTTGAAAAAATAATGAAGGAGAACTTCCCCAACCTGGCAAAGGAGATAGACTTCCAGGAAGTCCAGGAAGCTCAGGGACTCCCAAAGAAGTTGGACCCAAGGAAGGACAAACCAAGGCACATCATACTTACATTACCCAAAATTAAAGAGATGGGGAGAATCTTAAAAGCAGCAAAAGAAAAGGAGACAAAGGAGTTCCCATAAGACTGTCAGCTGATTTCTGAAAAGAAACCTTGCAGGCAAGAAGGGGCTGGAAAGAAGTATTCCAAGTCATGAAAGGCAAGGACCTATATCCAAGATTACTCTATCCAGCAAAGCTACCATTTAGAATGGAAGGGCAGATAAAGTGCTTCCCAGATACGGCAAAGTTAAAGTGGTTCATCATTACCAAGCCCATATTATA
This sequence comes from Desmodus rotundus, assembly GCF_022682495.2. NCBI lineage: Eukaryota > Metazoa > Chordata > Mammalia > Chiroptera > Phyllostomidae > Desmodus > Desmodus rotundus. The sequence continues at coordinate 185,324,383 of NC_071389.1, read as the reverse complement.
TGAAATGTTAAAGGGAGTTAGAAAAAGAAGAACTAGGAAAAAGAAGATCAAAATGTGAACAGTAAAATGACAACACACTCACAACTATCAACAACTGAACCTAAAACAAAAACAAACAAAAAGCTAGAATAGAAATAGAATCACAGAAATGGAGATCATATGGTGGGTTATCAGTGGGGATGGGATGTGGGGAGCATGGAGGAAAAAGTACAGGGAATAAGAAGCATAAATGATAGGTACAAAATAGACAGGGGGAGGTTAAAAATAGTATAGGAAATGTAGAAGCCAAAGAACTTAATATGTATGACCCATGGACATGAATTAAGGGGGGGGGGGGTGCTGGTGGGAGGGAGGTGCAGGAGGAGGGTGATAAAGAGGAGAGAAAAAAAATGGGACAACTATAATAGCATAATAAATAAAATATACTTAAAGAAAAAAAAGGAATTTTGAGGAGGACCCAAATTTGTATGTTGAAGTCTTAACCCCCCAGTGTCTCCAGATGTGAGTATATTTGAAGACAGGGTCTTTAAAGAGATAATTAGATTATAATATTATTATGACGTGCCCTAATCTACTATGACCAGACTGGTATCCTAATAGGAATAGGAGATTAGGACATTGATGTGCACAGAGGGAAGACCATGTGGAGCCACAGGACGAAGACAGCCATCTGCAAACGAAGGAATGAGAGGCTGCAGAAGAAAACCAATCTGCTGAAGCCTTGATTTCTAGCCTCCAGAATTGTGAGAGAATAAACTTCTGTTGCTTAAGCCACCCAGTGTTTGCTACTTTGTTATGGTAGCCCTAGCAAACTCACACAGTACTAATCAGTGCTGTGTAACTTCTATGCACAAAGCACTGTACAAACACTCTATTGAGTCCGCTAGACTATTGCTAGCTTTTGTGTGTGTGGAGGGAAAGAAGGAAGGGAAATATAGGTGAGAAATCAAGAATCATTCATGAATGCTATGATATGTCCTCTTTCCTGTTGCCTACAGACTTGAGAATTAGTTTCTTATAACTCTTATTCAGCAGGAATAGCTTGGCATTCTTAACGCTTAATTCTTGATTAGCCAACCTTCTACTTGTTTCTATGGACTCTGGATATGAGTGAAGTCAACGAATCAAAATTGTCTAACTTTTGATTGAAATTCTGGTACCATATGGCATTTCATGTAGTTACACAGCACTTTCTATGTGACTGTAGTTGAAGCAATTCCAACAATTATTAATTTTCTTCAACTCGGCCTAGCAGTATGTTAATTGGAATAAGGGAGAACAGAAATAAGGGGAGATAGGTCGTTACCAAACCCTAGTACCCTTGTATTATTTCCTATCTCTATGGAATATTTTAGATGCCATCTTGGAAATATAGTTATTACATTAAAAATCTACTTTAAGTTTTTATTCTAACTTAACAAATATTTATTGTGTACCTAAAACACACCCTTTACTAGGCTAGAAATTAAGTACCCAGAGGTGAATACAGTATGGTTCCTATCCTAAAGGAACGTGCACTTCAGTAAATACCAAACAGGAAATGAGTGCATCAGTAGAATAGCAGGCAAGGAAGCGGGGTGGGGAGGGGGATGACTGTTTCAATTTAGTAAGTGATCTAATTTAGTAGTTCTGAATCTGGATAGTTATTAGAATTACTGGGAGAGTTTCAAAATAGGGTCTCAGATTCCACCTCAGATCAACTGCTTTAGAGTCTCCATGCATACATAGGACATTCGATTCTGTGTTAAAAAAGTTTCCTTCTGGTTAGAGTTTACACATCTCATGCTCACCAAGGCTGGAACACAGAAGCCTAATGGCTTTTAACTGTAGTGTGTGTGCCAAGTGGAAGTTGACACTCATATAGGAAGACGGGTGGTAGTCCATGTGCTAAGGATTGCCGAATCAGTTTTCAGAGTACAATGTACTCTGTGATTTAAAACATTATTATTAGTGTCTCAGGATGTAAATGGAGTAAATGAAATAATGTTGTTAGTCAAACTAAGGGCTCACAGAGCTAAGTGACAGAAAGCCAGCTCAAATTAGCATAATCCTAGGACCTGCATTGACTCAGGGCACAAGAAGGGGTGGGGTAGGGCCTCCAAAGCAGGACTCTCCAATACAGTAACCACTAGTCGTGTATGGCTGTTGGTCACTGGATTTTAAAGACTTACACGTACAAAAACATACTCTATCTTATTAATTTTATACTGAATACATGCTGACATGATGATATTTGGATAGATTGAGTTAAATTAAAATTTTATCTATTTTTACTTCTTTTTAATATGGCCACATATGTGGCTCACGTGTTTCTGTTGGACGGCACTACTCTGGAATCTTTGGAAACAGAAGCTCTGTGCCTCTAGGACTGTCCTTCATCTCTGCTTCTCTCTGGGTGCCAGACTCATTCCCTCCAATTACAGAGGGGAAGGCTGTGTGTCTACTAAATAGGATTTGGAAGTCCTGGGGAAGAATTTCGAGTGGTACAGCTGAAATCATGAACCAATCTCTGCAGCTAAAAGGATGGGATGTTATGACTGGCTGAATCTGGGTCAGGGGCCAAGATAAGTTGCCAGTTATTACGAGAACCACACAGGTGGCCTAGGGATGAAATTTCTTTGTATTTTCCCAAACAGCAATATTAACTTATTGAGTGCTTACTATGTGCTAGGCATTGTATTAAGCATTTTTATATAGATTATTTCATTTAATATGTGTAACAGTTGTTTTGAGGTAGCTTGATAGGCATCTCAGATATAACAAATCTTGAAACCCAATCTTCTACTGTTCTTTCCAATCTTAATAAATGGATGAACATTCATACACATAGTTACTCAAGCCAAATAACCCAGGAATCATGACTGATTCACTCCCTCTTTCCCCCTTCCCTTCATTTATTTATCTTTCTTAGTTAACTCTTCCCTATCCATTCTTACATATCAGCCAGAATAATCTTTTTTAAGTATAATTTATTGATTATGCTATTACAGTTGTCCCATTTTCTTCTCTCCTTTCTCCCCCTCCACCCTGCAACTCCTTCCCATCAGCATTCCCCCCCCATTAGTTCATGTCCAGGGGTCATACATAAACGTTCTTTCACTTCTCCATTTTCAATACTATTCTTAACTCCTTCCCCTGTCTATTTGTACCTACAAATTATGCTTCTTATTCCGTGTACCTTTTCCCCCATTCTCACCACTCCCTTTCCCCACTGATAACCCTCCATGTGATCTCCATTTCTGTGATTCTGTTCCTATTCTAGTTGTTTGCTTAGTTTGTATTTCTTTTTTAGTTTCGGTTGTTGATAGTTGTGAGCTGCTTGTCATTTCATTGTTCATTGTTTTGATCTTCTTTTTCTTAGATAAGTCTCTTTAACATTTCATATAATAAGGACTTGGCAATGATCATCTTCTTTAACTTTACCTTATTTGGGAAGCACTTTATCTGCCCTTCCATTCTAAATGAGAGCTTTGCTAGATAGAGTAAGCTTGGATGTAGGTCCTTGCCTTTCATGACTTGGAATACTTTTTTTCTTGCCTGCAAGGTTTCTTTTGAGAAATGAGCTGGTAGTATCATGGAAACTCCTTTGTAGGTAGGTTAAGTGTCCCCTTTTCTCTTGCTGCTTTTAAGATTCTCTCTTTATCTTTAACCTTGGGTAATTTAATCATGATGTGCCTTGGTGTGTTCCTCCTTGGGTCCAACTTCTTTGGGACTCTCTGAGCTCCCTGGACTTCCTGGAAGTCTATTTCCTTTGCCAGATTGGGGAAGTTCTTCATTATTTTTCAAATAAGTTTTCAATTTTTTGCTCTTTCTGGCACCCCTATGATTTGTATGTTGGAATGTTTAAAGTTGTCCCAGAGGTTCCTAAGCCTCTCCTCATTTTTTTGAATTCTTATTTCTTCATTCTGTTTGGATTGAATGTTTATTTTTCCCTTTTGTTCCAAATCATTGATTTGAGTCCTGGTTTCCTTCCCTTCACTCTTGATTCCCCTTGTATTTTTCTTTGTTTCACTTTGTAAGCCTTCACTTCTTTCTTTATTTTGCAGGTCACTTGAAGTTTTGAAATGTAATAATTTCTAAGGGATGTTAAATTCAGAATGAAATTGTAGGGACAGCTGGCATCAAGATAATTGTTAAATATGAAATCTGACAGCACAGACTGACAGTTGTGAGAATATGATAATATTTTCTTCTTTAATAGATGCAAAATCCTGGATGGACTGGATGTTGGGATTTTTTTTCTCTCTTAGTACAATCGACTTTTTTTCCATTCATTTCCAAATGTATCCAGGATATGTAGAAATCATTCTCTAGCTATACTATACATTAGCATTTGGTTTTCCTGGTGCAAGATATTCTTAAGAGCATCTGTTTTTTGACTTGTGATTTTTATCTAGATAAAAATTTTATTGATATTTGTCCACCAGCTGTCTATTATCTTATAGGCTCAAAGATAATTTACTTTTTCCAGAAGATAATTATGCTTTAGAAAGGAAAACCTCATTATTTAGAAATAGAGGGAAAAATTATATATAATGGTAAAATGTGTGGCTGGAATTTAGAGATTCAGCATTTCTTTCTGATGAGATCTGACTTACTCATTCATTATATACATTCATTTGTCAAACATTAACTGAACATTTCTTTTACATGAGAAATAAGGATCAAATAGAGTATAGAGTATACAGGACCCAGGAGTCAGAAGACCAAGGCTCTAATCCTGGCTCTTCTTGGCAACTATGATTTATGTGGAGGCAAGTATCCTTTATGAGCCGTGGTTCCTCCTTGACTCTAAGGTGGTGATAATATAATCTGATTTGCTTGCCTTTCAGGATTATGGTGAGGATTGAAAGCGTTCTGTAAATTATAGCTCTCTGAATAAGTGTTAAATAATTTTGCCATTATTGTATACATGGAACTACTTCATATAGAAGATTTTTTTTAATTAACATTTTTTTTTTTACTATACTTCAATTTACTAATCCATTTCCTGGAATCATTCCTTAAAAGTCTTTACTTTTTTTAGAGTAGTTTGATATTTACAACAAAATTGAGAGGGAGCTCAGTGATTTTCCAGATACCCCTTGCTCCCACATGTGCATACCCCCCCTCCCATTATCAATATCATTCACCAGAATGGATTTTTTTCTTTTCTTACAGAGGATGAGCCTACATTGACAATTCATGATCACCCAAAGTCCAGAGTTTTACCTTTTAGGGTTCACTTGGTCTTGTACATTCTATGAAGGTGGACAAATATATGATGACATGTATCCATCATTATAGTATCACACGGAATGTTTTTGGAGTATTTTCATTGCCCTAAAACTTCTCAGTGCTCTGCCTTCCTCACCCGTCTCCCCCAGCGACACTGGCCTTATCACCCTGATAGTTTTGCCTTTTCCAGAGTGTTACATAGTTGAAATCATAAAGTAAGTAGCCTTTTCATATTTGCTTCTTTCACTTAGCAATATGTACTTAAGGTTGCTCTATGTCTTTTCATGGTTGGTAGCTCATTTCTTTTTAGGTGCTGAATAATATTCCATTGTCAGGAGGCACTACAGTTTATCTTTTCACCGACCGAAGGATATCTTGGTTACTTCCAAGTTTCGGCAATTATGAATAAAGCTGCTATAAACAACCATGTGCAGGTTTTTTTGTGGATGTAATTTTTCAGTTCCTTTGGGCAACTATTGAAGAGTGATTGCTGGATCTTATGATAAGAGTAATGTTTCATTCTGTAAGACTGCCAAATGTCTGCCAAGGTGGCTTTACCATTTTACCTTAACACTGGCAATGTATGAGAGTTCCTGTTACCTACATGCTTGTCAGCATTTGGTGGTGTCAGTGTTCTGATTTTGGCCATTCTGGTAGATGTATAGTGGGATCCCACTGTTGTTTTAATTTGCATTTCCTGATGACATATGGTGTGGACCATCTTTTCATATGCTTATTTGCCATCTGTATATCTTCTTTGGTGAGGTGTCAGAGCGTCTGGCCCAGTTTTTAATTGGGTTTTTTGTGTCCTTATTGTTGAGTTTTAAGACTTTGTATGTTTGGGCAACAGTTCTTTATCACATCCTTCTTTTGCAAATGTTTTTTTCTCAGTCTGAGCTTATCTTCTCATTCTCTTGACATTGCCTTTCACAGAGCCGGAGATTTTAATTTTAATGAAGTCTACCTTAGTAATTATTTCTTCCATGCGTCATGTTTTTGGGTGATCTCTCTAAACAGACATCACCATACCAAAGTTCAGCCATGTTTCCTTCTACATTATTTTCTAGGAGTTTTATAGTTTTGCATTTTACATTTATGTCTGTGATCCACTTTGAGTTGATTTTTGTGAAGGGTGTAAGTTCGGTGTCTAGATTTGCTTTTATGCTCAGAGATGACCAATTGGTTTAGCAACACCTATTAGAGACTATCTTTGCTCCATTGTATTGCCTTTATTCCTTTATCAAAGATTATTTGTCTATATTTATAGAGCTTTAGTTCTGGGCTCTCTATTCTGTTCTATTGATCTTTTTGTCTATTCTTTTGCCAACGCTGCACTGTCTTGATTAGTGTAGCTTTATAGTAGGTCTTGAAGTCAGATAGTATCAGTCTTCCAACTTTGCTCGCATTCAATTATTGTGTTGGCTACTCTGCATCTTTTGCCTCTCCATTACACTTTAGAATTGGTTTGATGATATCTACAAAATTGCCTGCTGGAGTTTTGATTTTGATTGTATTAAATCTGTAGATCAAGTTAGGAAGAGCTGACATCTTGATAACATTGAATCTCTCTATCCATGAACATAATGTCTAATTACTTAGTTCTAATTTGATTCCATTCATCAGAGTTTTGTTGCTTTTCCATATAGCTCTTACACATGTTTTATTAGGTTTATACCTAAGTATCTCATTTGTGGAGTACTAACATAAATGGTATTGTGGGTTTAATTTCAAATTCTACTTGTTTATCACTGGTATACAGGAAAACAATTTACTTTTGTATATCAATCTTGTATTCTGTAACCTTGGTATAATAATTTAGTAGTTCCAGGAGACTTTTTAGTTGATTCTTTTGTATTTTCTCCATAGATGATATGTCATCTGCAAACAAAATCAGTTTTTTAAATGTATATAGTCATCTTTATTATAGTTCATATAATAGAAATAGAAATATAATAGAAATAGATATATTTAATAAAATATATCTAGGTCCTTATGGGCTTCTGCTTTTTTTAAAAAAAGATTTTATCTATTTATCTTTAGAGAGAACAGAAGGAAGGGAGAAAGAGAGGGAAAGAATCATTGATGTGTGATAGATACATTGATTGGTTGCCTCTCACATGCCCCCAACCAGGGGCCTGTCCCACAGCCCAGGCATGTGACCTGACTGGGAATTGAACCGGCGACCTTTCAGTTGGCAGGCTGGCACTCTGTCCAGTGAACCACACCAGCCAGGGCAGGCTTCTGCTTTCTGTTCATTCAGTTATGGAGTTAGAACACCTGGTTTACTTGAGAATGGTGAAAAATGCCAAGTAACATCTTAGTTTTGTTATGGCAATTTTTTGCCTCATAAACATTCTGAAAGGGTCTCTGGGCTTTCTAGGTTCAAGGACCATGCTGTCTTAATAAACCTGCCCATACTTAGTGTTCTGTACAATTCCATATAAATTTCAAGGGGCTACCTGGCCAATGAAACATTCTGTTTTTCTGCTGGTTCTTAATTTGGTTCTTGGGCTATGCCTGTGAATTTGTATTTTCATCCTGCTATTCCCCTTTGATTTACTCTAAGGGCAGTTACTTATCTTCTAAAAATAGTATTATTATTGATTTTACCAATTTGCCCTCTCAAATAAAGGACTCAAAAGCATTGTCCATTTCCAAGAAGTTAGGTGAGGCTCCCCTTTTCCCCGAAAAGAAAACAAACAAACAAAAAAGATTCAACTCATAGTTATGATCTTATTAAAATTTCAGATTTCAGTATATTAGATGTTTCCTGCTTGGTTTGTCTCTTCAGTCATTGTCCATAAGACTCTGAGAAACTGCAGAAGTATACAGGTTCTACAAAGATGGTTTTATTTCTTCCTTCCCAATATGCGCCTTTTACTTGCTTTTCTTCTCTTATTGCATCAGCCGGGACTCCTAGTACAATGTGGAAAAGGAGTGGTGAGAAGGGGCATCCTTGCCTTGTATGTGATCTTAGTGGCAGAGCTTTGAGTTACTCACTGTCAAGTATGATGTTGCCTGTAGGTTTTTTGTAGACTTTTTCCATCAAGGTGAGAATGTTTTCCCCTGTTCCTAGTTTACAGAGCATTTTCATCATGAATGGGTGTTGGATTTTGTCACATGCTTTTTCTGTATCTGTTGGTCATGTGATTTTTCTTTTTACTCTGTTGATATGATGGATTACATCAATTGTACCTGATCAGAATAAGACTATATATTAAAGAAAATTGAATCATGTTTTAAAGCAGGAGAACAAGTATAATAAAATATACTACATCTTTTTAAGATGTATGATTTCATCGAGGAACATAAATTATGCTTTGTATTAAATGACTTTTAAGAGCCCACATCAGATTTTATGATTCTTTTGCCAAGTTTTGAAATTTCTTCACATACTGTGGATGGAACTTGAGCTATGAGTGAAGGGGCATAAGTAAGACTTGCTATGTCTAAATTGTAGATTTGAAGATTTGAAATGTTTTGTACTTTGATTATTTTTATTCCTTATATACTTTTAAAAAATATTGCCATCCTGCCTACAACTTAAATAAATGTACTTTGGAACTTAGAAAAAAAAGAATTGAATCAATAACTAATAACTTTCCCAAACAGAAAGCAGCAGGTCCACATAGGTTCACTGGTAAATTCTACCAAACATTTAAGGAAGAAATTATACCAATTCTCTACCACCTATTTCATAATAAAAGTAAAGGAAATACTTCCGAATTCAATTTATGAGGCCAGCATTACACTGTTACATAGTCTGCATTTAAATACGTGGTATCTGTATTGAGAATCAGAACTGATAGGACATACACACAGGGAGAGGGTGAGAGAGAGATTTTTTTAAGGAATTGGCTCATGTGATTGTGGGGGCTGGCAAATAACTTGTAGGGTGGGTAGGCATATGGGAAATTAGGTAAGTGCTGATGTTGCGGTCTTGAGTCCGAAATTTACGGAGCACACCAGGTAGGCTGGAGACTCAGGCAGGGTTTCTATGGTACAGACCAGAGGCTGAATTTCTTCCTCCGGAAACCTCAAATTTTTCTCTTAAGGCCTTCACCCTTATTGGATGAGCTCCACCCACATTTTGGAGGGTAAACTGCTTTACTACTGTCTACTGACTTAAATGTTAATAACATTTAAAAAATGTCATCCCTGCAACATGGAGATTCAGCACATTAGAGTCATCTGGGAAGATTTAAAACTATAGAAGATTGGGCTTTATCATGAGCCAATTGACATGCCGGTGATTCTTATTGGATTGGGCTGAGAACCTCTGGGCTAGAGACAGCCTGGTCCTTTGCTGCTCATGCATCTCCTGGAAACCTGCCATCATGCATTCTCAGTCCACCAGAGTAAGATTCTGGAAGAGTTAAAGTTGTGCCACAATTCCATTCTGATATTTGGGTTCCAGTTTTAATGTTTGGTAAGATACTAAAATATAAAAAGGATTGAAATTTGGTTCATTGTAGACTATTAGTAAGTGATTTTATCAGTAAGTTTCTCTCTTTTAACGTGTCATGACAGTATAAAGAATTGAGCACATTTATATTGTTTTGGATTATTTCTTTTTTTAAGGAATTTTATTTATCTTTTAGAGAGGGAAGGGAGGGAGAAAGAGAGAGAAACATCAATGTGTGGTTGCCTCTCATGCACGCCATCCCCCCGAACCTGGCCTGCTACCCAGGCATGTGCCCTGACTGGGAATTGAACCAGCAACCCTTTGGTTCACAGGCCAGTGCTCAATCCACTGAGCTACACCAGCCAGGGCTGTGTTGGATTTTTTCTGGAAGGAATATATTGTTAGTGTTGGTCAGTACTCTGCCTTTAGTGTGGACATTTTCAGCAAGCAGAATCATCATATGGATTTGGGGAAATGAGTGTGTAACTGTTCTTAGACCTTCCTTAATTGACAGAAATTGCATTTTGAATTTATAGTGTCAGAAAAATAAATGTCGGTTGATTTGAGATCTTAAATCAAAAGGTCTTTCTTGAAATAAGAAACATCCAAAGTCAGTGAGACATATACAGGAAAGACTAATTTTTCTAAAGCTTACTTCTTTAAAAAAATTAATTGTATTTTTCCATTACCATTTAACCCCCTTATACCCCATTCTCCCCTTGCAGTCACCACAGTGTTGTCCATGTCCATGGGTCCCTTTCTTATGTTTGATCCCTCCACCCCTAACCCCCACCCCGAATAGCCATCATCTGTTCTCTATCTGAGTCTGTCTCTATTTTGCCTGTTAGTTCAGTTTGTTCATTAGATTCCACATATGAGGGAAATCATATGGTATTTATCTTTCTATGACTGCCTTATTTCACTTAGCATAATATTCTCCAGGTCCATCCATGCTGTTGCAAAAGGTAAAATTTTCTTCTTTTTCTTCATTCCGAATAGTATTCCATTTTGGAATTGTCCCATAGTTGTTTTACTCATTTATCTACTGATGGGCACTTGGGTGGCTTCCATATCTTGGCAATTGTAAATAATGCTGCAATGAATGTAAGGTTGCTTATGTTCTTTTGAATTAGTGTTTCAGCTTTCTTTGGATGAGGTCCCAGAAGTAGAATCACTCAGTCATAAGGCAGTTCCATTTTTTAATTTTTTGAGGTATCTCCACATTGCTTTCCACAGTGGCTGCACCAGTCTGCATTCCCACCAACAGTGCATAAGTGTTCTATTTTCTCCACATCCCTGCCAGCACTTGTTTGTTGATTTATTGATGATAGACATTCTGACTGGTGTGAAGTGGTATCTCATTGTGATTTTAATTTACGTTTCTCTGATGATTACTGATGTTGAGCATCTTTTCATATCTCTATTGGCCATCTGAATGTCCTTTTGGAGAAGTGTCTATTCAGGTGCTTTGCCCACTTTTTAAATTGGATATTTTGGGTATTTTTGGCGTTGAGTTTTATAAGTTCTTTATAAATTTTGAATATTAACCCCTTATCATATGTATTGGTTAATATGTTCTCCCATTCAGTTGGTTGTCTTTTCCTTTTGTTGATGGTTTCCTTTGCTGTGCAGAATCTTTTTAGTTTGGTGTAGTCCCAGTTGTTTATTTTTTCCTAGAGACTTTAATAGACCTGGACATGTAGTGCTGTGGGTCATCATTGATAAGAGTAAGGCTGCCCTAGGTCAGATCCCATACTTTGACATTTACTTGCTTGGGAATCTTGAACAAATAAATTACCTTTCTGATGTTCAGTTGTCTTATTTTAAAGTAGGATCATACAACCTACTTCACATGATTTTTCATGGGAATGAAAATAATAACCTAGTCAAAGTGCTTGGTACGGAGTGCGTGCTTAGCATTGCTGCTTCTCTAAAGTGAGTGTGACGATGTGGCCGGCGGGAATATCCATTGTGGTGACTAAAACCAGCATTGTCTTGTCAGCATGGTGATTCTTGCACATAATTATAAAGCAAATTTACTTTTTAATAAGTAAATAAATTGTTGGTTACAATCAGTCTCTAGTGCCTTTTGCCAAGGGGAGCCATTTACAAGCACTGGAACTTTGGAGCTAAGAAACCAGATCCTGTACACCTGCCAAAATCACTGAGATATTTTATCAAAAAAAAAAAGTTGCAGTTAAAAAACAACTACTTCCTCAGCAAAGTGGGAATAGAGGGAATATACCTAAACATAATAAAGGCCATATATGGGCCATATATGAAAGGCCACTGCCAGCATCATTCTACATCAAGTCCGTAGTAATCAAAACAGCGTAGGTAGAGGGCAGGATGACAGCTAAGGACACGGGGAACTAAGGGGGTGGAGGGATTGAGCAAAAAGGAAAAAGGGCTTATAGACATGGACAACAGTGTGGCGATTGTGGGGGCCTGGGTTTAACCCCTTAAAATGGTCAGGGAAAAAATACAGTTAAAAATATAATTAAAAAATAAATAAAATAAAAACAACTAGTTGTTCTTGCCCATTACATAACTACAGTTCTGGCCTGGACTTCAAGCCTGTTCCATAATATATTGCAGTGAGGAAAGGTCTACCTCCCTTGCCTTGCAATCTCAGATTATTTCAGTGAGGTCCATAGACTCCCCTGCAAAAAGCAGTCAGGGACTCTGATGCAGTGAATTATATTTGTGTTAGTGAAAACGACTTTTGTAAGAACTGCTAGTCTGTATTTGTAGTTGGCAGACATTTTTTCTTTTTTTGGCCTACGTATTTCTCTGCAGTGGAGGAAAGACACTTAAAAGCGTATTTCTGGTGGTGATTGTTACATAAAAGAATATTTAGGGTCAGTGCTCCTTCCCATTTCCTCTTGTCATTTACTGTTCTGTCTACCAGTTTTAGGGAAGGTATAATACACTTTGAGGAGGAACCTTTTGTCATTTGAGTTATTACCTAGGGCAAGACATTTGTCTTTAAAAAGAAAACCTAACAAAAAACCGCTTTTGTGTGCCTTCCCTTGTGAAATTGTGTCAGGTCATTTTGGTTTCAAGGAACAGAGAGCATTAACCCATCCATCTTAAGACAGAAAAAAAAAAAAAAAGGAACTGAAAGGAACTGTAAAGAGAAATGTGTACTGAAAGTAGAAGGATCTCTTAAAGCTCTAGGAATTCATTCCTCTCCTAATGACTCTAGAATCACACAGCATGTAATAAATAGACAGTCTATATCTTTTGGAATGAATGGATGGCTTTACTCTTGCTCTACTTCTCTCTCCATGCCTGCTTCATTGTCCTCTTGTTATGAACTGGTCTGTGTCTATTGCTAGGATGCATTTCATATGGAGAAAATATGACTGATTTAGCAAGTTATCATTGATCTGCTATTTGGGTCCATTGTATCAAACTATGCATTTGCCAGACTTTAGAGGGGTCAGACTTGAGTCAAGTGTCCATCTTGGGCTAATTAGTGATCACCAGACAGTATCGGCTTCTCTGGTGTGTGGTTTGTGTATCCAGACCAAGACATTGGGGAGGATGGGCACTGGGGCTGACGTGTCCACCACAGAAGGTTAACTCCAGCTTAAATTAGTAGGGAAATGGGCTGGGAAAGGGGAGGAGAAGAAAAATGAACATAGAGTGGCTGTTAAGTGGAGGACACATTGTTAGACCTTTCATGTATCATTTAATCTCTTAATAGTACTGTATTATCAAGTTAGCATTTTTATATTAAATGCAAGAAAGTTCATTTCAGGGATGTTAAATAATCTTCTGCAAAGTCACTCTGTAAGTATGTGGTGAAGTCTGAGATATAAATTTAAGCCTCTTGCCTCCAAATATCTCATATTGTTAAGCCACACTGCTCCAGGAATGCTTTATCCAGTGCCAGTGGAAACATACTGCAAACAACTTTTCAAGTAATTACATTAAAAAATAAAGAGAAACAGGTGAAATTAGTTTTAATATATTTTATTTAACCTAACATATGTAAAATATTTGTACTGAATTTATTGGGTTGACATTGGTTAATAAAATTATATAGGATTTAGGGGTACAATTCTATAATACATATCTGTATATTGTATGGTGTGTTCACCACCCCAAGTCAAGTCTCCTTCCATCACTTTTTATCCCCGCTTTACCCTCACCTACTTCCCTTCACCCACCTTTCCCTCTAGTAATCATCATAAAATATTTCAACATGTAATCAGTATAAACAATTACTAATGATGTGTTATGCATTCTTTACCTCATACCAGATGTTCGATATCGGGTATGTATTGGGTTGGTCAAAAAGTTCATTTGTTTTTTTTCTGTAAGGTGGCTCTAATAGCATTTAGTTGTCTTTAACTTCATTCAAAACAATTTTGTTAGATCGTATTGTGACAGCTGCCGTATCAGCATGCATTTAAAAAAATTACCAAAATTGGTAAATTTTTGTGTAGCCATTTTAATATTGAAGATGGAAGAAAATACATAACATTTTTGGTATATTATGCTTTACTATTTCAAGAAATATAAAAATGCAACTGAAACACACACACACACAAAAAGGATTTGTGCAGTGTATGGAGAAGGTGCTGTGACTGACCAAACTTATCAGAAGTGGTTTGTGAAATTTTGTACTGGAGATTTCTCGCTGGACAATGCTCTGTGGTCAGGTAGACTAGTTGAAGTTGATCGCAATCAAATTGAGACATTAATTGAAAACAATCAATGTTATGTATACCACACGGGAGATAGCTGACATACTCAAAATATTCAAATAAATAAAGTTATTGGTGAAAATGAAAAATGTGTCTTTTATTGTATGGAAAAAAACATATGGACTTTTTGACCAACCCAATATTTTATACCTACAGTACCTCTTGACTTGGATCAGTCACATTCTAGGTGCTCAGTAGCCACATGTGGCTAGTGGCTACCATGTCGGACAGTATGCAATAGTGTATGAATGCCTATCGCACCATTTGTTAGTGTTGTGATTTGCATTGAGCCTTTCAGGGTGTCAGTTACTGAGTTATTAAATGGGGGATATTAATACCTTACATACCTGGATTTTAAAGGTGCTGCATTAGATAATTTATATAGGGCCAAGGTTAAAGATCTAAAATGGCCTCTGGGGATTTAGTTCGGGGAGCATACGTAATTGAGATCCAGCTAATGATTAATACTGCTAGCCACTCTAGAGTGGCTATATATACTCTATATACACTCTGTAGTGTATATAAGGTAATCTATAAGTCAAGATTGGAGTTTCTTGAATGTCACATTTTTAACACTTTTGACAGCTTCTATAATGAAGACACAGATTTGGTTCCCAAGTGCTTTTCTTTTTTTTTTTTTTAATTGTTATTCAATTACAGTTGTATGCCTTTTCTCCCCATCCCTCCACCCCACCCCAGCCGAACCCCCCTCCCTCCCCCACCTCCACCCTCCCCCTTGATTTTGTCCATGTGCCCTTTATAGTAGTTCCAAGTGCTTTTCTTTGTGTATATTTGGATGTGTGTGCAACAATGATCTGCAAATTAGTGTGTGTGCCCAATGATGTGTGCCTAACAGTGCTCTGATGTATATATCATATACATATACGAGGTCTGTCTGGAAAGTATCCAGCTGTGCACTATGAAAAAGAGAGACATTTATTGAAGAATATACAAGGTACAAAAAAAATTGTACGCAGGACAATGACACCTCTTCAAAGCAGGTACCTTGGGACCTCACACAGTTCTCCCAGTTGCCGTCAGCTGCCCCATTGCCTTTTTCTGAATTTCATAGAAGGGTCTGAAGTCTCTTCCCTTTCACAAGTGATTTCAGTTTTGGGAAAGCCAGAAGTCATAGGGTGCTGAATCTGGGCTGTTACAGAGCTGAATCACCTGGGTGATTTGATGTTTCACCAAAAAACTCTGCCTGAGACACGATACATGACTGGGTGCTTTGTCATGAAGAAGCTGCCAATCACCAGTTGCCCACAGCTGCAGCTTTCTGAATCATCTAAATAGTTTCTGTGGAGGAATGGTTAAGCTTAACCCAAAATCTGATACAGGTTCATTACTTGCTCAATCATTTTGAATGCAAAGGCTACGCAGTACACATGCCTACCCAACCAGCATCTACTGCCCCCACTGACTAGTACAGTGAAGTCATCATTGTCCACTTATACACATTCCAGTCCACTCTCCTTGGCTGCCAAGTTACATAGATGTAGCACAAACCATTCTTGTTACATTAACGATGGCTGGACTTTTTCTGGACAGACCTCAGTGTATCCTTCAAGTACCAACAAATTTGAAAATTTAGCTTATGCATATATAGTAGGTCTGTCACATTGTCATTTTTGTTAGTTTCAGTTAATGCTAATAATTACAAATAAGGAAAAGTTAGTAAAAATATAAGCCTAGGCATAATCAAATATTTCTTTTGATGAAAATTTACCAAGGAACATTGTTGATGGTATATATGTTATATACCACATGTATATGTATGTAGAGGGAGGAAGAGAAAAAGTAAGATATGTGTGCAGGTAAATATGTACATGTATAATGAGAAAGAAAAATATTAAGAAAGAATAAGAAGGCAATAGAAAATGCTGTTGTATTGGTCTTTGCACGTTGGTCTTAAAGTATTTATGGAATATGAACCAGTGTTCTAGGCACTCTGGTTGCATGGATTTTGACAAAAGCAATTCAAACAGTCCCCTTCCTTATGGAGTTTACCATTTTGTGAAAGAGCCATTGATAACAATTATTTAAATATAGATGTGAAGTGTTATGAAATAAAAGTACACTCTGCTATTATGTGGAATAATATTTTAATTGAGACCCAAAGGATAAATAGGAATTAGCCAGGCAAAGTAGGAAAGAGAGGAAGGGAAGAAACATTCAGAAAGACAGCATAGAAAATGCAGGAGCTCAGAACCTTCAAAGAGCTGAAAATAACGAAGACCAGTGAGACGTAAATAATGTTTTTCATTTTAAAAGTTGGAGAACTGAAGCTCTTTGATATTGAATCACTGTCTAAAGATCACATGTTAAATAATGGAGGTAATGGAGGAACCTAAGTTGCCCCTTTGTTTTTTTTTTTTTAAATAGAAAAAATTAACATACAATAAAATTTCCTGATTTTGGTGTACAGCTATATGAGTTTGGACAAATGTGTCATGCCACATTACACAGTCAAAATACAAAAGAGTTCCATCACCACCCAAAATGCCCTCATTCTGCTTTTTTGTTAGTCAGCCCTTCTCCCCGGCCCTAACCCTGGCAACTAGTGATCTTTCTTTGTCCCTGTATTTTTGCTTTTGTTAGAATATCGTGTGAATGGAATCATATGGTATATGGTGGTTTGTGGCTGACATCTTTGACCTAACATAAGCATTTGTAATTCATTCTTATTTTGTCAAGAGTTCATTCATTTTCATTGGCAAATGGTATTCTTTTGTACAGAGGTTACACGATTTATTTATTCACCTGTTTAAGGACATTTGCTTTTTTTCCTTCTGTTTTGGTGTTTATGAATAAAGCTACTATAAATATTCATGTACAGACTTGTGTGAAACTATTTATTTCTCTTGGTTAAATACCTAAACGTGGAATTACTGGGTCATATGTGAGTATATGTTTATCATATGGTATGTTTCACATTATTAGAAACTTCCAAACTGTTTTTCAAAGTGGCTGCACTAGTTTGCATTCCCACCAGCAATGTTCGAGTGTTTTCAGTTGCTCTGTATCCTTGTTAGCACTTTGAAATATTAGGTTTTTTTCTCATTCTAATAGGTGCACAGTGGCTTCTCAATGTGAATTTATTTTCATTTGCATTTTTTCCAGTGACTAATGATATTGAGCATCTTTTCATGTGCTTATTTACCCTCTGTGTATCTTCTTTTGTGAAGTTATATCTTCAAATCTTTGTCCATTTTTAAAGCGAGTTTTTCATTTTTTTAATTGTTATGGGAGTTTTTAAAATTCTGGATACAAGTCCTTTGTCTAGTGTAGGATATGCAGCTTTTTCCCCTCAGTCTATGGCTTATCCTTTCATTGTCTTAATAGTGTCTTGGCAGAGCAGTTTTTCATTTTGATTAAGTTGTTTATCAAAAAATATTTATGGACCATGTGTTTGATGTCTTATCTCTACCTAAAGCAATGTTACAAAGATTGTTTCCAATGTTTTCTCTAAAAACTGTATATAACAGTTTTATGTTTTATATTCAGGTCTATAATGTATTTTTAGTTATCTTTGGTATAAGGTATGAAGCATGGTTTGAGGTTCTTTTTTTGTTTTTGCTTAGAGATGCCCATTTGTTGTCCCAGCAACTCTTATGAAAAAGACTGACATCTCTCCATTGATACGCCTTTGCACCTTCGTCAAAAATCAATTGATCATACTGATATGAGTCTTTTTGTGGACTCTCTTTAAACACTGAGAACTCCATCAGACAATACTGTATTTTTAAAATCTTAATTCTCGCATACATTTTAAAGAACTGAAGATTGAAGAACAGTCTGTTATATATACCCAGAAATTTACCATTTCTTTTGTTCTTTATTTCTGATGTTCCAAGTTTTCTTCTTGGTATCATCTCCTCTGTCTGAAGAACTTCCTTTTAGCAATTCCTTTAGAGAAGTCCTTTGTGAATGGATTCTTTTAGTTTCTCTTCATAAGACTGGAGAGGGAGAGAGGGAGAGAGGGAGAGAGGGAGAGAGGGAGAGAGGGGGAGAGAGAGAGAGAGAGAGAGAGAGAGAGAGAGATTTGTTGTTCCACGTATTTATGCATTCATTGGTTGCTTCTTATATGTGCCCCGACCGGAGCTCAAACCACAATCTCCATGTATAGGGATGACACTAACTGACTGAGTTCGTTGTTGGTATTTTGAATTCTGATCTTTTTTCTAATCCACTTGTTATTATTTACATTTTGGAGCTCTCAAATACCTGCTCTATGTATTCTGTTCAGGCTTTATATCTACATTCAGTAGGAGAGGCAGGGTGGAATGTACTTCTTCATCTGACTCAGAACCGGAACCCAAAGGACACATGCTATAAATTCTAGCTGGTGGTTTTGGTGGAAGAAAAACAATCACAGAAATAAATAAAATTATTTATTTTAGCTATCACTTGTCCTGACTAACTGCTTAGTTAAGAACTTTTTTTTTTTTTCCTGATGGGGGCTCTTGGCAGAGGAAGGTGAGTTTTCACTTTTATAAATCTTCCAATTCATACAAAGAAGATGACTTAGAAAACACATTTCCATATGATAAAGGGTGTAATCACAGTGATGATTTGGAAGCAATAGGCTTAAAATCTGCATGGTATTTTTATGTTTTGTGTTCTTTACTAATTATGGAAATGAGGATCACATATACACAACCATAACTACTGCCTTTACATAGGAGGCAGTTTAATGGAGAAATATTTGGTTCAGATTTTGCAGTGTCATTTGCAATGTGTCTTGAAGTCTGTGGTAGCAAAGATAACTTAGCTGGCATTCCATAGAGAACTAAGGAGACCCTGGGGACTCAAATTTGACTGATGCTACCCTTGGGCTGCATAGTACAAGTTATGAAGATAACGTCTCTAGAACCAGTTTCCTTGGAATTAAATCCCAGTTATCTAGCTTTGGCTGTGTGATTTTGGGCTAGTTCTTTCATCTACGTATGCATCATTTTCATCCGTGGTAAAATCGGCCTGGTAATGTTACCTATCTCATAGTATTGCTTCCAAGATTCAGTAATTGAACACCTGCAAAGCACTTGGAACAGTGCTGGTCACTCTAACTACTTTGGACAGTTGGATCTGTTGGTGTTCATAATAGTAACCAGTTTTTATTGATTATTTATGTGCTGAGTACTTTGTTCATTAAATTCTCACCACCACTCCACATTATTCAGATTAAGAGACTGACGTAAAGAGAATTTGTCCAAGACCATACGGAGAGTAAAATGAAGGTAGAATTTAAAGCTAGGCAGTTTGACCTCAGAATTCATGCTCCTATATCATATTAATAGAAATGGAAAATCAGCAGTACAAAGGCCTTTCTAAACTGATGGTGTAGGATCGCCAGTACTATCTGTTAATAGCAGGTAGAGTTTTGCTGTGGAGCATGTTTTGTTTATGTCTACACATGTTTTTAAGTTTTAAATTCATAACTAGAGACTTACCTGTTTAAAAATGGCAGGAAAAAATACTTCTGTCCCTTACCAGAAATTACTTTAAAACTAACAGTAGTGATAGATATACATATTTCATATTTAGTAAAATTAGGAGGCATCTCTAATCCCTACCTACAGGATAGCAAGACGGAGAGAAGAATTTTGGAAGTTTATCATTCTTTTTTATTAATGGCTCTAACATTGTGATTTAAAACTATGTATAAAGATTACTGCTTACATTTTTATCCTTCCTAGCCCTTACTGCAGTTTGTAATTATTTTGTGTCTTCACTATTTCTTTTTACATTTTTAAAAAAGACTTTATTTATTTATTTTTAGACACAGGGAAAGGGAGGGAGAAAGAGAGAGAGAGAAACATCAGTGTGTGCTTGCCTCTCATGCGCCCCACCACTGGGGACCTGGCCTGCAACCCAGGCTTGTGCCCTGACTGGGAATCCATCCGGCGACCCTTTGGTTTGCAGGCTGGCGCCCAATCCACTGAGCCACACCAGGTAGGGCACTATGTTTTAAATCTATTTTCTCTACAGACCGAAGCTTTCAGCAGACAAGGACACGCCTGTCCTCTCCAACATTGTTTCACAGTGTTTGTTACAGAAACTTGCAGGAGGAGAAGCACAGTGACATTTGTGTACGTCCTGACAGTAAATTTGCAGATGCTCCAAAGATCCGCTTGTTCTTCTAGACATTTTTAGAAAAAAATATTTAAGTCAAAATCCAATAGCTGAGATTTGCATGTGGCCCTTGTCAGCTATTATGTAATACCACTTTTGTCTGCATACTTGGAGTGGCTTTCCATTTCCGGTGTGTTCTGCGCTATTCTATTCCTTTAATTACCTCTTCAAAATTTCTTTCTTTCATAAGGCCTTTCTGAGTTAATCTCTTTTTCCAAGTCTCAGCAATTTAGCGTATGAGAGCTGTGGTTTATGTAAGGCTTTCCTTTCTCTGAATTAAACTGTAAATGATTTGGGGCAGAGTTTCTGTGGCTTGATAAAACACACTATACATTTTAATGAGTCAAATCTAAATGATTCAAATCTACAAGCTGGCTTTCCCTTTAATACATGCGAGTAAAAAAGTCTAGGACTTGGCAAAATTTATTTTAGAATTTGCTAAATCCAACATTTTGAAATGCAATTTAAATATTTAACCAAATTCTAAACATCACTGCTTTTATGCCTCTCTGGCTAGAAGTTGTAATTTGCCAAGAGACTAAATGAAAGTATTTTTCTAAACTGTTGGATATCTTCTAAAGAATCTGAAGCCTTTAACTGTAGTCACTTATTTGCCCTGGCCAGGTGGCTCAGTTGGTTGGAGCATCATCCTGTGCCCCAAAAGTTTGCAGGTTCGATTCCCAGTCAGGGCACAGACCTTGGTTGCAGTTTCTATCTCTGGTTGGGGCGCATTGAGGAGGCCACTGATTGATGTTTCTTACATTGATGTTTCTCTCTCTCTCTCTCTCTCTCTCTCTCTCTCTCTCTCTCTCTCTCTCTTTCTCCCCACCCCCCTTGCTCTCTAAAATCAATAAACACATATCCTTGGGTGAGGATTAAAAAAACCCCCCAAAACAGCAGTCACTTATTCCTTTGGAGGTATGTTTAAATTCCCAAGTACCATATGTTCGTACCATAAGATGCACCTAGGTTTTAGAGGAGGAAAATAGGAAACAAATTTTGAAGAAAAAATGTGGAAAATATTTAATAACATCCTTTAAAGCAGAAATCCTGTAGCGAGCCAGGTAAGCTACATTTGGACAATAAGATGCACCCCCATTTTCCTCCCAAATTTTGGGGGAAAAGTGCATCTTATAGCACAAAAAATACGGTATTCATTGTCATTACTCCAACTTTGTGCAGCAACTTGAAATCATTCATCTACCTGCATCTCCTTCCCTCTCCCTTTCGCCTTCAGTGCCTGGAGGGGCTGAGTGAGTTAGGCTACAGGCTGATCCAAGGCCATGTGAAACTGGAAAGGGTCTGACTCGCTCTGAGTACTTCCTCTGTGTTTAAAAGGAGACATGTCAAATGCTTGCTGTATTAGGCATTGTCTCAAGTGCTTACATGTATTTTCATCCTCACAGCAATCCTGTGATGTGACTTTTATGTTTCCCATTTCACTGAAAAGGAAAAGGACACTCTTCGAAGAATAAGCAGTGTGTCGTGTGCAGTTATAAAACTCGTAAGCTTAGTGGCAGCTCTTGAAGCCAGGCCTTTCTGGAACAATGCGCTCTGCTTTCCTTGCCCATCACTCTCTGAGAACCTCAATAGTAGCTTATTTACGCCAGAACTATTTGAATTAAGGCTTTGTTTAAGGTTGGTGATGTCAAGGACTTCTCTTGATCTCAGCTATGTCTCTTTTTAGTTTGATAAAGACCAATATTTCATTAATATTAATATAAAGGTGACAGTGTTTATAAATATATTGAATGAGAGAATAAAGATTCCAAAAGTATTCGACAGCATTTAATGAAATACTAAACTTCAAAGAATCAAATTTAGTAGGAACAAATGTTAGGTGTTGTGTGTAGCACCTCCCTCCCACCCCCAAACAGTTGCACAAATGCAGAAATTGTGGGATGTGGCTTGGCGACAGTTCATAGGGAAGCCGATGGTGTTTTATCACTGTGTGCTCCCTGTAGGTAACGATGCACCTAGGCTGCTCTTCGGCTGCATGAAAGAAACAGTAGTAGCTAGAATTAGGAAGGTGAAAAGTCTCAGTTTCTCTTGTTCGAACTTCTTGTCTAACTGCATTTGAAATAGTCGGTGTGTTTTAGGCAGAGTTAAAGAGTTATGTAGACATTATGAAGTGAATTTAGGTTGGGAGATTCATGAAGGTGGGTAATGTGTCCTCCTGATGGTCCTGGAACATAACTGTTAGTCAAGGCTCTCTAGAAAAACGAACCAATAGGATGTCTGAATGTATAGAGAGAAGTTTATTTTAAGAAATCGGTGCTTGTGGAGGCTTGGCGAGACCAAAATCTTCAGGACAGACCAGTATGCTGGAGGCTCGGAGAAGAGCTGGTTTGCTGGAAGAATTCCCGTTTCTTCCTGGGAGGTCAGTCTTTTTCTATTCAGTTGATAGGAGGAGGCCTTCTCACATTACAAAGGATAATCTGCTTTACTTAAAGATCACTGATGTAAATGCTAATGTTATCTAAACAATACATTCACAGAAACATCGAGAATACTCTGACAAAATGTGGTTTAGTCGAGTTAACACATAGTATTGACCATCACAAGAAATATCTCTACATATCTCTTGAATAAAAAAATTAATTAAAAAATGAATGAAAGGTATGTGGACAGTTAAAGGAGATGGCTATGTCTAGCTGGAGAACTTAAGCCTCACAAAGAAAATACTCACTATCTTTAAATCGGAAGGGTTTAGATATGGACACCAGATATAGCTGAGGGGAGGGGATGAATCTTGAGACAGAAAACATGGGGACAGATAGTTCATATACAGAACAATTGAACCCCTCTTTCCATTTCTTTGCCTAACATCAGCAACCAGGCAGCTACGTTCAAGGTAGGAGATCAATATATTCTTCTCTGAAAGAATTGAATGACTAGAGAAAAGCTTTTAGATACTGATATCTGGAAGTCCTTTAATGCAAAGTTGCCTCTCAACCTAATCACCCAAAGTGAAGCCCTTGTATCATCAATTTTCCTATGCTCACAAAGCATCTAATCAGCATTATAGTGTTTCATTTAAAAAAGTAAGCAGGTTGGCAAAGATAATTTATCCACCATTTAGACATAGTGCTAAGTGATTTCCTTACATATTGTAATACTAATGTGTTACTGCATTTAATCCTCACCAGGGCTGTATGAGGCAGGTGCTAGTAACTTCATCCCCATTTTCCAGATGTAGAAACTGGAGCACAGATTAAGAAACTTGCTCAAGGTCACACAGTTTGTATGTGATGAAGCTAAGATGTCATTCCTGACAGACTACCAAGGAACATGGATTGGGAGTTAGGTGGAAAAAACTTCAGATTATAATATATCCTTTGTTGGGAAGGATTGAGAATAAGATCTTAGTGGTTTTCTTTTAAAATGTTACTTATGTTTGCTATACTTATTTTCCTAAAGAGGTAATTTTCAATATAAAACTAACAAATATAAAGGACCAAGAGGCAAAATTTATGAATTTTTTGGCTGGTAATTGGATTTCTTTTCAGACTAGAGCATGGATTTCAAATCTAGGATCTGTGAATGCCAGGGGGTAACAAATAAAATGAACCTTTTAAAATCGTTTTCAGTATTTCAGAAAGCCTAATGAAATTACATATTTACCCTTTTACTAAGGCTGTACACATTAATGGAAACATCGGGCTTTTGTTTTTGCCTAAATATGAGCTCCTTATTTTATCACTGGATGGTCTGTGTCAAGAAGGATGTTTATGAGGTTGCTGTGTATATGGATATTTCTGATTTTTGTTTCACATTGGTGATTTTTTCTCCTCCAAGTTTCTTCTCCTGATTTATTGAAATTGATATATATTATATGTATAAAAAGGGTCCTTATCATACATGTACAACTTCATGAATTATAACAAAGGAAAAAAAACCTCACACAACTACCACCCAGAATAAGAACCAGAACATTGCCCGTGCTCAGAAACACCCCTCATGCTTCCTTCCAGTTGGTCATGAATGTGTGTGTGTATGTGTGTGTAATAACACGCACATACACACACGTACCTACAGCTGACCCTTGAATTACACAGGCTTGAACTGTGCAGGTCCATGTATATGCAGAATTTTACAGTAAGCTCTGCAAATGTATTTTCTCTTTATGATTTTCTCAATAATATTTTCTCTAGCTTGCTTTATTGTAAGAATACAGTGTATCCAACATACAAAATATGTGTTAATCGACTCTGTTATCGGATGTCAGGTTATTTCTTTTTTGTTTTGCCTAAAAAGGATTACTGAACATATTTGGTTATTGTCTTCTTCCTTAAACCACCTTTAATGAAAGAAGTAGAAAAACAAAAATAAATTAATGATGATGCTGGAAATCAAGGAGAATGGCTTAAGGTGACCATAATTTTCTTATCTGTGTAAGAATAGGCTTACACTAGATGATCACAGCATTTTTCAGATTTCTAAACTTATATTAATTATGTACTCCAAATTACAAATTTAGTTATTCTTTTGGTAATGTATTTCATAGAAGATACTTGAGGGAGCAAGTACTGTTATATCTTAGACAGTTGTTTTCACAAATTAATCTTTTTTTATTGTTGTTCAAGTACAGTTGTCTGCATTTCCCCCCACCACTCCTCTCTGTCCCACCCATCCCCACCTCCCACCCTTGGTCCTACCCCCTTTGGCTTTGCCCATGTGTCCTTTAAACATGTTCCTTGATGACCCTTCCCCTTTTTCCCCCCATAACCTCCCTCCCCTCTGGTTACTGTCAGTTTGTTCTTTATTTCAATGTCTCTGGTTATGTTTTTGCTTGTTTGTTTTGTTTATTAGGTTCTACTTATAGGTGAGATCATATGGTATTTGTCTTTCACTGCCTGGCTTACTTCACTTAGCATAATGCTCTCCAAATTAATCTTAATACAATACTGCATGTTGGTGAAATATTATTGGAGCAAGTGGCAATGGTGTTAAAAATACTAAGAAAATAATCAACATGAAACCAGAATATGAGCCACTTAAATTACTTAACTGCTTGGGAGAGCAAATGCACAAACAAATCAATGCAGCTAACTTTAATAGTGTAAATCTTGGTTCAAATAGGAAGAAATTGAATACTAGAGAAATATGGCAGGGAAGAGTGGGAACAGATGAACTCTGGTAAAAATGAGGAAGAGTAGGTAAGCAAAAAAAAAAAAAAAAAGCTCCTGTCAGTTCTATATGTTTGATAAATGTATGCAAGGTACTTCTGTAATAGAGCCATAAAATATTATTCTAGTACAGACTAGTTTCATTGAAAATATTTGTATTTTTTAGTTGGGAAGAGTAGGCACAAAAGTAGGCAAAATGGCTTCAACTCGACATTAAGTGGTCTCAGGTTGCCAGCAATAGAAACCAGCTTTGGCTGCAGAAGGAGAAAAGGAACTTATTGGGAAGGTATTGTGCGTTTCACAGAACTAAGGGAAGAGCTAGAGAACAGGCTCAGGGCAGCCGGGTCTTCTCAGTGGTCTGGTCAGAGCTCCAGTTCTAGGAATTTGTCTTCCCATTTTTAAGCCACTCTACTTTAGATCTAAATTTTGGAGAGAGCTTCATTGGCATAGCAAGCTTGTGTTTAGGAGGAAGGCAGGGCATGTTGATTTATTGTCCCACCAAGAGTGCGTACAATAGAGGGAGTTCTCTTTAAAATAACCTGAAATGAAATGAGGGCACTGTCACCAACAGAAGGAAGAAAAAAATCCTTCTTTTTTAGATGGTTACTAAGCTAATTTCTGCCCTTGTTTGAGCTTTTACTGATTAAATAGTTGAGTTCAAAAGTGGCTTTATGCAAAGCCCCTTTCCTCTGCTTCTTACTTCCCTTCAGAGCTACAGTTAAATGGAAATAAACTCCCCCAGACTATGGCTCTCAGCTTTCTCCTGGATTCTGAGCTTTCATAGCTGCCGGGGTATACCAACCACTCTTCTCCACTGTTCCAGAGGGTCTTGTCACTGACTGCTTCTGAACTAAGACTGACACTATTGGACATCTTCAAACACTAGAGAAGTAACCCATATTTTTCTGAACCGACTTTACACATACAGACTTGAATTAAGGGCAGTTAGGAATTCAGGAGGCCAATCTATAAAGGATGCTAACGTATCAATGGAGTAGATTAGAAAGATAGCACTAATCAGCTCAGTTTCCCATAATGTGGCAAAATCTAAATATGTCCCTTTTCCACCAAAGTAGACAATATCTTGGAGTGGAAAAAACATAGTTGGGCAGTGTCCTTCCATCATGAAGTGAGCTTTGAACCTTATGTAAAGAATGCAGGTTTGAAGGGGAAACCGAATTATTTGCCTAAGATATCCCCATACTATCTGGCTCTGCTGATCAGTTTCTCAAGCTAACCGCGGATGCTCCTTGCCTGGCACTGTGTGGTGTCGGAGGGTGTGGAAAGATCACTGGGCAAAGAATCAAGAGGCGTACACTGTGGGCTTCGCTGTGGGCTTGGCCTTAGTTGTCTCTGCAGATTCCGTATTTGTAGAAAAGATGTAAGGAAAGCTGCAGTTGCAATCTGTGCGCAGCAAGTCAGGGTCTCGGCAGGGTAGAGCTACGATTAGTGTCTTCAGTGCATTCTGCTTTGGGAAGCTAATGATGATAGCTAAGGATGGGACTTTCCTATGTGCAACATACTACATCAGGCTTTTAAAATGTATCATTTAATCTCCTGGCCACCCTCCAAGGTAAATAATGTTTCTCTCATTTCACATGTCAGGAAGCTGTTGCAAAGGTTAAGAACTTGTCCAAAGTTATACAGCTAGTAATTGCAAAAATCTAAACTCACCCCACCATGCAGTTCTGTCTAACTCCAAAGCCCGGGCTTCGTCTTTCTCCAAGAAGCTTAGAATTTGTATAAGATCTGTTATCCATCTTTGTATCCTGCTGTCTCACTAGGAGGGAAGATTAATGGAGGAAACTATGAACAAAGGAGCAAGGTACGAAAGCTCTGGTAGAGTCCACTTAATAATATGCAGTCTAGTGGTTTGAATAGGGGGTGTGTAGAGGAGATTGTGTGATGCCATTTTGAAAGTTAGATTGAGGTGGATCATGAAATCCTTTGATGATTAAGTCCAAAGACTTTAAATATTTTCGTTGGTCAGTGTGAAACCCCTGAGGACTTTTGAGCACTGGGTCGGCAGGATCACTGCTGTGCTGTAGTGGATGGAATGGATCGGGGTAAGAGATTAAAGGGAAGGGGAACAGTTAGATGATTTTAACTAATTAAGTGAGAGGTCTTGGGAATCCAGATTTGGGGATGCATTAGAGTGGAAATTGGAAAAAAGGGGATATATACTTGATAAATCTTTTGCTATTAGACTTTGTATAACCTAATAATACCCTGATGTGATGGCGGGGAGAAAGGGGAACTTAGTGATCACTTTGAAATTTAAAGCTCAAAGGACTGGGAGTGCGTTGTTGCCAGCCATGCAAGCGGCGGACCTGCTCTTTCCAGGTTAGAGGAACATCCGTTTGGTTTTGGGGGATGTTGAGTTAGATGGGCCAAGGAGGTGGTTGGCAGTGCCTGGAAATGCGTGATTGGCATTTGGGGAGAGGTCAAGGATTGATATAGAAATCTGGAAGCATCCACATAGAAAACCAGCAAAAGAAAAACAAATCACTATCAAGAGGTCAGCCTACATATGAATGGATGATATAGACCCCGTGAAAGATGGTGTTAAGCATTAGTTTCTAACAAAGATTGCTTCTTCTTTCCTTATGCTAGCTGGGTCTCGGGATAGAGAATACCATACTACATGCACTATCCTTTGCCTCTGGTCTAGGATTCCTGGGCAAGCTCTTCGGAGACATTTGTTAAGAATTGATAACTGAATCAAATGGAGAGGAATCCTATTTTTCTTCTTCACCTCTACACCGTCTCTGCCTCCTCTCGCCTCCCCTACTGGATTCTGTATTCTCACACTCATTGCTGGAAAAAAAAAATTGGCGCTGTGGTGTAAACAAAAAATAGAATGGATTGTAGCATTTAGATGTTCAGTGGTAGGATGAAAGCAATGCATGAAAATAATTCGTTATTATTTTAGGATTTCCCTATACTTGAATGGTACTTCATATCTTTGGTAACTGAATAACATTCATAGTATTTTTAACTGCATTAAGGAAGACAGATGAACGAGCTGGACTAGTTAGCATCACAGAAAACAGGAGACAATCTTTAGGACACATTTGCCTTGGCAGAAATATAGCACCCTTGTTCAGGTAACTGTTAGACAAAAATAAAAATATTTTATAGCATAGTAGCTGGGTTCTTTCGCTGTCTTAAGGATACCTTTGTGCTTTTTCTTATTGTTGATATTATGGGAATAACACAGATGTCCTGCTTTAAATGTTGCCTTAGAAAAAAATTCAGTGCTGATTTTGACTATAGGAGAGCCTTTCATAATTTTCCATTCTGGAACTTGCTCTGTGTTTTCTTTTAAAAAAATAATCCATCTGAAATGCTTTGTTTCCTTTTTAAGCACAAGAGCATACTCACTGGAAGCATATTGTATGGAAGATTGTCGCTTGTTCAATTTTGTACACTGATGGTGAGCAGAAAATCTTTTTAGCTTCCTTCTTTGTAAAAATGATTTATACAACACCACTCTAAAAATTCAGTGTTAACAGTGAAATTACTTCTTGAGCTATTACAGTGAAGAATAACAAAAAACCTACTATGTTAAAAATGAATAATGCATTTATTTTAGTCTTTGGCTTTACTCACCCACCAGCTTCCTATTTGGCTACGAAAAGGGATGTAGTAAAAATCCCCCAAAATGTTATTTTTTTTTCTGGAGCTGCTCCAGTAGCATGTCAAAAGGATTTTGAAAAGAACATTCACTTACGTGTAACCAGCTTGAGAATGCATAATAGGATACATTAGTGTGCTTTTAAAAGGAGCAGGGGTAGATAAAGAAGAACATAAAAGAAGTGTGTGAACTTCTTTATTGTCGGTCATGATCAAACCCAAGTTGTTTGCCTGGGAACAGATGTAATTGTTTACAAAATCTGCATTACATTGTCTACAGACTGGGGTGATGGGGGAGGGACATTATGATTCATAGATGTTCCTCTAATAAATAGCTTTCCCTAAATATAATCTGAAAGAAACATAGTGAAAACAATTAGTTACTTATGGACAACTAAGAATAATTCTATGGAGTCTATATTTTTAATTGCAGGTTAATCTGGTGTGGAGGGTAACAAGACCCGATAAAAGATAAATAAGGTATCTATAGATTCCTTAGGGGAATCAGTGACAAGATAACTAGATATTTCTTTTTTAAAGATTACGCTTCTTAACAATATGACTTACTAGTCAAAGGATTTTTTTTTTAAAAAAACATTGATTTTCTTCTTTTATTTTAAGTGATTATATGAACATAAAGAAAAGATATAGCTGTTTTGTTTTTGGGTTTTTTTTGGTGATGGTACCTCAGCTGCAGACAGTTGAGTTTATCACACTTCTCAGTTTAGATACAATCAACATCATCATTCTCTCTCTTTTAAAAATTTATTGGTTGTTACTTTATCCTTTATAACTTTCCACTTCTGTTCAATTCCTCTCCCAGGTTTTCACTTTGCAGTGGTTGGATATGCGTGGGTCTTATACATACAGGGTCTGGCAGAAGTACCGCCATTGAGTGTGGCTGGTGGGGCACCTGAATGTCTCGCATGAGATGGGCAGCAATTGAACATTTCACCTACAATGTCATACGTTGTGCTTGAGTGTGATATTGTTATGTTACAGAATTACACGCTTATGATTTTGTGATAAACGATTTTTATGTAATAAAAAAGGGGTGTTATTTGTGCTGGGCGCTGTTCAGTAAATTGTTTAGGGACGTGCCTAACTGTTGTGGTAGACTGATTGCTGTACTAATCTCCGGCCTCACACACTTTGAAACAATTCTCCAAGTGTCCTTGGTGGGATTTTTTTCTAAAATGTAAATCAGATCATGTAGTCAACTAGTTAAGATTCTTGAGAGGCTTTTCCGTTCATTGACTCTCCATAAGTTACATCCCTTTCTCACTGAATTTTTGCTGAACAGCCCGTGTGTTCCATGATGCCAGCCTTTGCACAAAGGCTTCCCTCTGTTTGTATTGCCTGTTAGCAAGCCCATACTGAGACAGGCTAGTAAGGAGCTCGGAAAATTCCCGGGCAAGTGGGATGGGGAAACAGACCAGGAAATTAAACAAGGCCAAACAGTTTGAGCAATTTACAGCCAGCTGGTGAATTACAAAACCTTATCTCCCCTAACCCAGGACATTTGAGAGCAAATGGGTTATACCTTTCCTCCCCAACCAGAGAATGCATAGTTTAGCCAGCTATACACCACAGGTATGGGGAAGAGAAGAATAATACTGCAAGTGGAGAGAGAACACCGGAACAAAGGGAGCCACCTTGGGAAGAAGCTGTGTGACTCCCCTTTCAGCTCACATACCCTTTCTCCCAGGAGAAGCAGCATGTCTGCGTTCCGCCTAGGAATTTCCCCCTCCCAAATTCCCACGTTTCTCCTGTATAAATTGTTTCTGAAAGCTCAGCGGAAGGTGGATGTTGAGCTTTTTACCCATCACCTTCTCAGATTGCTGGCCTATGATGTTAATAAAAGCGCAATTATAATCCAACGTCTCTGCTTTTTGGCTGAGCGGTGACAGGCAGCATGAGGCCCGGACTTGGTTGCCCTCCGGTTTCAATACCTCCTTTTTCTGTACCTGGAAAATACTTTTCTTTTTGTCTTCAGGACACAATTCAAGCCTTCTTCTAACTTCTATAGGCTGTCTTTTGCCATTGTGCCTCCACTCTTTCTTAAGTAGAATTTTATAACACCTCTAATACTGTTTTTGATTTCCATGTTTTTGTCCCTCTCTAAGCTCTGGACTCCAAAGAAGGGAAACTCTCTTAGTCAACTTTTTAAAAAAATATTTCATTTATTTATTTTTAGAAGGGAAAGGAGGGAGAAAGAGAGGGAGAGAAACATCAATGTGTGATTGCTTCTTGCGTGTCCCCTACTGGGGACCTGGCACATGACCCAGGCATGTGCCCGGACTGGGAATCAAACTGGCAACCCTTTGGTTGGGAGGCCAGCACTCAATCCACTGAGCCACACCAACCAGGGCTCTTAGTCAACTTTTTAATCCCAGTAGTATTTCCAAACCCCCAATAAATGTTAATCTTTGAGAATCAGAAACAAGAAATAATAATTCCTAGGAATTTGGGGGAATTCCTGAAATGATGTTATTCTTAAAAATACTTCTGACAGTTTTTATATGCTATATTCATTATTATAAATATCTAAAATTTTGTCTAATATATGACAAATATTAGTGTTAGCAGTATGTATAAGGAACTGTAGCCTATATTCAAACATGAGAAAACACCAGTGAGTAGTTACTGGGCAGTATTTGAATTACATAACATTCAGACCTCTTGAAAAGCCAGTAGCACCACACAGGATCATGTGTCGGAATGGCCAATGTAAGCACTATATTGTTTCCAAAACCTCTTATTTATTGAAACATCACTCATAGGATTTGTATAAAGCATATTACACATATGATCATGCTAATATTTATTTTATTTACAAGAGTGATTCACTGTTAGCAGCAGACAGGGCTATAAACACACACTTATAACCTGACAACTACAAACAAGAGTGACTGATTAAATTGTGACTACTTTGTTCCTGTGATAGCCTGTCCTGGTTGCTGGAAATGTTGACCTTGACCTTCCACTCTGCGTGTTGTGTCAGCACTTCCTGCTCTTGCTTTCAATTTGCCATCAGTACATTGCTTTGAACCAGTAATGCCTCTGTATTGTTAAGCTTTAATTCCTACAGGAGAATTATAATATTTCCTGTTTCTGATTTTCTTTACTCTTCCCTAATTTTTCTTAGGACTTGGAATGTAGAAAATTTTATGAGAAGAACTAGAAACTTACTCTTGTAGGGAAACAATCCCCAATGCCTAGCATATTGGACATTCAATAAAATATTCTGGAATATTTCTTAAGTGAATATTTCTTTGTAGTCTCAAAGCATAGAAAATAGTGTCTGGTACATAGAGATGCTTATTAAGATACTTTAATGATTGAATTTGTGGTTCTTTTGAATAAGTGTAGTGATGAAGTAGGGCACGATAGTTTAGATTTTTGTCATTAACACCATGAGTGCCAGGTTAACTTACGTTATTTTGGTGACTTGTAACCTGTATTTAGCTAAAATCTATGAGAAAACCCATACAATGACTAAAACTCCTTGAAGACGCCCATTACATGCTTTTGTAGCACTCTATACCTATATTTTATCGTGTTTATACCTATGGAAGTTAATTCCTTCTACAATTATTTGCTTGATGTTTCTCTTCTTGACTAAATTCCCTGAGGGTAGGAATTATTTCTGTTTTCACAGGTGTGATCCTGGAAGGTGCTAGTTAACCATAGTACAAGCATGTAATGGGAAGCTTGATAAGTGTTGGTAGTATACATAAGTGAATGAATAGCAACCTGAATGAACCAGAGTATCACTGAATGTGAGCCTGCTTCTCCTGAGGTCTCTGGCAGGTTCTGAAGAACATAGTTTGAAAACTACTACTGGATTCCTTGACACAGACTGCATAGTTAATTATGTCACATGGTCTTGCCAAAGATTTTCTATCTATATGACTGGTAGTAAAATGTTATTACTCCAACTGTGTGCCTGGTAGCCTGTCTGGGTTAGCAACATCATCGTTCATTATGAGATAGTACATTATTAACACTGTTATTGTTTCTCCCATTATTTACTTCCTTGTGGCCTCTTTAGAAAAGGCATCCCACTGCTTCCAACTTACTAAATATGTTTGCTTGAATAACTCCCAGGCTATCATATGTTCTAAATTCTAAAGATTAAAAAAAGCCTTAAATTTTGGTATCTCCTCCTTGATTAATATGTCTAGATTTATGAAATGGAACAGTAGATATATTAACACTTGGGATATTTTACTCCTGTCCTAGTTTCATCGTGGTGATCGGGTACCGGTAGGGCGAGTGCAGAAAACTTAATTTGGAAGAGTGGAACTAGAAAGGGTGGTGGTGTTGTGGGGCAGAAGAGGGCATCTAGTCTTCTGAATAAATATTTTAGATAAGAATTCCCTGAACGTGTTCTGGTTGGGACTTCCCTAAAAATGTTTTCAATATTTCTGCCATAGAAGACCAAACCAACATAGTAGTTTTCTGTATGTTGATGATTTCCAGGGTTTCAAATGGTCAGGGTCAAAAACCCCCAGAGTCCAGTCCTACATGGGACTAGTCTCTGGAGACGGAAACTATGTGGTTGGAGAGTGGCTACCAAGACAGAATGTTTGTCATTGTCATGCCACAGGGAACTAAAACATACTTATTGTCAAAACATAGATGTCTCCCATTAGTGTAGATTTTTATGGAAAGTCAAACAAAAGAGAAATAGAAAGGAGGAGCATATTATTGAATTTTTCTTGTACCCTTTCATTTCCATTATACTAATTCTTGGATTTTTATAAGGTGTTTTAAACTATTTTTATTTGTGGGGAACTTGGACTAATTTTTATATTTGTGGCTGATTTGGAGTGTATGGAACTAGCTGAGAAAAAATTTTCCCATACGTTTTTGTCAAAAGCAAATAAAGCTATCAGTTTGAAACTTGATATTACCACAGTCTTCACTGAAAAAGAACAATCAAGCAAATTTAATCTATTCATACAAAATTAACACTATCCCTTGAGTCACGTAACATAATTGGGGTATTTCTGCTTGGGATTGTAAAACGTTTCCAACTATTTTGTAGGGATATAAAAGGAAGACAAAAATAGCTATCTTATGTTTATAAGAACCTGGAATTATTGTTGTGTTTAAGGTATTGAAAATTAGAGTTAGATGAAAATGGTTTACTTTGAAGTTAGCAAATATAATCAAGGCTACAGCAAGAGGATGGAACTTTCAAGTAGCTAGGAAGTTTAACAAGTTACAAAAAAAGACTATAAAAGTAAGTAAATCAGAGACAATGGATAAGTGGACATTTAAAAAAAATAAGACAGTGAGAAGTTCCAGCCAAGATGGAGGCGTAGGTAGAAATGTTTTGCTTCCTTGCACAATGAAAAGAAGGATAACAACCAATTTAAAAACAAAGAAACAACCAGAACTGCCAGAAAATTAAACTGCATGGAAGTCCGACAACCAAGTAGTTAAAGAGACAGTCATCTAGACAGTGCAACAACACAGCAAAGATGGTTGCCTCGCTCTGGTGAATACTTAACGCTCTGCCCCTTACAACGTAACAGGTGAGCCAAGACAAAGAAATATGGCCCAAGTGAAAGAAAATATCAAAACTCCAGAAAAAGAACTAAGCAACGAGGAGATGCAGAGTTCAAAACACTGGTAATCAGGATGCTCACAGAATTGGCTGAGTTTGGTCACGAAATGAAGGCTATACAAAGTGAAATGAAAGAAAATATACAGGAGCCAACAGTGAAGGGAAGGGAACCAGGACTCAAATCAACAATTTGGAACAAAAGGAAGAAATAAACATCCAACCACAAAGAATGAAGAAACAAGAATTCAAAAAAATGAGGAGAGGTTTTTTGGTGGAGTCTATAGGATTTTCTATGTACACACTATCATATCATCTGCAAACAATGACAGTTTTACTTCCTCCTTTCCAATTTGGATGCCTTTTATTTCTTTTTCTTGTCTGATTGCTGTGGCTAGGACTTCCAATATTATGTTGAATAGGAGTGGTGAAAGCGGGCATCCTTGTCTTGTTCCTGATCATAGTGGGAAAGCTCTAAGTTTTTGCCCATTGAGTATGATGTTGGCTGCTCACATATGGCCTTTATTATGTTGAGGAATGCTCCCTCTATTCCCACTTTGCTAAGTGTTTTTTATCATAAATGGGTGCTGTACCTTATCAAATGCTTTTTCTACATCTATTGATATGATCATGTGATTTTTATCTTTTGTTTATGTGATGTATTATGTTATTGATTTGTGAATATTGTGCCATCCTTGCATCCCTGGGATGAATCCCACTTGATCATGGTGTATGATCTTTTTTTTGCCAATGATACTTCGGACAAGGGTTTGATCTTCAAAATATATAAAGAACTCACATGGTTCCACTCCAGGAAGACAAACAACCCAATTAAAAATTGGGCAAAAGACTTGAACAGACACTTCTCCAAGGAGGACATACAGAGGGTCCAGAGACATATGAAAAGATGCTTAGCATCACTAGCCATCAGAGAGATGTAAATTAAAACCACAATGAGATACCACTTAGCACTGGTCAGAAAGGCCATCATAAACAAAGCAACAAACAAGTGTTGGAGAGGATGTGGAGAAAAGGGAACCCTAGTGCACTGTTGGTGGGAATGCAGACTGGTGCAGCCACTGTGGAAAACAGTATGGAATTTCCTCAGAAAACTAAAAATGGAACTGCCCTTTGACCCAGCAATTCCACTGCTGGGATTATATCCAAAGAACCTTGAACACCAATCCAAAAGAACTTATGCATCCCAATGTTCATAGCAGCACAATTTACAATAGCCAAGTGCTGGAAGCAATCTAGGTGTCCATCAGTAAATGAGTGGATCAAAAAACTGTGGTGTATTTACACCATGGAATACTACACAGCAGAGAGAAAGAAGGAGCTCCTACCCTTTGTGACAGCATGGATGGAACTGGAGAGCATTATGCTAAGTGAAATAAACCAGGTGGTGAGGGACAAATACCATATGATCTCACCTTTAATTGGAACCTAATCAACGAAACAAGCAAACAAAATATAATCAGAGACATTGAAATTAAGAACAATCTAACAATAGCCAGAGTGGAGGGGGGAGGGGACAATGGGGGGAAGGGCTTTCAGGAACTACTATAAAGGACACATGGACAAAACCAAGGGGGAGGGTGGAAGCAAGGGAGGGAGGTGGGTTTGGCTGGGGTTGGGGGCAAATGCAGACAACTGTAATTGAACAACAATAAAATAATTTTTTTTTTAAAATGAGGGGAGGCTTAAGCACCACTGGACAAATTTAAATGCTCCAACATCTGAACCATAGGGGTGCCAGAAGGAGAAGAGGAAGAGCAAGAAGTTGAAAACTTACTTGAAAAAATAATGGAGAACTTCCCCAATCTGGCAAAAGAAATAGACTTCTAGGGAGTCCAGGAAACTCAGAGAGTCCCAAAGAAATTGGATCCAAGAAGAAACACATCAAGACATATTATAATTACATTACCCAAGATTAAAATTAAGGAGAGAATCTTAAAAACAGCAAGAGAAAAGGAAACAGTTATGTGCAAAGGAGTGCCCATAAGACTGTCAGCTGATTTCTCAAAAGAAACCTTATAGGCAAGAAGGGGCTGGAAGGAAGTATTCCAAATGACGACAAACTCACAACTATCAGTAACTGAACCAAAAAAACAAACAAAAACTAAGCAAACAACTAGAACAGGAACAGAATCACATGGAGGTTATTGGGGGAGTAATTGGGGAAAAGGTACAGGGAATAAGTAGCATATTTGGTAGGCACAAAATAGATGGGGAGGTTAAGAATAGTGTAGAAATGTAGAAGCCAAAGAACTTATATGTACAACCCATGGACATGAACTAAGTGGTGGGGGGAATGCTGGAGGGGGAAGGTGCAGGGCAGAGAGGGATAAAGAGGAGAAAAACAATGGGACAATTGTAATAGCATAATCAATAAAATATACTTAAAATCAGTGATTAAAATACAATGGAAAGAGTCCTGGCTGGTGTGGCTCAGTGGATTGAGTGCTGGCCTGTGAACCAAAGGGTTGCTGGTTCAATTCCCAGTTAGGGCACATGCCTGGGTTGTGGGCCAGGTCCCTAGTAGGGAGCACGTGTGAGGCAACCACACATTGATACTTCTCTCCCTCTCTTCCTCCCTTCCTCTCTGTCTAAAAATAAAGAAATAAGATCTTTTTTTTTAAAAAAGAATACATTGAAAAGAATTATTTCAAAAGACAGGGAAAAAAAAGAGAGAAAAATAAGAAAAAAAAAGATGATATGGTATATCCAGGGGCTCTAATATTCTAGTCATATATGTTCTAGAAAGGGAAATTCAGTAGATACAAGAAACAATAATAAAAAAAATAAAATAACATTTCCCTGAGAAGACAAATTTAAATCTTTCCATTGAGAATGCAGAGAAAGTGGTGACCAAAACTATTGAGGGCTAAAAGATCTTCAGTTCCATATATCCCAGCGGAATTTCTGAATTCTGTGGACAATGACCATTTTACAAAATCCTAGGCTGACAAAGCAGGTGTTGTCCAAAAGGAGAGGGAATGGAATTGACATAGGTCTTCTTGTCTGTGTGGATTCTAGATGATAGTGGAGCAGTCATTGTATTCTGAGTTCCAAGGGAAAACAATTTCCACTGTGTTATATGCCTACAACTTGTAGATGAGCAGCTATTTCTTGTGGCACCAAGACAGGTATTTCCTGAAGGACCTTCTCCGGCTGAATGAAGTTGAATCAGAATTAATATCAAGTAAATGTTAATATAACCAAAATGACTGAAAATTCTTATGTCATGAGGTGTAAACACAAAACAATTGTTTTTTCCAATTTCTAATACCACTGTGATCTATAAAATTTTCTCTTTCTTACTGAATAGCACATTCTTTAATGACATCTAAATCTAATTCCATAAATTTTAATTTCTATTATTAAAACAGTCACATTATAACTATTGACTCATTCCTGCTCATTTTGTTTTAATAAACTCATATAAATAAGTGTAAGAGCGCAATGAATTTTCAGTCACTACATCTATGTAGCCAGAATCCAAACCATGAAATAGAATATTGCTAACAGTCCAGAAACCCTAGTTGTGCCTGTTATCATTACCTTCTTCCCAGGGCATTTATTGTCTTGACTTTAACTCAATAGATTAGTTTTCTT
This sequence comes from Desmodus rotundus, assembly GCF_022682495.2. Lineage (NCBI taxonomy): Eukaryota > Metazoa > Chordata > Mammalia > Chiroptera > Phyllostomidae > Desmodus > Desmodus rotundus. Next base: position 185,285,950 of record NC_071389.1, on the reverse strand, counting down.
CTTTTTGAAGTTGCTCAGATGGAACATACTGTATGTATTTTTTTGTATATGACTTCTTTTGTCCAACTTTATGTTTGTAAAACTTTTTCATTTTAGTAGAGAAACAATGTGTTTTTTTCATGGCTGCATAGTATTCTACTTTGGATATACTCTACATTTTATTATTTCTGCTGTTGTTGGACAGTTTTTGGCTATTATGAATAGTGCATTTCTTGCTTGTACAAGTCTGTTGGTGAACATAGATAAGAATTCCTGAATTTCTGGTCATAGTATATGCATATGATTTAATAAACATATGAAGTTTTAGCAAATACTGCTAAATAACTTTTCAGTGTTCTTACCAGTTTGCATTTCCACTCACAGTGTAGGGGATTTTCCAGTTGCTTCAAATCTTTGCCCATACTTGGTATTTTCTTTCTTTTTTTTCAATATGATAGATTTGCAGTAGTATTTCATTGTGATATTAATTTGCATTTTTTGATGACTAATGAAGTTGAGCAACTATTACTGTATTTTGCTGTGTATAATGTACACCCATGTTTTTGTGCACGTTCTACATGGGGTTACTATGCCCATGGTAGGTAATCATTATACCCATGTATACTATGCATCCTTATTTTTCCCTCAAAAACTTGGGCAAAAAAGTGCTCATATACACCACAAAATATAGTATGTGTATTTGTGTGTGTGTGTATGTACATATATATATTTATTATATAACTAACAGGGGAACTCAAGCGTTAAAGATTTTAGTTGTTGTAATAGTTGACAGACTTAAGTGGTTAATACATGTGGAAAGCTGTTATTCCAAGAACTGGAATCCATGACCTGTGTGACTGCAGGAGGTCCACAAGCAACTCAGCCTTTGTGCCTCAGTGGGTGCAAGCAATCCATCGAGATGGTATCTGAGCCACTGTTTTCCAGGGAGTGTCAGCGATGCAGATAAAGAATTGTTGATTAGTAGGTTCTTCCTGAAGAAGTATTAGCAAACTCACCCTAGACTGCAACTCGTACCTGATTCACCATTTTTCCAACCCCCTCAATGACCCTTTCTTCTCCTTATAAAGAGGTCGGTTAAGACGGTTTTTGAAGGTACATAACCTGCTGCCTTCTCAGATCTCTCTGAATAAAGCCCCATAAAGATTTATTCCTTGTCTCTACTTATTGGTTCTGGTAGTGACAGGTGGCACAAATGCTGATTTTTCTGGTTTCATAACTGTTCTTTTTTATAAAATTCCTGTTCAAACATTTGCCCATTTTATATTGGGTTATATGCCTTAAAATTTTTAAACATTGAGTTGCAGGAGTGCTTTATGTGTACTCATTGCAAGTGGCTTGTCAGATAACACACACTCACCGAGTCTTCTCTTGCTCTACTGTTTGTTCTTTTATTGTTAGTGGTGTCTATTGGTGTAAAACAGTTCTTACTTTCACTATTGTTCAGTTGATCAAATTTTTTTCTTAATGGTGTTTTTGTATGTTAAGTTTTTGTCTACTTGAAGGTCATGAATATATTCTATTCTGTTTTCTTATGAAAGCTGTATCTTTCATATTTATGTCTGTAATCCATCTAGAACTTAGTTTTACCTGTGGCTCAAGGCAGGGGTTGAGATTCATTTTCTTTCATGTGTATATTACGTTGACTCTGCATCATTTAATAAAGAGCCCATCTTTGTCCCACTGCACTTTCATGCCACCTTTGTCATAAATCAAGGGGCCACATAGATTGAGACCTATTTCTGAGCTCAATTCTGTTCCATTGATGTATTCATGTATTTTTGTGTCAGTATCTCACTGTCTGAACTGTGCTTCTTTTACACGGAGTCTTGATACATGCTAGCTTAAGTCTTTCCATTTTGCTGGGCCTGTTCATTTGAAAACTTCATCCTCATGTTTCATTCAAAATTAGATTCTCCCATTTCATAAGCAGCCTGGTGCAGAGAGGAATACATAGACTGCTCAAACCTACCCAATCCCTGGCCTTCCCATTTTCTCTGCCTCTGATTCCCTCTCCCACTTTGCAGGGAGGAGGGCAAAGGGCAAAAAGATGCCTTTTTATACAAAGTGACAGCCCTGGGCCAGGTTGCTGACCCTTTTCTTCTTATCCTTTCTCCTAAACTGGTTTATCAACAGCCTCCCACAGATAGATGCTGTCACACCCAACAGGCAGCCTCAGGCTGTATTCCTCAAGCCTTTTTACCTCCTGCTGCAGTGACGTCTACCCTTCATGCTGCCCCCTGGGTCTGACAGATTCCATATTACATGGTTTCAGAAAATACGCTTTCCGAGGAACAGTTTGCCATTGTAGTCTCTCCTCATCTCTCTTCCTTCCCTCCCACCCGGCCTCAACTCCTGAAGCTCTGGCGCAGGTCAGCAAAATGCATGTCTGACCATGGAGGGATTTGTCAGTCTTTCCTGCAGACCCTCCCCATGTTCTTCCTGGCCCCGGTTTCCCAGGGCTTCAGGGAGGGAAATCAGGTAGTCTGTCTACACAAAGATTGCCTTCTTCCACATGTGACCACATCGTGCCCTTAGTTCTTTTATCTCTCAAAGTTAAAGACCCTTGGAAGCTCTGGGGCAGGAGAATTTTATTCCAGTGCCTAGGCCTTTTATGAACATGGCTATCTTTGTTGTAATCCCTGTGACTTTTGGTCACATCAAGGCAGGAAAAGCAATCAGTCATGTCTCATATAATTCTGTTAAATGTATAAGAAACCACAGTGAGCAGTGAAATTAGTAAAACTTAAATCACTTTTGCCCTGACCAGTGTGGCTCAGTTGGTTGGGCCTCATCTCGCAAACCAAAAGGTCACCGGTTCATCATCAGTTCAACTCCTGATCAGGGCACATGGCTGGGTTGCAGGTGTGGTCCCTGGGCGGAGTACATACGAGAGGCAACCCGTAGATTTTCTCTCCCTCTCGCTTTCCCTTCCTTCCCCATCTCTAAAAATAAATAAATATTTTTTTAAAAAGCTAAATCACTTTTGATAATATGGCTGTAAAATATAACACTAATATTAAGAAATGGTTCTGAAATAAAAGTCATAAAGTGAAATAATAATAATATAGCATTAAAATTTCACACTGTGATCAAGCCTTTGGGGCAAAAGTAAGAAAAGATAGATGGAAATTATACTTTGCTAAGAATGGACATAGTTACAATTTAATTTTTAATTTTTTACCTCAATAAAACATATACTATTTGTAAAAAGGAAAGGACTAATGGAAATAAAATGTTACGGGAAAATATCTACAGAGGAATAAAAAAATGAAGAAAGCTTGATCACGAAGACAGAGGAAGATAAAGAAGACAAAAAAATAGAAGAGCAGTAACAAAGACACTACATAAAATTCAAGAATAATACCAAATGTGAACACATTAAAAGACAAAGCTTCTCAGGTTATAAAAAAAAATGCCAACTGCAGCTATGGCTGATTTTAAGAGATATAGCCGAGATGAAATGACAGGAATAGAAGGAAAAAATTGATAGTCAAAACTATGCCAGTTAAATGTAAAGCTGAGGTGGCAATCTAAATAACAGACAGAATATAATTAAAGATGAAGAGCATTATGTGGAATTAAGCTGAATTTTTTGTAATAATAAAATATGTGCTCCTTACAGATGATAGATTTTGCTGAACATAACAACCAAACACATGAAGCGCATTTAGATATACAGAGAATTTGATAACAGCTGAGTCACAATGATGCACAGGTATATGGTAGCATCTTTCAGAATTTGGTGGTGAAGTAGACAAACTAAATAGGGTTATAGATGATGGTATTGTAGAGGAGGAACAAACTTTCCTTTACCCTTGAGGTTTTTCTAGCTGCTCTAGTAACCAAATAAACATAAGACAGGTCAGCAAGAGAACATAACCAAATTTAACACATACGTATGTGTGGGACCACCACAAACAGGAGGGAGTCAGGAGACCGCACGTGCAGGGCAGGTCAGAGATGAAAAGGGAACACTGGTTTGTAAGCCATCCTGACCTAGGGATGGGGTGAGGTGCCTTGGGGGCCTGAAAGGGTCACTGGAGGATGATAAGAAGACCAAATGCTTAGTACAGAGGAGTTTGTCCCGCCCTAGAGATAGGTCAAAGGAGGTTATCTATGATAATTACTTATTTTGGGCAAGGCCCCTAATTCAAATTCTTCTAGCTAGTTAAGGGAGGGGCAGAAGTTTCTCTTGAGCCTGCAGCTGAAGTTGCCTTTAGCTCAAAACAATCTGCATACCAGTGAGGCACATCTTGGGGTGACTTCTAAACCCCCACGATATGAATTATGCAGTTAATTAGCTTGAAAAATATACACTTCACCTTTAAACACAGAGAATACACTTTTCAGTGCTTATGTAATAAAACTACATACTAGTTTTCAAAGACAACCTAAAGAAATTGATTGAAGTTATGTAATTATTTTTTGACTGTAATGTGGTAAAACTAGAAATGTATCATTAAGAGACAACAAATTAAGCCCTTACAAAATTTAAAAACAAGCACTAATTTTTGTGGTAAAAATGAAATCAAAACTGAATTACAGACCGTACATACAACAATTGAAATGAAAATAGGACTTGTCAAAACCTAAGTGATGTGGACAAAATCATCCTCGGTAGAAATGTCATAGCCTGTAATGCCTTTAACTTTTAAATAAGAAAGAATAGAACTAAATGAGTTGAGCATTCTACTCAAAAAGCTAGGAAAATGAATATAATAAATGATTGAATTTGTATAGTTAAGAACAGAAAGCAACAAATTAGGAAGTAAACAAATAGATGAATAAGTAACACATCCAATAAATGTTTGATAAAAATAAAGTTAACTGAATCTTCGAATATGATGATAAAATAGAACCATCTAGGCAAACCAAGAAGAGAAACATAATATGGGGCATTATGAATGAAAATGGTGATAGAACCGCAAATGCAGAAGATAATAATTATAATGAAATATGTATAGTTTTTGTTCAATAAGTTAGGGAATGAAAATGGAAATAATTGACTTCCTAGGAAACATAAATTACAGCAATATCAATTTGGTGCAAGATGAAGTTGACTATTGATAGATCAGTAACCACAGAATAAAGTCAAATAGGACATTTTAAGGATTTACTCCACAAAAGTGCTAGCCCTAGATGATTTTACGTTTGCTTTTTCAAATATTCAAACAATAGCAAGTTCCTATGTAAGTGGATTTATTCTGGAGATTAGAAAAAAGCATAAAACTCTTCAGTTTACATAACTCTGATACTAAAACTGAAACGAGAAAACTGGAGACCGATTTTACATATGACTATGGATGCAAAATCCTGGATTCCAAGTAGCAATCCAGGATTATATTTAAAAATATAATCCAAACATAGGCAAATTTACCTCCATGAGTATGAGCATTATTCTCACCAGGAATTAAGTGTATTAACGTAGGAAAAGGGAAAGCCGTTCGATCACCCTGAGTGGTGTCCTGAGTAACTTGAACACGCCAGAGGCGCATTCTGGATTGCTCTTCCTGCAGAACTAGCGACTGTACTGGGTGTCAGCACTGCGCTAGCACTTTGCGTGGACTGTCTAATGTCATCTTCGTAACAACCCTACAAAGTGGCTGTTACGGGTTTGTTCATTTTATAGGTGAGGAAACTGAGGTACAGATGTCATTTTCCCAAGGTCTTGCAGCCGGAGATGGAACCAGCATTCGAACTTAGGCAGTTTGAATCCTGAGTCTGTGCTTTTATTCATTATGCTATTCTGCCTATTTTTGTTCATTCCTGAAGGAATAAAAACTTATTTAATATGGTGAAAAGGTAAAGTATCTAATAGCAAATGTCATATTAAATAGTGAAGATGACCAGGCACATCATCAAATTCATCAAGACAAGAATTATCCCCTCATTATTTTAGTGGCTCTAGCCAATGCAGGTGTGTAAGAAAAAATATGCAGGTTGAGGTCAGATGATCAGCAGTTTAATTCCATCTGCAGCCGTAATACCCCCTCACCATGCAATATAACATAGTCACAGATTTCAGGGATTAGGGTGTGACTATCTTTGGGATTCCATTGTTCTGCTTACCACAGTATCCTTGGAAATACTGTTACTAAGCAAAGACTATATGGATAAGAAGAACAATTGCCACCAAAATCAGTATTTGCATAATAATGAGACTTTAATCTGCCTTGCCTTTCGGTTTATTTCTCAGGAATTGTATCCAAGCAGAGAAGAAAAGATGAGGGCTGGAAAGAATATGTTCTACACTTTTAGCACTAGCAACAAAGTTGAAACTGGGTTGAAATTAGATGCTCTAGTTTTCCTCTCATGTTTTCTTAATTCTGTGGTTCTCTGCACAGTTACAAATTCCTTCTCATAGTCTAAAATTCTGTCTTGCAGCATGTACTGCATATATTGTAGAGAGATTTTAAGTTGTGTGATTATAACTTAAGAAGTTATTTCACAGTTAGCCAGTTCTGGTTTGCTGTGTGAGTCCATGTTACTGGGAGTTGTATCAGGCAACTCAAGGTGCATATATATACATATACATATACATATATATATATTATTTTTTAAAGATTTTATTTATTTTTAGACAGAAGGGAAGGGTGGGAGAAAGAGAGGGAGAGAAACATCAATGTGTGGTTGCCTCTTGTGTGCCCCCTACTGGGGAGCTGGCCTGTAACCCAAGCATGTGCCTTGAATGGGAATCGAACCAGCAACCCTTTGGTTACCAGGCTGGCGCTCAATCCACTGAGCCACACCAGCCAGGGCCATATTTTTCATTAGAAAATGGTTAGTGTAATTTTGGTTGTGTTGCTTCTTGATGTGCTCACTTATGTAAAATTGTGCATTTACAGTCTCTGATGTGACTGTATAGTAGGTCTATTATATTGTATATTTTTTCTCAGAAGTAAGACATTTGTTATATTTGTTAAATTTTTTGTGTCTCAATAAAACTGGCATTCATTTACTAAAGGGTGATGTTTTCAGTTATTTTTAGAAAGCATTTTACATTATCAGAGGTAACCTTAAGTTTTCTCTTTTTCCTGGAAATAATTACATAGGATTGGCCTTGTGCTGTGCAGTGGATAACCTCTGTCCACAGGAAGCAGTAAAGCACTTGAAATATGGCTCATTCTAATTGCAATATGCAAAATAAAGTGTAAAATTAACACTGATTTTGAAAACAGTACAAAAAGGAATATAAAAATTCCTCAATAATTTTTTATATTGATTATGTGTTGAAATGATATTTTGGATATACTAGGTTAAATAACTTATATTAAAATTAATTTCCCTCTTTCTTATTACCTTTTTAATGTGACCAATAGAAATTTTACACATATGGCTCAAATTATTCTAGACCCATTGATCAATATGAGACACTTCTAGTTGATGACAACAAAATTATATCATCACTCTAGAAGAGGAGAACTTATAGTAGAGAACAGAAAGAGTTTGTCCAGCCAGTGTTAGCAGAGCCAACACTAGACACTGTGGACTGTGGTGGAGAAATATTGGCTGTTTTATTATGAATGGAGCCAACCAGGACAATGGGAAGCTAATGCTCAAAAGCTCAACCCCCTGATGACGTGTAGGTTACAGATTACATAGGGCAAAACCACAAGACACCGGTGGGTTAGAGATTTGGGTCCTGCTGGTTGCTGATTAGTCGGAGGTGAGCTAAGGGTAATGAATCATTTTTCCAAGTCTGGAGAACAGTTCTGAGGTCTCTTCCGGGGTCCCTCTGTCTGGTTTTATGGGAAAATAGCCAGGGGGTCATTCCACTTTAGGGCTCATGAGCTGAAACATAATTTAGGTCAAGATGTTATTGTTATTTTTTTAATCCTCACCTGAGGACATTTCATTCTTACTGCTTTTAGAAAGAGAGGAAGGGAGGGCGAAAAACATCTATCGGTTGCCTCTGGTATGTGCCTGGATGGGGGATGAAATCCGAAACCTAGGCCTGTGCCCCAACTGGGAATCACACTCGCAACCCTTCCATTATGGGATGACATCCCAATCTGCCAAGCCACACCTGCCAGGGCAAGATGTTGTCTTCAGCCTGGCAGAGGTCTACCCTGTGACCGTTAGTCAGGTTGGGCTACTGTCTTCTGCTGCCTTTGGGTTGCTGAGTTTTGGGGAAAGGCTAGGTATCCGAGGGGTGTAGAGAGAGAGGTGTGATTTCTAGAGCCAGGATTTACAACTAAATTTAATCAAAGCCATAAGGACCCTTGGTTTTACTCACAGTAGCCAATAGCTTGTGCACGTCTGTTCAGTTCCTCCAAAGGCAGAAGCCAACAATTGAAAAGAATAGGGACTTTGCTTTGCATTGCTGGAAATTGTCAATTTGTCAGAAGACCATTCCTACCTACCCTGACCCTGCCCGAGCACTCAATGCACCTGCCACACGAGCTTTCGTATCTGGAGCCCTGAAGTGATCTCAAGTGTCACGAGTCAGATGAGAATCAAGAAGAGCTGAAACACTCCTACGTTGCTCCTGAGGGATATTGCCCATAGGCTGGGAGAGGGCATAAAGGCGATCATTTGTAGAGCAGCTGTGCCTAAATCTTCTATCCAGGTGAATATTGGCCTAGGAAACTCAAGTTTACAATTTATTTAGGAATAATCTCTAATATGTGAAAACTCAGGGAATAAAACATTCTGACTAATGAATGCCCTGGTTATGTGAAAGTTCTAGGGAAAACCTATTTTGTTTATATTTGTTCTAAAACAAAGTCGATTTGTTATATTAGTATAAATAGTATAACAACGGAAATTGAATATTGGGTAATCAGGGATCTCAGATTATCTCAGAGCATTCATTCTGGGCAAGAATTCTCACATACAAAATTTAAAAATATTGACAAGTAGGTATAGTGGGTAAGATTGAGTGTATGTTAGAATAAGATTAAGGATGTATAAAATGCCTTTTTTTTGGATAAATATGTAATGAAGCAGTTAAAACTTTTTTTGAGACATCCTTTAAAGTTACTTAGAACTCTTACATTTTATACAATAGCCTTTTAAAAAAGTTGATGTAGGCTCTCTTTTTAAGTTTGAAGATTATCAAAGAGAAACGAGGGGAAAGCTGTGCAAAAAGTTGGAATGAAGTAGAACGTTAGCTCATGCGTTGAGCTTTTAAACATCAAGGTTTATTTTTTAAATTAAGTTTTTGATTGGAAGGTTTGGGCCTAGCTTATTTATAGTGTTTCAAATGTGTGTGGATGTTCTGTGAAGATGTGGATGCTGCCTAGAGTCTCTGTGAATAGGTGCAGCAAATGTATTTATACATATATGCTGAATTTCTGTTCTAACCCTCCTTGTTTAAAAAAAGATGTATCTTCTTCCATTCTGTTCAGGAAAGGAGACCTACATTGGAGACTTTTTTTTTCACGCTGTTATAATTAATTCCTTCTTTTTTCTAATAATGGGGAACTGAAATGGTACAGGTAAGGGAAGTCTATCGACCCTGAATCTATTTTAGTTATGAATATCAATATCTTTCCTTACTAAATATTTATAAGGTCTAATAACGTACAGGAAACTTTAAAAATAATCTGAGTTAATTTACAGTGTTTTCTTATTTCTTTTCTGTCCTGCGCCAGAAGTATTGCCAAGTAACCCGGGGTTCTAGTCAGCTTTAATGGAAACATGACTTTCCTCATAGGTCATCACTGCTCTAAGGGAGATTTCTCAGCATTCATGCATTTCATTTATGGCAGAAACCTCAGTCATTCTTTTACTCTTACCTTATCATATGGGTACCATTTTTCTATGGCTTTTATTTTAAACATATCTGTTCGAATGTTTCCCCCTTCTTTATCTACCGCTGTGTCTTCATTGTTCAAATTTCTTTGTTTCTTGCCGAGACCGTTGAAACAGACTACTAACTTGACTCCCTGCCACCACTTTGTTCCCTGTGTCCCTTCCATCTGTGGCTAGAGCTCTCACCTAAACTGCTGACCTGACCATGCCAGAACCATGTTTAATACCTTTGTGGTAAGCCTCTCATTCCAAGTTGCCTGCCAAATGAAGACGAAGTTTCTCGGCGTGTTATAGGTCTCTTCACAACCTGGAGCAAACCTATGCTTTTCTCCCCTTGTGTGTTATTGTCATTTTTGTTTTTCCTTGAAGAATTACATGACCATTTTTACTATTCAAACATTTTAGAGGTAAATAATGTATTTTCTCTATGAATGCAAGCCTTTTTCATTTGCACAGTTAGAATAAGAATAGTATCTGTTTTATAGTCGTGTGGATGTAAGTTAATAGATATACATAAACATTTAGGATATTAACACACACAATTTGCTTTTTTAACTTAATATGTTTTGGTTAACTTTCAAAACATATTTTTGGTCACTACATATAGATCAAACTTATTTTTTATAATAGTTCCATAATATCCATGGTCTAGGTGAGTCCTAATTAATTTTTTTCCTTTTTAAAAAAAGATTTTATTTATTTTTAGAGAGAGGAGAAGGGAGGGAGAAAGACGGAGAGAAACATCAGTGTGTGGCTGCCTCTCGCACACCCCCTACTGGAGACCTGGCCTGCAACCCAGGCATGTGCCCTGAATGGGAATTGAACTGGCCACCCTCTGGTTCCCAGGCTGGCACTCAGTCCACTGAACCACACCACCAGGGCAAATTTTTTCTTTTTTGATGGCCATTCATGAGCTTTCTCTTTTTATACTATTAAATTTATGCAATAAATAGTTCATATCTAGAGTTTATCACCAATTACAAACTATGCTAAATAGTTTCTAGAGCCAAAAGAGAGAAATCAGTGAATACAAGAGAACACTTAGAATCGACTAGCAGTACATACAAGAATTTAGTGTAAGATAAAGTTGACATTTGAAATAAGCAGGAAACAAAAAACACAATTCAATAGATAGTCCTGAAAAATTGTTTTAATTATTGTGTGTAGAGGGGCGTTCAGTTCCCTACCTCACACCATTGAACACCCTTGCCTTCAGCTTTGCCTGTTATCCTCTAGTGCAGTGATTTTTACCCAGTGTGCTGTGAGAATTTTTAAAACATTGGACTCTTTTCTCTCATATTGTCAAATAGAAAAATGACAACCGCCAACACAGCAATAGCCATTTAGTATGAATGAATCAAAGTTATAGCTAATTTTTTGTCAGATCGGCCAAAGTATAATGTATTTTTTGACGTGCTGCAGAATTTTAGTAATTAGTTTACATGTGCCATGAGTTGAAAAAAGTTGAAAATTGCTGCTTTAGTCTAGAGACCATGCATTGTATTCATTCCAGAGAATATATCTCCCCTAATGCTCTTCCAAGAAAAGGAGGGGATCTGAGAGTCTGATTAGATTTTCTAGCGATGCTGTTGGAAATTTCAATATTTCGCTCCTTTTTATTTCCGAGTAGTACTCCATTGCATGGATGTGTGACAGTTTGTTTATCCATTGACCTGTTGATGGATATTTGGGTTGTTTCAGTTTGGGGCTGTTATCAATAAAGCTGTCATGAATATTCTCTGTATACGTCTTGATGTGGACATATGCTGTTATTTCCCTTGACTAAATACCCAGAGCGAAATGGCTGGATTGCAGGGTAGGTGTGTGTTTAACTTTGTAGGAAGTGGCTGAATTTGTTCCCCATACGATGGGACTATTTTACCTGTGCACCTGCAGTGTGTGAGTTGTAGTTGATTTATATTGCTGTAAATGTTGGTGTTTGAATTCTTTTTAATTGCAGCCATTTTCATGGCAGTGTCTCATGATTTTAATTTTCATTTCTCTAAAGACAAATGATGTGAGCACCTTTTCACGTTCCCACTTGCCATCTGTGTGTCTGCTTTGTTGTATCTGCTCAAATCTTTTGCCCGTTTTTAAATTAGATTGTTGATTTTCTTATTAGTGCAATTGGGGGGTTTAAAAATCTACTCCAGATCAAAGAATCTATTAGAAAATGTGATTCACAAATGTTTTCTTCCAGTTCATCTCCTTTTCATTCTCTTAATAGCATCTTTGAGGAGCAGACACTGCTAATTTTGATGAAGTCTGACTTGTGAAATTTTCTTATAGAATTCATGCTTTTGGTATCATATCTAAGAAATCTTTGCTTAACTCAAGGTTACAAAAGTTTTCTCTTACATTTTCTTTGTTGAAGTTTTATGGTGTAAGGTTTACTTTTTATTTATTTATTTATATTTTATTTTTAAAATATATTTTATTGATTATGCTATTACAGTTGTCCCATTTTTCCCCCTCCACTCCCCTCCACCTTGTACACCCCCTCCCTCCCACATTCCCCCACCTATAGTTCATGTCCATGGGTCATACATATAGGTTCTTTGGCTTCTACATTTCCTATGCTATTCTTACCCTCCCCCTGTGTATTTTCTACCTACCATTTATGCTACGTATTCTCTGTACCTTTTCCCCCTCTCTGTGCCCCTCCCACTCCCCTGTTGATAACCATGGAGGTTTTACTTTTTAAATCTATGGTTCATTTCAAAGTTATTTTTTTGCATATGGTCTTACAAGGTATGGATCAAGACACTTTTTATTTATTGTGGCCTGAGGACATTCATTTGTTCCAGGACACTTTTTTGATAATTCATTTCTTTAATGAGTTACCATTGCACCTTTGTCAAAATTGATTGGATGTGTGGGTAGGTCTAAATTGACTTTCTATTGCTTTATCTGCTCTGTTGATGTGTCTTAACCCTAAGACCATACTATCTGTCTTGTTTACTAGAGCTTTATCATAGTCTTACAATCAGGTAGGGTCCATTTGCGACAATGTGGATGGACCTAGAGGGTACTATGCTAAGGTAGTAAGTCAGACAGAGAAAGACAAGTACCATGTAATTTTACTTGTTTGTGGAACCTAAAGAACAAAATAAACAAACAAAGAAAACAGGAACAGACTCGTAGATATAAAGAACAAAGTGAGGGTTGTCAGATAGGAAGGGTTGGGGGTGGGGGTGTTGGGTGAAAAAGGTGAAGGATTAAGAAGCTACAAAATAGTCATGGGAATGTAAAGGTAACTGTTATTACACGTCTGTCTTCCCCGTTAGACTCTGCTCTTGCAAAGAAGGGCCTTGGGTTACGGTTTTGTACTCCCAGTGCCTAGCCTACCATGTGACACGCAGTTGGGGCACAGTAAATATTTTGTGAATACACGAATTAGCTCGTCATTAGATGTTAGTTTTGATGGCTTTAATATCATCAGGAACATTAGATAAAGTCATTTTTTTGGCCTACTTCTGGAAAAGGGTCTTTCAATGCCTTATTTATTCAAAAGCTACAAATACTTTCTGTAATTTTAGTGATGAAGGATAAAATGGACTTTTGTATAGTTACACGTTATCTCCAGAATATTCTTCCTAGTATGTAAACATATCCTAAAAATTCTTCAAATCACTGCCATCTCAGTGAATGAGTGTTAAAAGGGAAGAGGCAGATGTCATAAATCTTTATTCTTTAGTGTATAATATAGTAGCTGAATTTTAACTACTTCCAGTATTTAAGTAATGACATAATATATAAATAGGGAAATGTTGGATCCAGATTTTAATATATGGCAGAGGGCCTGTATTTGCTAATAATTTCTGAAGTTAGTTATATTCCCTAATACTTTCCCTGTATCAAATAAATGAAGTTTTCATTTCGAGGGGGGGGGGTGTGAAAGGTGGCGACCATTTTTCATGTGACTAGAACCTTCCCGTGCAACCTGCTGCTGGCGGTGGGGCCGCCAGGTGTCTTTGTGTTTTAAAGCACCGTCCTGCCTAACGTTAACTCTGCGCTTGTGCTCTGTTTGCAGCATCTGGCGAGGCCCCAATGTGAACTGCACAGACAGTTCGGGTTACACTGCTTTACACCATGCGGCCTTAAATGGACATAAGTAAGTGCCACTTCTTTGGACTGGAATCCTTGTATTTAGTTACATGTGATGAAGTTAATTGTGTCTGATGAGAGGTGTCTCATGTTGCCCTAAGTCCCCTGGGCTTACATGAGTTTGGAGAGGCATCAGGTAGCAACACCTGCGAGTTAAATGTGGTAGGAATGTTGCTGAGGATGATTATGTGCAGAGTGTAAACTGAGAGAATTGCTCTGAGATCGTCCAACGTCACCCAGGGAGAGTGAAGAAAGTGACAGGACATGTCACTCATGTGTAGCTTTGGGGAGGGATGGGATAAAGCCACTTAATAATACCCTACCTTTGGTGTCTTCACCTAACGTGGAATTATTCACTAGGAGTGAAACCTTAATCGATTCTTGCTATTATGAGCCTCGGGTGCTTTTATGAATCACTTCAGAATCCTTCAGATTTAGCTCGGATGCTTTTATTTATTTATTTATTTTGCATTCATGATGGTGTTTCTGGTTTTAAACTTGTTTAACCTATGGAATTATGTTTCAAATAATGTGATAGTATACAGTACGAAGAGCGAAAGAATGTGTAACCATAGCAACCATTTCATTTCCAGTGTTTTAGCTGGGTAACCTTATGGTTTGGTGACAGAATTGAAGTGGGAGGTGTCCTCTGAGTGATTCAGATGTTCTGTGCTTCCCCATCGGAAAACAGTGACCCTTTTCATGTGTCTCTTCCTCCTATATTTTCTTTGTTCTAATAATCCAGTTTGGTCTTCCCAGATCTGCATTATTTCATTTCACTTCCGTTTTTCACATGTGGTAATTACTGCCTTAAAAATGCTACTTATCTTTTGCCCTGACCCGTGTGACTCGGTCGGGCATTGTCCAGCAAAGCGAAAGGTCGCTGGCTGGATTCCCGGAGGTCAGGGCACACGTCTGGGTTGCAGGCCCTCCCCTTTGGGCGCGTGCAAGAGGCAACAGATCTGTGTTTCTCTCATCGGTGTTTCTCTCCTTATCTTTCTCCCTCCCTTCCCCTCTCCCCAACAATAAATACATAAAATCTAAGATAAATCAATATGAAAAAATGCTACGTACCTTTTGCTTTCCAACCTAAAATGTTTTTTTTTTACTTTGAATTGAGACACAAGGAACTTACTCATGCTTGATCACATTTTATGACCCTAAAGTTCTCACTCAAGAAACTTATCATATTTGTTATTATTTATCACTCTACCTTTTTAATCCTAAAACTTATTGCATAAATCTAAAATGATTGTTCTCTTTAAAGAGCCATCTGAATTACATAAACTGTCATAAACGTAATGTTTCATCACTTGGATTCTTAGTATCAGAATTTCCAAATTACATTTTTTTCATCTACTCCCTGTTCTGTGTCACCGTATGCCATCTCACTTAGAACCTTTTTACTTTGCCAGGTCTTTTTCAACTAGTGGAGCGGAAAATGTGTACAGATCCTTACCATCTGAATAGTTTTCTTTGTGCCTGGGTCATCAGGAATGAAGCCAAATTAGATCAGCCTGAGGTATACAACGCTGATGGCTTCTTTGGCATCTTAGTTTGAATTCCCTGAAGTTCTAGTTGGGATCACAGGCTGGCAAATAATGGACAAAAGATCTCAGGCCTGACCATTTGACCTATACTGCTTTTCTTTTTTTATCTCAGAGTGGCAGTATAAGCACTTCTCAAAATAATGTTGCCCCCAAATGGATTAGCATTCATATTCCTCCTTGATTTGAAAGGCTTGGTAAATGTTATTGATTTATCCATAATGGCTTAAGAAGTTCTAGCCATTGAGGTATATTTCCCTGTGGCCTAAAGTGTAATTTTTAGTTTCTTTGGTTACATACAAAGTGAAGCTAATTTAAGTGAATTGCAGGGCATTCATTAAGATCATTACAAAGAGACTGGGGATTTTACTGGATATTTTTTTAAGATCTCTTTCACTGCAGATGTTCTCTGAGCATTCTGTAGCTCTGCTTTGCCTATCTGAAGATTTCATTTATCTTTTCTCTTTAACACTTTCTAGAAAGATTTTACTTGGTGTCATTTTATAGGCGTTGGGAAAAAAGCAGGAAGTTTTTCATCCTATTTCATCTCTGCTAGTTACATTACCTTGAGCCATTTACTTAACCTCTCTAGGCCTCAGTTTAAGGTACTGAATATAGAGACTGGATATTTTTCCTTGTTTCTCCTGTTATACTATTTTATAGTATACTGTGTCAGTATTATTTGTGGGTCAGTTATGCACTAAGGTGCTACAACTCTGAAATCTGGATTTTCATGTAGAGTATGAGATTGCTTTATTTTAAATCATTTAAATTATCCATGGACTTTTAAAATGAGAGATAATTTATTCTACCCTACCAGCCTCACTTCGCTCATTTATAGATGGAGAAACAAGGCCATTCTGGATAAGTGACGTAGTGGCCACTTAGATATGAGGCGGGGTTATGTCTACAGTCTAAGTGTTTTAGTTCAAAGTGAATGACCTCACCCATGTTCTGTGTTCTCCCCCTTTTGTGGCTGCATGCACGTCAGTTTACGAATCTCTTGCTGGCTTTTCTCTGTCACATTATGTATTTCTGGGCTGCCTCCCTTTATCATCAACTAGTGTTTTCAATAGTAAAATTAATGGAATGCTAATTTTACTATTGTCTTGAGAAAAGATATTTGAAGGAGAAAAAAATGTCATAGAATATATCTCAGAGCCAGAGAAGAATGGTTTTTCTTTTCTTTGTCTTTGCTATTTTCGCTTAGCATAGGTAATGAACAATGTATTGTGTTGTATTCTTTCCAAGGAAGCCTTAGCAGTCAGCATAGAAACATACCATTTCCGTGTTTGTTGCTATTGGTGTAGCCATTGGCTCTCGATTGTTTCCATAAGCATTATGATTTCTAGGCTAAAGTTTATGGAATCATAGAGCTAGAAGGAATGTCACATAGTTAATTCCCATAGGACCTAAGGGTCCCATTGTTAATTCTTTTGCTTTGAACACAGGCTTTTTTCCTGCTGCCAACCTATTATCTAAATACTTCACATTGCCTATTGAGCCCATTTTCTCTTATTTTGTATGTTTTATTGGTAGCACTTCTTCATTAATACTAGTTAGTCGACAGTGAAGCAGCAGGTTATACCTGAAATACATTATTTTAAATGGGACAATTCATCTCTGCTTGGCCAAATAAATACACAATAGAAAATATACTCTACTGATGATTTCTTGGGTTATTGGTCATTGCAGATTAGAAAATTATTATCTTCAAATGATACAAAAATCATGGTCAGTAGAGCAAACTCCACTAGCAATAATTATAGATAGATTATTTTAATAGACAGGCTGCAGACCTATCTATTATCCACTCTCTCTTTTAATATGGAGAATCCATTGTCTATCTCATGTATTGCTACATTCTCTTCTGAATAGTAATTCATTAACCAGTATGGGGGAGGAAGAAATTTTACTCTACCATTCTATATTCTTCTGGCTCCTCAAATAGTCAAATCAACATAAGACAAATTATTAACAAGAGAAAATAACCAAATTTACTGCACACATACATATGGGAACCCCACATATGTGAGAGGCTCAAAGCCAAAGTTAAAGTGAAGTCTACGTGACTTTAAGCTAAGGCGCCAGGGGCTTTAGAGTGGAGGGAGGCCATGGGCAGGATGATAAGAAGAGCAGATAATTCAGTCAGTAGAAGTTTGCTCTGCCTTATTGGTAGATCATAAGTTACTGCTGGTAATAATTCTTATTACAGATAAGTCCCCTAATTTAAATTATTTACATTTGCCACTTTATTATTGTTAGGGAGAAGTAAAATCTTCAAGAAAGTTTGAAATTAGCAGAGCCTGCATGAATTTGAGAATTTCATGAGTTTTGTTAGTATTGTGTCTATATAATGATGATTTGCACTTATTTCAAAGTTCTTTTGACTACCAGCAAGCAAGGGAGGATGAAACAAAATAAATGTCTTTGGTAGTGATTTAATTATAGGGAAACTTGCTGTTGAGGTAAAAAAATTGAATTTGGAATTTTCCCCATTAGTTTAATTTTACTCAGACCATGTATTGAAACTTCTTTAAAAATATTTAATATTAATCAGTAGTATATTTATATCTATCAGAAAATGAAGCAAATTAAATAGAGTAATAAAAATCAATACTTTTAAAATTCCTATTTTTACCCAAACTTATATATATTAGCCTCAAGCTGCAAAGTATTGCAATGATTTAAATTGGACTATGATTAAATTTATTTGGTATGTTGTTTAGCTTCTGGGAAATGAAAATCTTTTTCCTATGATCCCATCAGTCACATTTACTTTAGAATTTTATTACTTATCATTTAGTATCATTTCTTACTTATCAAATGCTGCATGTAAGAAAAAGTACCAGCCCTGGCTAGTGTGGCTCAATGGATTGAGTGCCAGCCTGTGAACCAAATAGTTGCTGGTTCGATTCCCAGTCAGGGCACATGCCGGGGTTGCAGGCCAGGTCCCCAGTTGGGGGCACTTGAGAAACAACCACACATTGATGTTTCTCTCCCTCTCTTTCTCCCTTTCTTCCCCTCTCTCTAAAAATAAATAAATAAAATCTTTTTTTAAAAGGAAAAAGTACCATTTTATATTTAAGATAAATAGAGATTACTTCTCTGCTTGCCATTCTATAGGCATTGTTCATCAATATAACTTAATATTTTGTACTAGATAACCAAGCACACTCAACATGTTTATTTGTTCATACCTCTAAAATATATAGTGTATGTATTATATAAATATATAATAATACATATAATATGTAATAAATATAATATACAATTATATAATATATGCCATATCATATATTATATACAATATACAGTTATATATTAAGTTTATAGTTTAAATTTATAGTTTATAAGTATATAGTTAATCTAGTTATATATTAAAATAAGGAAAATATTGATTTGGTGGGATACTAGTGTTAACTACTCATCTAGTGTAGTTACTATAGAAAGGACCTGAAATTAAATTTGAATGAGTCTGGAGAAAAGAGGCCATGTAATTCACATTACATGGGGTATACATAGATACAGCAGAAGAAAGATTTATAACATTTTTTGTTATGATTCAGCAAGCCAGACACTTACTTAATTCGAGATATAACTTTATATTTCACAAATGTATTTGCACATTAGAAATCTGAGACCAGTCAATTCATTGCCTCATATCTCTGACTAAGATGAAAAGCTGAACTTAAATAAAAATTTAATAGTAGGTTTACACTTAAAAATGAACAAATTTAATAAAGTGAATACATTTTTAAAAACTTAAATAAAAATAATAATATTTAATTAGAATCTTACTGTTTACCAAAGGCCATTGCATAAACATACATGTCTTTTTTTTTTTAATTTAGATATTAGATAGTGGTATAGGTGTGGAAAAATATTTTCTTCTTCCTTTCTAGGTTATTTGGCTGGTCTAACAATTAAAATGATGTAGGAGAGATTAACAGGAAGAAAAACAAATTTAATGAGATACATACAGGAGCTCCACAAAAATATGAGATCTAAAAGGCAGCCAGGTAACTGAGGCTTACAAAACACTGTGAGCTAAATGAGGGGCGGGGGCCTGGAGACACACAGGGCGGGCAGGCCAGGCCATCGTAGGGAGGGGAGAGGGAGGTGTTTAGAAAACAAAGGTTGCCCTGTTATGCAGATTCTTAGGTAAAAAGGTATCTTTGGTAATAGCCCTCTTTTTGGTTTAGGCCCCGTTTCCAATTCAAATTTAGGCAGTTGAGGGGGCGGTAAGGAGTTTTTCCTGAATCTGTTGGGTTTTAATTGCCTTTAACTCAAAATAATATACACAATATAATGCACAGATATACAAAATAATATATAATATAAATGATCGTAAGTTAGTGTTTTCACTATGTCTCAAATCTTTCTCCCAAATAAAGAATGAATGCATATCACATACATTATTAGAAAAAAGCCTATAAAAATGAGCCAAAGAAGAAATGAAATTCTCAATGAGAGTGAAGGAAAACAGGATTGATGATCTTGTGAAACTTTCCTCGTTACCCTTTGAATGGAAATGCTTTTAGAAGTTTCAGAGTACATATACTTTAATTTTCTTAGGCATAAGAAATAAAATTCAAATCCTTCATGTAATTATCTTACTCTAATACATACATTTAGAGAAGGCTATTTTGCGGTAGGAAAAATTCCACCTTTTGGATCCAGGTATTTAATTTAGCTGTGCTTCCCTTGGTATTATTTTGCCTTTTATTTAAATTCTGAAATATGTCAGTGAAGAAAAAAGTTGCTCAACATCGCAGTAGTCTGTTTTGAGAATCGTGATCGATTGTTACAGTCGTATTTTTACAGTCATATCTGTTTCTCATTTAATTCGCACCACAACCACTTGAGACTGGCAAAGAAATGTAGAATTTAAATTCTATTTCAACAGTATCTGATAGACAGATAGAAGTTATTTGATTTGCCTGTGGTAACCAAGTTAGTAAGTAGTGGAGAGCTGGTACTTCAAACCAGATCTTCTGATTTTTATCTGCTTTTACTATTCATAGGCATTGAATCCTTTTTACCTCATTACAGTTATTTATCTCAGAATGGAAGGCCCTGTATAATGACTCTTACATGGCCCAGGTGAGGAGTATATGAATTGGACAACCTTCAAGTGTCCTTCTGATTTGCAGATTCTTTTCTGCAAAGGTGATTTCCTGGAAGGCATTTTCACTTTTGCAGGATTTTAATTTTACTTGGGGCAAGAACTAATATGTGTGTAGTGCTTTACTATTTATCAAGTGGCTTCTGTTCTGTGATCTCATTTAAAAATCTCACCAGTCTTGACCAGGAGGCATTATTATTATTGCAATATCCCCCACAGAAAAGAAGAAGAAAAATGAGGCTAAATAATTTTTTAGGGTCATATCATTAGATAGTTTTTAGAGGCGGGACTCAAATTCAAATTTTTAAAATGAGATATAAAATAATACTGGTTTTTAAATAGCATTTAAAAAAACTTACTTCCTCTGAAATCTTAATAGAAAGATCGAGGACTCCTTGGAACTTCCTAAATATTTCAACCACATATTCTTGATTATTTCATCATGATTTCATGCATTTATCAATTAAGTCCCATGTTCCAAGTGTGGGAAAGGAAAAATAATTTTCACTCTATCTTTCTAAGTTCTTGGCTAAGACTTTCTCTTTCACACCCTCTCCCCCCATGAAAAAAAGACAAAGTAACAGGAGGGAAAGAAAACAAAAGCCTAATAACATGTATACTTCCTGTGTATGTGGCAGGGACACAGGGAAACTGAGTTACTTCCCCACATGCCCAAGCCACCACCTCAAATATCATTCCCAGCTAAAGACGTTGGGGAGAAGATGTTGGGGAGTGAGGGGGAGGCCAGTTACAGGAGGTTGTCAGAAAAAGCACAGTACAAACAGGGTGTGAGTTGCCTTCTTCACTGATAAAAGTCACTAGAGATTGAGTTATCTTTCTCCTCTTAATACATACACAGAGGGAGGCACCCTGACAAACAGAGATTTCCCGTGTAAATGTAAAGTCTCATACAAAAGAGCAACTTCTGTTTTTAGAGCCCGTCCCCATTCTTAACAGTAAGCAGCCTAAAATAATCCATAGGTCAAATAGGTATGTTCTGGGACCATATATTCTGCTCCCTTTCACAAGATTAGGCCACATTCGAGGCAATGTCTTTTGTCATTCCCTGTAATTCGGTGTTGTATCATGTCTACTGCGTGTGTGTGTGTGTGTGTGTGTGTGTGTGTGTGTGTGTGTGTGGTATGGGGGAAGGAAGAAATGTTTTCCTACCCTCACAGGTTCTTTCAACTGACCTAATCAAATTGACCTAAATCAAACGAGACCAATTAACAGGAGAAAAATAACCAAATTTAATTATAGATGTATCATGGAAACCTGACATACAGGAGAGTCGGAGACCCACATACAGGAGAGGTTTGGAGACAGACAAGGCCAAATGAGGTGTATGTGACATCCTGGGCTAAGGAATGTGGTTAGACTCCTGAGGCTTCCGAGGGGAAGAAGGGCATTTGCTGATGCGAAAAGCAGACCAGACGTTCAGTAATGAGATGTTTGTCCTGTCATGTAGATAAGTCAAAATAATAACTCTTACTACGGGAAAGGCCCCTAATTTAAATTCCTCTAGGTAGCTGGGGGTGTGGTGGGGCTGTAGTAAGACCTACAGGGTCTCAGTTAATTTCAGGTCCAAACACTACCCATGAAGGCACGTCTTGGGCGACGTGTTCTAAACGCCTACAGTGGGCTGGCAGCATTGGAACTAACTTCCAAACTTCCTCCAACTTTTCTCATTTGTTACATTTAAAGCCTGGCTTTATGAAATATTTAAATTTAGCTCTTTTGTTACATTCGTTCTCACCACTGGTGATTTGTCATATATAAAAAACAACTTTAGACTATATCGTAATTTTCTATATGTATATATGTATGTGTTTGTATATATGTATGCGTTTGTTTATCTATCTAGAATTTCTTTTAGAAAGTAATAGAATTTGCTTTTTAAATATATCCGAATGAAAATAAACTTTTTCAGAATGATTGTTTTTGATTTTTGTTACAAAGTTCAATATACTAGTAATTATGAATTAATTCATCTGGAGCTTGAGTATTACAATTCACAATTTTTACTTTGAAAACCTAGTGGGGATTTAGTACAAAATCCTATAGGTAGGATATATTGAGTATGTACTGAAATTGCATCAGTGGTAGGACTTGTCTCGTAAATGAATTTCCCTCTTGAAATGACTTCTTAGGCTTCAGAGGACAAAGGTGAAGGAGCAGAGAAGTATGAACAATACACATTCAAAGTACATCGTGTGCCATGGCCACAAAGTAGTTAAACCTCTTTTTTAACCTTGGCCTGTACTGCAGGTAGACTGTAAGAGTCCCTTTTGTATTGTGCTGTCTGCTTTGTGTGCATCCTCAGTTTTGTATTCCACTTCTCAATAGGAATGAGGCAGAAACTTCCCGAATGTCTCTTGGTAGTGTAATAACTTTTTTATAAAAAAAGAAAGAAGTTTACTTGTACCTCAAGTTTTTCTTTCAGCTAAATCTCAAGTATGAGCTATCTGAAAAGAACTACTTTTTAAAAATTGGGAAGAGGTAGACTTTTAAATTCTTAATTCATTCAGTTATATATATATGTATATTTATATATATGTGTGTGCATATATATATATGTAAATTTTGCTAAATGAATTCGATCGAATAGTTTCATTGGTTAGTCAGTGCTGTGTTTGGTGTGCATGCGGTGGTGCTGGTTTTTCAGGTACGTTAGTAGACAAATGATTAACCAGATCCTGAAACCCAATCTTCCATCTCAGTACTTTGAAAGATTACTCTAAACTGCCAGCCGGCATCTAGTATAGTTTTATAGTGATCTAGTTAATAAAACTGTGTTATTCAGCTTCTTTTCTTTTCTGTTTGTGTTTTTTAAATTTTTCTTCTTTTTTTTCCTTCTTAGAGAAATAGTTGTCAAACTACTTCAATATGAGGCATCTACAAATGTAGCGGACAACAAAGGCTATTTTCCCATTCACCTGGCTGCCTGGAAGGGAGATGAGGAAATTGTGAAGATTCTTATTCACCATGGACCATCACATTCCCGAGTCAATGAACAGGTGCGCTTGCGAAATGTTTGTTCATACTCCAATTTTTCTAGATTTTTGACAATGCAAAGCTACAGTGAAAATTGATTATTTCTGTCTTTACTCTGCCAAAGACCGTTCCACTGCTGAATTTCCTAGGGGAAAATTTGAAAAATGCTTTGGCATTTGTATATAGTACAGAGGCACTAAGTTGGGCATCTGTGAAGATATTTGTTTACAAGAAAATCCCATTTAAAGGAAGTAGTTGTGATATTTTTTGCCTGCCTTATATAAGCATCCATTTTATAGTTGCTGAATATTTAAAGATAGAATGGAATTCACATTTGGAATGTGAATTAGAGCTTTTCTTAATAAAATTTTAAATGCTAAAGAATGATGATAGCTGTCATTTGTATAGTGTTTTACCATTTCCATAGCGCTTTCACATTAAGTACAATTTTATGAATCAAAATGCAAACTACAGTATATACAGTTGCTAATCACAAACTAAGTTAAAAATTTTGTGTATGCATATATGCCCAGAGTTAGCTGAGTAAAACACAGCAGCACTTGATACTGACAAAGTCATAATATTTGCAAATAGATAATATCCACATTGCACATGACAGACATATTAAAAAAGGAAAGCTATTGTCAGTATTCTAAATAAATAAGGCCACAGATTCCAGAAATAAAATAAGGTCCCCCTAAACAGTGTGATAACAAACATCCTGAGCTCTGCATGCCCCCTACTGTTCCCATTTTGTAAAACTATATTTGAAAACCAGCATGCAGTCCAACAATTGAATTTCAGCCAGGGCATTAAGCTGCAGGTTGGCAGTTGTCCAATATCAATGCAAGTAGGTTACTCTAGGGCAAGCACATCTAATAAAGTATAATTAGCATGTTGTTCAAATAGATACAGACTTTGCAGGCCTCTCGCTGAAATTCAGACTACAGAATAAAAAGTAATGCTAGCACTAGCTATAAAAGAGCAAAGGGAAGAAAAATATTTGTTTTCCAAAAATGCAGTTGTCGAAAGAACTAATTAACAAGGATATTTTATTAATTGGAAGTCTTATTAATATTTATCACAATAAAATGCATTTATACATTATAAAATGCAGAATATTTTTATGAGAGTAAACCTATAAACTTGATCTTTAAAAAATGACAGATAGGGTTATCTTTATCAGCATATTGTGGTGAAAGGAAATTTACGAGAAGGCTGTTCTGTTCTTCAGAAAACCAAAAGTTAAAAAATCATTTGTGGTATGAGCCATCTGGTGGCTATTCTTAAAACTGTCCGAGTGCCCCAAAGCAGACCTGAAATAATAAAGATGGGAAAACGATCCAAGGTTAAACAAGATGTTAGCTTTTTTTTTCCCTTAAGATTTTATTTATTTATTTTTAGAGAGAGGAGAAGGGAGGGAGAAAGAGATGGAGAGAAACATTGATGCCAGAGAGGAACATCAATCGGTTGCCTCTAGCACGCGCCCCGGGACCTGAAAAGAAACCAGTGTATCCAGATATTTTTTAAATGACATGAAAAAAAAAAAAGACACCTACAATTCATTCATAGTTGAAACAAAGGTTTTCAGTGGCGTTAAGGCTGTAATGGCGTGTCTTAAACAGAAACTCCCCCCCTTTTTTTGGATGCTGAGCAGATCAATTAAAATATAAAAAAAGATTCTTTTTTCATTTCTATTACTTTGTGTTTGGGTTTCTATTTGGTTTCTTCTTACGGCACCAATCTGTCTTCATTCTCTTACTTGTATGGAAAATACAATGAAATTTAATTTGGGAGACCTCTCTTCAAATCCTTCATTATCAAGAATCTACTAACTAGTGGGGGACACAGGTCAGTGTGGCAGAGTAGGTGAATGCTGTCCTTTGACCACCTCAAAGTTACAACTAAAGAACGATCCACCTGGACAGGCATCTGAAACTAGCTGAACAGAAGTCTTAAAACTAAGGATGTAAGGAAGCAGCCGCATTGAACCTTCATCAGTGTACCTAAAAAACATAAATAAGAATTTACTAATCGTTTGTCTTTTGGGAAGCCAGTCTGTTGAAAGTGTGTTATTGTAATTGTTATTAATCTCTCTTAGTAACAGACACCGTGCAGGCGTGGTACACAGTGCAGATGGCACTGACCGTCTGGGCCCAGCAGGGCCGGCGACTAACAGGGCAAAGTCATTTATCACTCTTGGACAGTGGAATAAATAATGTAGGAAAAAGTTAGATGTTTGTTTTCCTATTGAAGTGATAACAGTCAAATGTGATATTTTTGATGCAATAAATGACATACTTTTAATCAGATATAAAATTCTACGAGGAATACTTATCAAAATCGATAAACTCATATTTTCAGAGCATGTCAGGTTTCAAACTGTTCAGTTTAAAGTTTGATGTCAAACTGAATTTCTGAAAACTTGAATTTTCTATGTCTGTCTTAACAGAACAACGAAAATGAAACCGCCTTGCACTGTGCGGCTCAGTACGGACACTCGGAGGTAGTGGCCGTTCTCCTGGAGGAGCTCACCGACCCCACCATCAGGAACAGCAAGCTGGAAACCCCCCTGGACCTGGCGGCCCTCTACGGGCGGCTGAGAGTGGTCAAGATGATCATCAGCGCGCACCCCAACTTAATGAGCTGCAACACTCGCAAGCACACGCCGCTGCACCTGGCTGCGCGCAACGGCCACAAAGCAGTCGTCCAGGTGCTGTTGGAAGCGGGGATGGATGTGAGCTGTCAGGTGAGTCTTCGTTTAGCCAGGCTTTCAAAGTCATGTTGCTCTTGTTTTGCTTTGCGATACAGATGTGGAAAATTGTATGTAGAAATGTAACCACTTTTTGATCAGTCCAATTGTCCATAAGTATTTTTGTAACTACCTAAGTTCAAGGCACTCTGTCACACTCTGTTGGGTAATGTGTGTGTAGATATAAGGTATAATCTCTAACTTCATTCTAATTTGAGGGCTATACACAAGAAAAATTATTACCTGATGGCAGCTGTGTGTGATATCATTAGTAATGGTTTCCTCTACTCCAGTAGCTAGCACACACCAGGAATCCAAAGCTGAATGAATGAATGAAACAAGATTCTCTTGAACATTTGAGTGTGTACCTTGTATTTAATATGTCAACACATTTCAAATCCAATTCTCACAAATGTCTTATGGGATCAAGAGCTACTAAGTTCCAATCAAGAGATGATGAAGCAGACTCAAAGATTTAAGAAGCTCACCAAAGGACATGTAGTTGATAAACCTAGAATGTGAATTTAGGCTTACTGATTACGGTCCAGGCCTCTTTCCACAATGATGTGCTGTATTTACATGACTAGTAAAGGAGAAATCACCAGACCTAAGGGCTGTTAGAAAAAAGTTACTGGAGACATGTGGTTGAGCTTTGAAGGATGGATAATATTAGGAGAATAGATTTTGTTTCTCCACCAGGAAAAGGCAACCTGCTCTTACCTGTCTCAAGTTAGCTGCAGTTTTTAAAGCTATTTTATTCTTTTTAAATTTTTATTTAATTTTTATTTTTATTGTAGTTTTTTCTATTACCACTTAGTCCCCTTATTACCCTCCTCTGCAGTCATCACCGCAGTGCTGTCCTCTTAGCTCAATCCCTCTAGCCTTCCCCTATCCCCCCTCAGCTGTCATCTGTTCTCCATCTATGAGTCTGTCTTTGTTTTGCTGTTAGTTCAGTTTGTTCACTAGACCCCACATATGACTGAAATCATATGGTATTTGTCTTTCTCTGACTGGCCTATTTCACTTAGCATAATGTTCTCCAGGTTCATCCATACTGTTGCAAAGGGTAAAAGTTTCTTCTCTTTTGTTGCCAAGTAGTACTCCATTGTGTAAATGTCCCATAGTTGTTCTATCCACTCATCTACTGATGGACACTTGGGTTGCTCTCATATCTTGGCAACTGTAAATAATACTTCAATTAACATAGGGGTGCTTATGTTCTTTCAAATTAGTGTTTTGGGTTCCTTTGGATATATTCCCAGAAGTGGGATTGCTGGTTCAAGACAGATCCATTTTTAATTTTTTGAAGTTTCCCCATAGTGCTTTCCACAGTGGCTATATCAGTTTGCATCCCACCAACAGTGCAAAAGATTCCCCTTTCTCTACATCCTCACCAGCACGTGTTGTTTGTTGATTTATTGATGATGGGTGTTCTGACAGGTGTGAGATGATACCTCTTTGTGGTTTTAATTTGCATTTCTCTGATAATTGGTGATGTTGAGCATCTTTTCATACTTCTACTGACCATCTGTATGTCTTCTTTGGTGAAGTGTCTATTCAGGTCCTTTGCCCATTTTTTAATTGTTTTTTTTTTGTGGTTTTTTGGGTGTTGAGTTTTATAAGTTCTTTATAAATTTTGTATATTAACCCCTTATCAGATGTATTGGTGAATATTGTTCTCCCATTCTCTAGGTTGTCTTTTTATTCTGTTGATGTTCTTCTTTGCTGTACAAAAACTTTAGTTTGATGTAGTCCCATTTGTCTATTTTTTCTTTTGTTTCCCGCCTGGGGAGATATATCTGATAAAATATTGCTATGAGCTATGTCTGAGATTTTGCTGCCTATGTTTTCTTCTAGTATTTCTATGGTTTGGGGTCTATCATTTAGGACTTTAATCCATTTTGAATTCATTATTGTGTGTGGTGTAAGAAGGTGGTCTAGTTTCATCTTTCTGCAAGTGTCTGTCCAATTTTCCCAATACCATTTATTGAATAGACTAGCTTTAGCCCATTGTATTTAGCCCATTGCTTGCTTCCTCTGCCAAATATTAATTGACTCTAAAGCTGTGGGTTTATTTCTGGTCTCTCTGTTCTGTTCCATTGACCTGTGTGTCTGTTTTCTGACTTTTTCTTGACTCCCAAATCAGTGGCAGCGTTCCTCTCTTCCAGAGACCCTTTGGGTTCCTGTCAGATTGTGACCTTCTCCCCTGTGTATTAGTAAGCTACTGCTGCATAACAAACTTAGTGTCTCCACACACTAACTACGTATTTAGATCATAATTCTGGGGCTAGTGATTTACTCTGAGCTTAGCTAGGGAGTTCCTCAGTCTTGGCTGGATTCCCTCCTGTGTCTGGGCTCAACCATAGGTCAGTTAGGTGGCTACGCATCAGGGATGGACTGGATGCTGCCTGGGATAATGGGTGAGACTGGACTGTTTCCTCTAGTCTACACTATCTTTCTCTCGAGGAGTGCTGATATCACAGAGAACATGTATGGATATATAAAATGACAGAATTTTGTTAACCTGTAATCATTCCTAATGCAACTGTGCTTTTTTCCTTTTTCTTTTTTTCCAGACAGAAAAGGGGAGTGCACTTCATGAAGCAGCTTTGTTTGGAAAGGTGGACGTTGTGCGAGTTCTGTTAGAAACAGGTAACTGTCATGGTTTCCCACGGAGCTCATTTTGCCAAGTTCTATTTTTACTTCACAAGTAAAGGAGTAAGAGGAAATCTCTACCTTCTACAAGAGGAAGGAACTGATCCCCATGAAGCTATGATAATTGCTTTGTTTATTAAAGGGCACAATACTTCCCTAGGTTTTTCATATTGTGAACTATGGTGAACAGAAGTGAGAGTTGCCTGTGCTTAAGGCAGATTCTCCTGGTTATTCTAACACCTGAGTCACTGTTGTTTGTCAGCCGCAGTGATTTAAAAGGAACCTTTTAGGTGGGTTGCTTTGAAGGAACAAAGTACATTTATTTGTCTTCATATGTATGTTCTGATTAAAATGAAATCAAACTGGAACTGAGGTTTGACTTTTTTTTTGAGGATGAAAAGGAATGAGTAAAAATTCATACTTGGAAGTGATGATTCTTTTGTGTTATGGATATATTTATTTTCCTCTGTAAACAAATATAAAACAATGGCAGACTACTGCATTTTGATTGTGTTTATGCAAAGTTAGAATTTCATGTATATTGAACTTGACATGTAACACAGTGATGTAATAAATGTTTTGAGGCAACCAATGAAATATTTGCTAGTCACACACCCCTACACAAATGAAAAAATATTTAAAATAATACACAATCTTACTATGGTGAACTAACATTTAAGGCCAGATCCTGAAAAGTGGCTTTGTTTGTGGTTTTATGTTTGAAAATTTATAAACTTTTTTATGGTGGTGAAAGTTATTTGCTACATTATAGTAAGTTTTTAGTACAATACATGTTTTCAGAATTAAAATAATTCCAAAAGTGTTTCAGGTATCCAGTTCAAGAAGTTTGCTCATCAGGTAGATGAGATGATGAGTGTTGCTCACACTGATTATAATCTTGCATAAATAAGTATGAAGCGTTTGACTTTGGTATTTGGACTAGAGTTCAAAATATTCACACTCTTTCAACTTTGGTGAATATCCAAGTATTTTAAGACTTCTTATATTCCTCATATGGTATATTATTATAATTTTGAAAGTATTTTTATGATATTATACAGAATCCATAAATCGCATGACCATTATACTTTAGGAATTCATATTCTAAATCAATATTTTCAGCTTTTACTATTTATTTACAAGCCAAAAGAGCTATAATCCTCAAAAGCATCCTTAAGAGACAATTCATTATCAGCATTGTTCCTAATATTTGGCAGCAGTAGATCCTGTGTGTGTGCACGCGCACACGCAACGTAATGTTTTAAAAAATGACCGCCAGCACTCAGGCTGCATCAGTTAGAGCAGGTATGTGTTGGCAGTGTCTTCCGATGGCGCTCCAGGGCTGTGCATCTTAGTGGGTTTTCTTTGTCTTTCAGGAATTGATGCCAACATAAAGGACAGCTTAGGTAGAACTGTCTTAGATGTTCTGAAAGAACATCCATCTCAGAAATCTCTCCAGATTGCGACACTCTTACAAGGTAAACGATACTGAATGATGGATGAGTTTGCCTTCAAGTTAAGACTAAATTAAAACCATCCTAGTTCTTTCTTAGGGTTTGAGTTACTGTTTACCTTTGAATGAAGTTTTTGCTTTTTTTTTTTCCCCCTGGTAGACTTTTAAACTAAATAAAATACTTTTTAATGTTTTATTTTGATTTTTAACTACTCAGTATTTTAAGAAAGGCTAAAATATTTTTTCATGCACTCAATATTAGTCTTTTAAAACCATAGCTACTAAATATGCATGTATGAACTTGAAGGTAATACAGCTGGGAAGTGATGATGTTTAAGTATTATCTTACATTTGAAGAATCCTTTAAGAGTTTTCAGTGATTTTTTTCTATTGTTTTGTCTTATTTTTACATGTTTATGAAGCTTCAAGAGTCTAAGTGACTTGCTCAAACCCCTGTTCTAAGTGGTAGAACTGGTACATAAATGCTGGTTAACAATAGTTGTGATTATTTCCTTTCTAATCTAGTAGTACAAAATAGTTTAGTCTTGTCAGCTTTTTTTTTCAAGTATTTTCTTTTTTAGTTTTATTTTCTTAGAGAGAGGGAAAGGGAGGGAAAAAGAGAGGAAGAGAAACATCAGTCGGTTGCCTCTCACACACCCACAACCAGGGACCTGGCCTGCAACCCAGGCATGTGCCCTGACCTGGAATTGAACCGGCAACCCTTCTGTTTGCAGGCTGGCACTCAATCCACTGAGCCACACCAGCCAGGGCATCAGCCTTTGTTTTTGATAAAAGTCATTTAGGAACCTTTGTAGTCAGTTGTAGTCATTAGGTATACGGAAGGTGTGACAACCATTTAGGTGCTGATTTTTTGTTTGCAGGATTACATACTTCCCTGTTTGATCTAAAACTTTTATGAAAAATTTAGATTTAAATGTTTTCCCCCTTTCTACTTGGTGATTAGGCCTGGCATGTAGCATGTTCCCTTAAAAGTTTATTCTCTCCATTCCGTTTAGCTCAGACACTATCAGTGGTGATTATCCGCTATAATTGTTACAGATTGGCTGCAAGTATAATTGAGGAGGGAGGCAGATGGGTTTCACTGGATATCAGTTGGGAAGCTGAAAACAACTTTGTCCTGCAGGGAGATAAATGAATTAAAACCAAGTGGGCAGGAGACGTGTAGATGTAGGAATCATAAAGGCCAAAGAGGGGTAAAAAGAATAGATCATTATGCTCTCATCTCTCCGCATTTCCATCACCTCTCAGGGAGGTTCAGGCCACTACACTTTTCTTGTCAGTAAAGGAGTTAATTTTATGTCAAGTGCTTATAGAGACAAATCAAGGAAGAGTACAAGAGTGGCTCTTCATATCAATTCAAATTAAAATCAAGTTGATTAAAAGCTAAAGCATAAAAGCAGTACACAGCATTTTTATAAGGCTTTTCCCCTCCTAGCACTGTGTATTTCCTATTGCATTTTTGCCTCTAACTGGACTTAAAAAAAAAGAAAAAGAAAAAAGTGAGGCTTTTGCATAATGTCTTTTGGAAGAAGCAAAATGGGTGTCATCCACTTGAAAGGGGGTATGACATAATTACAGATGCTTTTCATAATATCCTGCATTAGTTCCACTTAGATAAAAATATTATTACGGAGGAGCAACTACCTGTGTACTTCCAAATGATCAGGATTCATTAGGATGACAGTTTGTGGTAGGGTATATGGGACATCTCTGAATTTTTTAAACTGGAAAATTTTAGAATGTGAGCATGTTGTCTATATTCTTTACATTCCTGGATTTCACGTCACTGGTGCATTTTAAATCTTAGGAAAAAGTTTGGTATAGCAATAAAGCCAATTTATAGTAGATGAAATTACTATTTGTGTCCCGAGGAGGAGGAATTCAATTTTCACAATTACTGCCTGGGTCAAAACTTTTAATGGTAGAAGCCCACAGGCTGCCTTCTTCTTCCGTAGAGTCTGCGAGTGGAACTGCCCTTAGGTAGAAACTGTTGGAGTTGCATGAGGACACAAGTGGTTGGCAGGGTTTCTTCACTGGGCTTTCAGAAAAGGTTCCTTCTGAATAAAGAAATGCAAGGAAACGGTCACGTGGGGAGGGGCCTATTCTTTTAA
The DNA here is from genome assembly GCF_022682495.2 of Desmodus rotundus. Lineage (NCBI taxonomy): Eukaryota > Metazoa > Chordata > Mammalia > Chiroptera > Phyllostomidae > Desmodus > Desmodus rotundus. Next base: position 185,253,426 of record NC_071389.1, on the reverse strand, counting down.
TCCTGACACACACTGCCGTACGCTTGCCGCTTGCCGTAGAGAGCAGGTATGTTCTGTTTACATCCCATGTTTTTGGCCCACACTGTTTCCACAAAAAATGAAACTGAATTAGCTTTCAACATTTAAAAATCTAGTATTTCAGTTAAAACTCCAGAGTTTTGGTTTCTCAAAAAATGCAAGCCTTCGTTCCACTCCACTGCCTACCTTTCCATGGGGTTTCTGTTCTCTGGGTCCTCGTGGCCCATATGCTCTGTGTTCCGTCAGGCAGCATTGAGGCTCAATAGTAATGGACATTTATCCCTGCTTTCAGGTGCCGTGTTCTTTATGCTTAAAAGTGAGACGTTTCCTTGTCCCAGGTCTGTTTGGCTCTGCACTTATCAGCTGTATGCACAGTGCCAAGTTAAACTCCGCCTCCTTTAGCTGTCATCTCTAAAACTGAGATGGGAATAGTGCCCGGGTCATAGATTTGGGAGGATTAAGTGAATTCATTTATATTAAATATTTAGAACACCACTGGACACATAGTAAGCAAAATTTCCATTTTTAGCTGCTGTTCCTATTTATTATATCTTCAAAGTTAGAAAAATGAGAGATAGACTGAGTGTGGGCCATTGCTTTAAGAATAATGGGAAAGAACATTATTTTTGTGTGTAAATAAAGTTTATGCAATTATCCTTATCTTACGAGATGACAACACCATCGTATCCTAAACTTGTCCCACTTCATTCATCATGTTACCTGACAGGTTGTTGTCCATCTGAATTTGACACTCCTCTTTAGGGATCGAGTCTATCTTCAAATAGAATCTTCAGAGTTTCACATCTTCATATAGAATATATTTAAGGAACCACAGGTGCTATTGTATTTTCAGCAGGTGAGTTCATTTTTAAGGAAAGAATGGATCAACTTTAGTTTTTAGAAAAAGGGTTCATGAATCCCATCTAAAATATCTTTTTAAATTTTAATTAAAAAGCTTTAAATTAATAGCTCATCATGAAGTTCTTTGGGTTTCTTGCTTTTAGGAAGTTCTTTTCAAAACTTAGGCTATATTTAGGATATGAGGAAGTAAATGAAAGATGATTGCCAGAGGTGGAACAAAGTTCAGTTAAATGTTTTAAAATAAATGAATTCAAGTAAGTAATTAAAAAAACTTATGTATACAGAATATTTAGAAGGCATGGGAAGACCAGCTGTCCTGGAAGAACATGTACCGGAAGATAGAACCCAGGAAACACACATTTCGTCTCCTCTGGAGTCTCCTCTTGAGTGTCCTTCCCAAATTACCAAGAGTGAGTAGCTGACTATGAAACCCTTGAAACGATAGTGGATGTTATGCACAAATTTTTCCTATAGGTACAACATTGCGAAGACTTACGGAAATTTCAAGTCTAGTAAGTTCTGTCTCATACTCTCCTATTTTATCCATTTGTTCAACCAACGTTCCCTGAGCCTCGCTCTCTGCCAGGCCTGCTCTCGGCCCTGAGATGCAGCAGTGAGCCACGCAGAGAGTGGTCCCTGCCGCCGCAAAGCTGCATGCAGTGTCTATTTCATACTCAACAGTGAGTAGATTTTTTCCTAAAATGTGTTTTTAATGCACAATAAAAATACTGATATCTGGAATGTAACTGCTGGATTTTTTTTCAGAATAAATTATGGGTAAAAAGTACCATTCTTAGAATGATTAGAAAAATGAATATTTGTATGCAGCCTACAAAATATCCTTTTTTTTTTTTTTAAGAAGATTTTATTTATTTATTTTTAGAGAGCAGAGAAGGGAAGGTGGAAGAGAGGGAAATATCAATGTGTAGTTGCCTCTCACACGCCCCCTACTGGGGACCTGGCCTGCAACCCAGGCATGTGCCTTGACTGGGGATCCGACCAGCAACCCTTTGCTTTGCAGTCCAGTGCTCAAGTCACTGAGCCACACCAGCCAGGGCTGATATCCTTGTTTTGACAGATGATGCATATTTTTTATCTGTTCCTTCCGTGTCTTCCCTTGATATCACATCATAATTCTAATTTGGTCATTACTTATATAATTATATGTTTAAAGACATTCTAATAGTTTTTTATTAACCTTAGGAAGTAGTCTCCTAGTGCCATTTTAAATTTGCTAACGAATTGTTGAATGAATGGTGTCAGCGAGTGTAATGCTAAAAGATTGTAGTGAAAAAAGATTGTGGTAGAGTAAATGCTATAGTAAACAAAGTTTTAGGAGTTGTAACTTTGGATGCTTTTATATACTACGTACATATAAACCTTCACTACTTAGTTACATTTTGAAAAAAATAATATAGGAAAAATTGGAATTTCTCTTTGTGTTTTTATATTCTTGTACTAATTATAGTTTAGTATCTTGTCTTCAGCAGAATATTTTCTAAATACTTTGACTTCTGTTACCATGCTAGTCATATTTTTATTATTTAATATTAAGTTTTATCAGTGGCCTGTCTTGAAACTTTGAAAAAATTCCGTCTTCTTACAGATGAAACTGTGACTGGAGAATTATCAAAACTCTTGGATGAAATAAAACTCTGTCAAGAAAAGGATTATTCTTTTGAAGATTTGTGCCACACAATATCAGACCACTACTTAGATAATCTGAGCAAGATTTCAGAGGAAGAACTTGGGAAAAATGGAAGCCAGAGTGTAGTAAGTAAGGGGGGAAGAAGACAATTCGTCTGTCTTTGCTAGTTCCGTGTGCACCTAGGGGGCATTTGTGTGTGGTCTTACCTTCAGACCCCGCCAGCGTCAAATGTCAAACTCCCTATTGCTCTTGCCCTGCCATTCACTGGTGTTTTAGTCTCACTGCGTGTGTAGGGGAAGCGATGCTTTGATCAATCACTTAATAGTTTGTGATGATCTCGTCGCTGTTAGACTTTTGTAGTTTCATGGTTTCTTCGATTGTGTTCTTTTATTTATCCTGGGCATGACGATACTGGTTTTCACCGAAGGCAGAAAACCTTCCTTGTGTCTTCTTCCCCATTTTGACTGTGAACTGAGGCTAACCCATCCTGAAGGAGAAAGACTGAGTTGAGCAGTGTGTGTAGTCACTTGGTCCGTCGTTGTAGGAGAGAGGTGTTGTGGAAAGTCCGACCTCCATATCTTTGTAATCCCAAGGGCTTTGCCTGTAACCTGCAAGCTCAGAACGTGAATCATGAGTTAGAGAGTCTGGCTCATTTGGATTGTTACATTAACACAATAGCAAGAAAAACTGTTGAGAATCAAGCAATTGAAAAGCAAGGTTTAGGTACCTATTTGTGTGTCCTATAGAAGAAGATTTATAGGATGCCCTGGCATTAAAGGAAATATATTATGATACTTTCATACTTGTAACTTAATTTGTTTTGGAAATATTTTCTTCTGAAGTCAACAATAGAGTGGATTGTGTTAAGAGGATGCCATTTTACTTATGAAAACAAAAAATAGCTAAGTATGGTAACTGCTAGGAGGACGTTTACCGCGTTTCCTTACTTGAGCGAGCCGCGACACTTTCCAGCGTGGGACGCGCTGGTCGGGAGTGCCGGGCGGTCTCACCACGCAGGCCTGACTTCGTTTTCCTGCTGCTTTATCTTTTGTGAAACGTCACATCATTGGCTCCAATAAAAGGTCTTTATGAAGAAGGATGATTAATTATACATATGAAATCAATACTTGTTGGTTTCCCAGAAGAAACTTTTATGCTAATGAAATACTTATGGTAGTAACTTTAATGTCAGGAAAAAATTCCCTGTTTAAAAATCTAAAACAGGCTATGCTATCTCCAAATTACAAACCAGTTCCATGTCGATATTTCCTTGAAAGTCGGCTAGAAATTAGACCATATTTATTCTATGTAAACAGTTCACTGTGTTTGGGTTTTTATATCTGTCCCTAAAGATTTTGGTAAATTTACTCTCTCTTGCCCTTGACTTTTAAACCACAGATTTTCAGCAAGCACTAATCTTCTCAACCAGTGATTTCTAAACTCTTATTGCTGTATGTACCATAGTAGTAAACAAATTTTGAGCAAACACCCCAAGTGCATTTATTTATAACTTATACATATTTACTAGTAGTCTAAGAATATATGGTGTAAGTATAAATTGAATTATATACTACAAAAGAATTCAAGTGAGGAGGATAAAAAGAAGTGTAAATAGGAGCTCTAATGTTTTTTCTTTCACTCATGGGTGTGCTGTGCCCCCTGCAGTCTGCGTACTCTGCTGGGAGACCGTGCTCATCCAAGCTTGTAGCTCTCAGGTAGTGAGGGCAGTAGCATCTGGCATACTGGGTGACGTAATTTGGGGAAATGATGGCCCCCAATTTTTTTGAAAGCTAAAGACTGTATTGTGACAATAGCATGAGGGAAATTAATGCTCATAAATTGAAATGAAGTTCTTCAAATTTGAGTTCATACTTTCACATAAGCAATCACTCTTTGTTCCTGTGACAGACCTTTATATTTGGTTTCTTAAATATATTATCATTTTAAATTCTAAAATTCACATGAGGCAGAAAAGCAGATGGTACAGATGAGTAAGAGCAAGTAGTTCTTTATCGGAATAATGGAGTTTGTAAGGGGGAGGATGGAAGGTGAGATTAGAAGGAGAGGTTGAGGCCAGGACATGGATGACTTTGAATGTCAGGCTGAGAATTTTGGTATTTGTTTGTTAGGAAATGAGAAAACTAAAGGATTTGGGGCCGGTAAGACATGAGTGGAAGTGGCCTTTCGGAAGATTAATCTATCAGAACTTGTTATTGAATGTTTAAAAAGTAACCCAATTGTTTTGGTCCTTCTCTGCAGCCTGTGTTTTCTTTGGGTTCATTCCCTGTTCTGTTGAATATTTGCTTCCATTCATCAAAAATGCTTTTCCAGAATTGTGTTATGAATTATACTCTCAAGTCATGCAGAATTTAATCAGGTACTCACAGGTCACCTAATACAGATGACCACGGCCGTGTTGTGAGCGTTAGGGTTTATAGCAGCAATAATGAGAGATGCTTCCCCACTTCAAGGACTTCAAATCACTTTCTCCAAGGAGTCTTTAGTCACACAGTGTGCAGACAATGCCACCATATGAAACGACAGATATGGGTTATTAGAGCTACGTTTATTAGGTGCTTGCTATTTGCTATTCCAATGTTTTCTACAATTTAAGCTGCTTTAATCCTCACAGTAATCCTAATGAGTTATAGACTTGGGAAATGACTCAGTTAGTAAGTGGCAGATCGAGAATTCACGCTTAGTGCCAATGTCTTGAATTCCCTGCTGCATTTTGCATAAGAAACTATCCCGTGGTCAAAAAAATTTTTTTATAAAGGGAGACATTAGTGAAGATTTATTGGCATTCATTAAAGACTTCATGGAGGTAGGGGTAGACTGGGCCCTGGAGGAAGAGATGTGCCCTGTATCGGAATGGGTGAATGGATAGGAGAGGGGTCCAGCCTGCAGATACAGATTGTGCGAAGCACAGAGGTGCGACACAGCATCTCACTTAAGGAGAGTGGGTCACCCTGAAAGTTGATGTGACAAAGTAGTGGGAAACAAGTTTATGTAAGTAAGGGTAATACCTAACTCTGACAGAACACTTTATTTCTATTAACTGATTTAATCCTCATATAACCCTGTGAGATAGGTCGTCTTATCCTCCTGTTTCACTGATGAGAACTCAGAGGTGCAGAGAACTTTCATGATTTTCTCAGGTACACACGGCAAATACCAGAGCCAGGCTTTGAACAGGGACAGTCGGGGCCCGAGTCATACGTACACCCTACCACTCAACACTTTGCTAGGGGCAGATAATTAGATTTGGAAACCTAGTCAGAAGTTTAATATTGAAACTGAGGAGAATAAAGCCTTGAGAATTGGAGTTCTATTATAAAGTGACTTTTTGGGAAGCTGAGAATGGGAACTGAATGTCAGATGTTCTGGGGAGAAACGTAAAAGATGCTCTGAGCAAGGGTTATACGTTAGACTTACCTGTTGAGGCTTCAGGAAATACTGAGGCCCTCAGTTACCTTGTCAGACCAACCAGATTGGGACTGCTTTGCGGGGCTGAAAGCACTGTTCTTTGAAAAAGATGATTCTAACAGGCACACTATTGGTCTAGAGGACCACAGAGCTGCCAGGACCTTACTGAGGCACTTCAGGCCCGAGATGCGGATCCTGAATTGAGGTTTTGAAAGCACCACAAACTTACAGGCTTTTAGAGGTAGACTAAATCTCACAGATCTTCTGGTATCCAGCCTCATTCTGCCACTCCCCAGTGTAAGAGCTCTGAAAAGCTCTCGAATTAGGGGCATTTTAAGGTTCTCGTCAACCAAGATTCCAGTTATAGTTCAGCCATAATCCTAAATTAAAATTATTTCTTTTATGTCGGGATGTTAAATGTGGACAAACGTTTTTGTTTGTTTATCATTCACATCACTGGCTGAAGGACAGACATTTAGGTTCAATTTAAAGTTAATTTTACATGATATGAAACATCTCATTTGTTCATTGTAAATATGACAGATAAATCTGAAAGTAATTTAGAAGGAATTAAAATCTAAGGAAATATGTTGTGTGGCATTCATATTATTAATAAATATATTTACCTATTAATGACATGGCTTGAATTTGGGGGTTATTTGAACTACTCTTAGTTCGGTTTAACTTTTATTGCCTTTTTCTTCCAATAGAGGGCACTCTAATTCAGTAATTTAAAATACAAAATCAGTCATCTTATGTAAGAACTTTTATTTTTGAATTGGAGGTTTTTGGTTTTATTAAAACATAGAATTAGCCTTAAGGTGGTAGTTTGAACAATTTTACTAATATAAGTGAGTTAAAAATTAAATTCTTAGTGTGATTGAATGTATTCAATTGAAGATTTTGCATTTAATGTGAAAGCCAGCTCAAGTTAAAATTACATTTTCTCTTGCATAAATTTTAACTCAAAAGTTAGTCTGTTTTAAATGCTTTTATATTATGCATGTGGAGCCATTTTCCAAGTTGAATTAGGATATTATATAATCTGGAATGTAAATTTTGAAGAAATATAAATATCTTCACGTTCTTTCCAACCCACAAAATTTAGGTTTTTGAAAGAATACAAAATAATCTGAAAAAAATTATATTTTCTTCACCTATTTTTCCAACTCATATATTCAGTTTCTTTCCTCCATGTGTCCAGACGCTGCAAACAACTGTCGGATGTGAGTGCACCGTGACACAAAGTTGGTGATAATGGAAGGATCATTAGAGTAGACTTCAGAGTCTAAGGTTCAGCAGTGCGTATTTTTAAGATTTAAAATAGAAAAAGCATTATTACCTTATCAGCCTGTGTCTCTAAGAAATAAATAGGAAGCTTCAGGGATGTGTTTATACATTTTTTCTTCTGAGGAGGAAAAAACCTAGAAATAAGCAGCACTAAGACTGATTATTTGAAAGTGGTTTTGCAATTTCAGGTTTTATGTGATTTTTCTCAGCCAGGGCACCTCTTTTCTGTTATTTCACTTTCTTTGTCAAGGCAAAATGCTAAATTACATGTAAACCTTCTGAAGCGTGAGATATTTTACTTTAGTATTTCAAGACTTCAAGATTCAGCTTCTCTGTTTTTAATACCAAGCTTCTATACACTGCTTGAGAACACTCTTGGGGGGTGGGGGGAAGGAGTCTGTAGGAAAATATACTTATTTTGGTGCCAGAGTTCAATTCTTGAGGGTCAGGAGAATCAAATTAGGTTGCGTAAAATCCAAGTGGTTTTTGAAACAAAGTTTACTTTCAAACCCATTTAACACAATTTAAGATGAAGAATGTACCAATTTCAGAATTGTGAGAAACTTTACTGGCTGTCTCATCCAATTCCCATCAGATTCAGAACACTGGGAAATGGATTTTCTGAAACATAAACAGGTTCTTCTTACAGGATTATAACTGATTCTTTAGCAGATATGAGTTTTGTTTTTTTAAAAATAATGGAGCTGAGCCTTAAGCAGTGGTGACTATTGTCTTATTGGCAAGATAGTGTTCAGAGAGTATTCTAACCTCAGTAATTTATTTGAACAAATTTTGGGAAGTAGTGACTCAGGCCTGCTGTGTTCGGAGCCCAGGTTTGGATTGTCCTAATGGATTTTCCAGGATTTAGGGAATGTGCAGATCCTGTTGACCTATATTAACATTTTAAAACTACTACCCTTAACTACATGTATGTACTATATGTACACGTAAGGAAAAATCCAGAGTCCCAATGGGGAAATTCTTGTCCCTTCTCTCCCCTGAGGAAGAACTTTTGGTACCTGTAGTGGACCTAGGAGGATCCTTGAGATAAGTAGCCGCTAGGAGAAGAGAGTCATTCTTCTGAACTTGCAACGCAATTGCTTTTACCTTTCACGACACATCTCTTTGTTCTGTGTTATCTGGTAGGTATGTACATTTTTGTGTTACTTCTTATAGACTCCTTGATGGCAGGGTCTGTATCTGTTTGATCTCTGTAAATCACGTCCTGCCTAGCACAGTGCCTTGCACGTAGTGGTCTCTCATGAACATTCATTGAAGGAGTAAATGCATAAAAAGACAAACACTGAATGTAAGAGTGTATGTAAACAATTACTGTAATTAAACCAGTTTCAGGGAAACACATGTTCAATTATTTGGAGATGAATCACAGAGTCTAGGACAGGTTTTTCTCATCAAGCACGGAGTCTCAACCATCTCTCTCAGGGAAGCAACTTCGTCCAGCAGTTAAGAGCATGAGATTGGGAGTTACACAGGCATGGATTTGCGTCCCTGTTCTGCCACTTACTAGTAGGTGGCCTTTGGAAGTTGCTTGGTATTTCCAAGAATTATTTTCCTCATTAGTTAAAAAAAGTTGAATATGGCTTTCTGTCAGTCACAGAAAAGGAGCTGTTCTCTTTTGCGTTGCTGAAGCTAGGCCGCCTTGATTTTTATGTTTCCTCGACTTTGTCCAACTTTGTCCAGACTTTCAATAATCACTCAATGTGGATGTGGAAGGGATTTCTCTAGTGAGATACTAATAATCTGTTCTTGGATTGGTCTTCATCAATATTTTACTTTGTAAAAGATGATCATCTATTATAATCAGATTTGCCAGATGTTAGGGAGGAAGAGCAAACATGGCAAATAATTGAACTTACAGGAACAATTTCTCCATAAACTAAGATTCTTGGTACAAAGAAAAGACATAAAATTCAGTGGGAGTTATAATAAAATCTTGTATTTACATTCCTAAAAATTCAATGGTATAAACATAAGACGGGAGAGATTTAGTTGGCTGAGTAGTTCACGCAGAAATGTCCGGTGTATTGAAATGGCCACAAGTGCAGTGCGAACCAGCAGTGGGCTGTGGCTGCTGAAAAGGCATCAACAGTTGTCCAGCTATGATCTCTGGAAACAATTATGATACCAAGAAGCTAGAGTTGTATTATACTATGGTTTAATTACGTGGTAGACATTGTGGTAGGCTTTTAAAAATCATTCTCTCTTGTGTTTCTCACGCCAGTGCCATGGGGCAGGTTTTAGTGTCCTCAGTGTAGAAATCAAGCATAAAATTGCTTGCCCAGCATTAGAGAGATACCAAAAGGTAAAGCTGATCTAAGCTTAGGTGTGATGTCTCACAAGGTCATGATCCTAACCTTTAGGTCATTCTGGCTGTCATTAAATATCTTCCAGATTAACCCCCTCGTCGTTTCATCATTTCTGCCACTTTGCAGCTTCAGACTCTCACTACTTCTCACCTGAATTATTGCAAGAGCCTCTTACCCCGTCCACCTGCTTCTCGTCTCTCCTCTTCACCTCCTTCAGTTCATTCTTAACGCTGCTGCCCAGTCAGTCCGCCTTACGTGTCATTCTGCTCACGTCACTCTCCTTCTCAGAACTAGACTGGTCCTAACTGTAAAAACCCGACATAGACGCTCAAGTCTGCCATTCAAAGCCCTTCATGTTCTCATTTCATCCTGTATTTCCAGCTTCCTTCCATAAATGCCTTAGATGGATCCATTTTGGTAAAATGGATCACTCTCAAGTACGTCTGTCTTTCCTTATCTCTGCCCATGTTTCCAAGATTAGTGGCCATTGGGCCCTGTCCACAACGTCAACAGAGACATTTGATCCGAAATGCCCGTGGAGACATTCGGTCCACAGCTAATAAAAATCTCTCACTTCTGCGATGTTCGAACTTACTTAACCTCATCTGTTGTGACCAGGGAGGCTACCAAGACAAGAAGGGTTTTAATCCCCATACAGCCACAGCACAATTATTGCACCAATAAAACATGACAGTATTTTTAATATATTAATCCTGTAAACCAAGAGTAAAGTAAATGTTGTGAACTGGTTGAACCCGGGGACATCTTCTGCGGGCGGAGGTTTTGGACAAGGTTAAATATCAAGGGCCTTTCCACGTGGACCAGATGTCTCAGTGCACATTTTAGACAGGACCAGATGTCTTGCAATGGTTCACGATGTTTTATTCATATATAATTATTTTCCTTGTTATCTCTACTGGTGAAAACCTCTCTTTATAAAACCTTTTTTTAATCCTCCTATTTAGATCCAACTTTTGAAATCAGATATCCTCTTAAACTTTAAAATTTTTTATATAATTTCATAGTCTCTTTAGTATTGTTTATGCATGCATTTTTGTTTTTGGTTTTGCTTGGAAGCCCCTTGATGACAAGGGATATAGTGATCTGTGTGTGTGTATCCTTAGCATAGTTCCTCACCCACAGGCTTAATCAACATTTGTTGAATAGATCCGATAGGCCACGGCCACAAACAAGTCTGCCTGGTAACTGAGCTTGGGAGCCAACCTGTGGGAAGAGCTCTGAGGTGGAGTCATTCTAATTTCAGAAGAACTTCCTCTGTTGGTTGATGTTTCAAATAAGGTATGCCTCACCTTTTGTGTTGAGGATGAAATGAAATATCTGATTAAAATGTATTATAGACTTCCCCACAACATAAAATCATCAACATCTTAGGTCAAATTATATCTTTCTTAGGTAGTAATACATCGTTCAGTGATAATTAGGAAATCTTACATTAAAAATACTGCGTTTGCCCTGACCAGTGTGGCTCAGTTGGTTGGTATTGTTCCAAAAGTGAAAGATCACGGGTTCGATTCTGGGTCAGGGCACATGGCTAGGTTACAGGTTTGGTCCCCAGTCAGGACACATATGAAAGGCAACCAATCGATGTTTCTCTCCCTCTCTCTCTCTCTCCCTTCCCCTCTCTCTTAAAAAAATAAAATATTAAAAAATATACTATGTTTGCCCTGGCCGGTGTGGCTCAGTTGGTTGGAGAATAGCCCTATAGATCGAAGGGTCGTGGGTTCGATTCCCTGTCAGGGCTGGGTTTCAGGTGTGGTCCCTGGTCCTGGTGTGTGCGAGAGGCAACTGACTGAAGTTTCTCTCTCACGTTGGTGTTTCTCTTCTTCTCTCTCTCCCTCCCTTCCCCTCTTTCTAAAATCAATAGGCATGTCCTTGGGTGAGGATAAAAAAAATGTTTGATTCCTGATAACATACATAATGGAAATCTACTGTAAGGATACAGGAACATGTTGCATATCATTAATTTTCAAATTCCTCAATGTTTTATGATAAACATTTTAAATTAATCCATTATTCTTTCTGTACAAGTTGAGTTTTGAAGTGGGTTTTTTTTTTCAGTTAATCATAAAGAAAATGGGCCTCAGCCAACACCCTGTTTCTTTTCCCGATTGCTGGTCATTCCTGACGATTACGACGTGTCCCGCGATACATGGTACTGCTGTGTGCACGTTCTTAGACTGTGTTTGATGCTAAAATATCTCTCAGCATCGTGAGCATCCTGTAAGTTATCCAAAGGCAGTCAACTCCCTTTCTAAAAATGTTTCAACTTTTACATATTTGAATTTTCTGAAGTTTGTGAAGTTATTATTTTATCTACTCCACAGATAGAACATCAGCCAGTTTTTGTTTTGATATTTTCATTCTCTGATCTCTATAATTTCTAACTTGAGTTTAATTCCTAACAGAAGAACTCAGAAATTATGATTTCCCCGAGAAGCTATGCTTTATACTCAAGAACTAATTTTAATTTTTTTTGGAAGTTTAATAATAATTCTATGTTCTTCTAACCATACTTTTCAGATAATGGTGAAGTTAATTTTTGACATCTTTCAGTTTCCTGCCACATTTGCCTTGTTCCTTTGCCACAAAGCACCTAATTTGTAATTCTATTTCAAGGTACACATTTGAGAATTGTTGCTTTTCTTTTGGAGGGAAGGCCTTGGACAGCCTGCTATTGTAAAAGAATCCCACTTTGCTTCCTAATGCCAAAGGAAATCAGTCCGGAGCCTGAGCTGCATGGAGCATGTGAGCGGCAGTAATCACTTATCTCTGTGTTCAGGGAAGTGTTTTCACCTTGAAGAGCAAATTGATTCTAATGGAACAGTGCACTAGTAACCCAGAAAAAATTACTGACATCCTCATGCTTCTAACATTTTTTATCATGAGACCATTAGGGACATGACTGCTGAATATTGGCATTCATTTAGCCTCTTCCTGCGGAAGAATTAGGGTTCTCAATGGCACAATCAAAGTCAATAACAGTAGGTGGAAAAGGTGCTATGTGGTCTGCTTCAGTCTCAGGCTTAGATTTAAAAAGTTTTCTGGTTTTGTTTTCACTTTACTTTGCCAACATTTAAAAAAATATTTTATTTATTTATTTGTAGAGAGAGGGGAAGGGAGAGAAACATCAAGGTGTGGTTGCCTCTCGTGCATCCCCTACTGCGTACCTGGCTCACAACCCAGGCGTGTGCCCTGACTGGGAATAGAACCAGTGATCTTTTGGTTCACAGGCCAGTGCTCAATCCACTGAGCCACACCAGGCAGGGCCCTTTGCCAGAGTGCTTATTTCAACCATCTATGCTTTTTAACACTCAGATGTTTTGGTTGTTTACAGTTTCACAACAGTTCCATTTAGTTGATGGCTGCCAGTTTATGCTATCAAATAACTAATAATTGGAAACAAAGTCTTAATTTGGAGAAAGAATGAGATAGTCAAGAAGATGAATTTGATGGGAAATGAAAAGCTCTGCCATGAAAAATGATAATGAACCAGTGAGAGGTGTGTATCAGTAAAGAGGAAATAGCTTGCCCCCAAAATAATGAGACAAACATTGGCATGTTGTATTTTTTCCTATAATCATCCATTCTGTATTGCTGAAATAAATCTATTCCAGTCTTGAATAAGATTTTTTTAACCCTATAATCCTACTCTTTCTTAGCCTGGAGTCACTTTTCTAAACACTTAAAGTATCTTTAGTGTCATATTATTATCATCCTGAGCAGTTTACTGAGTCACCCTGCATTAAAGAATTATACTAATTTTTTAATACCACATATTTGTAACTTGAAGTGGCATTATGGTACAGAGAACAGGAGTTTTGAAGTCAAACAGGCTTGTTTGGATTCCAGTTCTACTCCTTAGATAAATACAACCGTGATCTTTATATTTCTTATCTGAGGAATAGTTTCTAAGAAGTCTCACCTTGATCTGTAGAACCAGAATAATAAACTTCCTAGGTAATGCTTATTTCTAGGTAAATGCGTAATCATTTGTACACACTGTAATAGAACATTTAAAAAATGTTGATTTCATAGATATTCAAATCCTCAGATCCAGTTTCTTTTTGCCCACACAGATCTGTGGATCTCAGGTTCCAAAGATTTGACCCTCATTTGCCTTTGCCTTTCTTTTGTGCTCCCATGGATGCAAATTTGATTGGTCATTAAGGATGACCAATATTTTAAGGATGTTTTTTCTATTTCTTTGAAAAATGCCATTGGAATTTTGCTAGGGATTGCACTGAATCTATAGATGGCTCTGGGCAGTTTGGAACTTCTAATAATATAAATTCTTACAATCCATGAACAATATGGACTGTTGTTCTATTTGTTTGTGTCTTTACTATCTTTCATTGAATTCTTGTAGTTTTCACTGTACAATGTTTCACTTCCTTGGTTAAATTTATTACTAAGTATTTTATTGCTTTTGATGCTATTGTGAATAGGACTTAAATTTTTTTCAGATGTTTTGTTTTTAGTGTATAGAAACACAACCGATGTGTGTATGTTGTTGGTTTTGTATGTCTGATTCTTTCCCATTTCTCACATTCTCCTGGTCTACGAGAGCATTCCCCTTTGTTTATTCTTACCATCCCTGCTTGACCTCACTTTACCTTCCAGGAACTGCCCAATTTCTTTATTCATTTTTACAGTTAAACTCTGGAAGAACTGGCTCTTTTTGCTGTTTCCAATGTCTCACTTTCATTTTCTTTCAAAACCAGTGCAATCAGGCTTCTTCCTTCACCAGGTCCCAGAACCAACCTGCTGAGGTCTCCAGTGACTTCCATGTTGCTAATTCCATGGATATTTCTTAGTCCTTTCTTACTCGATCTTTAAGAAACATTTGACAAAGTTTCTTGATCGTGTTCTATATGCGCACATTTTTCACTTGGCTTCCTAGATAACACACTTTCCCATTTTTTTTTTAATCTTTGATGTTTACTCCTTTTCAGTCTCCTCTGCTGGTTCTCCTCATATCCTTGGCCACTTATCATGAAAGTGCGCTAGGGCTCTGACCCTGAACTTCTCTTCTTTATCTGTTCTGACAGTCTGGGCCAAGCATGCCCGAAAATGTCACAGTGTAAATACCTACTGTGACCCGGACCGTCCCAAGTTTATAGCTATAGCCCGGATGATCTTCTGAACTCCCAACTCTTGTACTTAATTGTCTACTTGACATCTCCACTCATGTCTAATATCCTTTTCAAACTTAACATGAATAAACGGAAACTTCTGCATTTCCCACTCAAACCTCCTGGATTCTCAGTTTTCCCATTTCAGTGAATAGCAACTCTATCCATCCAACCTTTGTCCTCCTAAAACCCTGGAGTGCTCCCTTATTCTTCTCTTTTCTCACACCTTACAAACAATTGGTCTGCAAATTCTATCAGCTCTTCCTTCAAAACACATCCTGGATTCAACCACTTCTTCCCAGCTCCACTACACCACTCTGGTCTAAGCCACTGTCATCCTTTGCCAGGATTATGGTAGGAGCCTCCAGACTGAAGTTCCTGTTACCACCCATACAGTGGTATGGCCCATACAGTGTATTCTTAAAAGAGTTGCCAAAAAGATCCTTTTAAAAAGTGCATTAAATTATGCATATATGCTCTTTGGCTAATCCCTTCTTTTATCCAGTCTATGCCCCTTTCCCCCCATGGACATGGACAAAGATGAGGGGATTGCCTGAGGGAGGGGAGGGGGGCTGGTTGGATGTGGGCAAAGGGAGAAAAAACAGGGACAACTGTAATGGCATAGACATTAAAATACAATAAAAATGATAATAATAAATGAAAATGGGCAAAAAAAGTAAGTTAAATCATGTCACTATTGTACTCAAATACCTGCTGTGGTTTCTGACCTTTTCCTGAGGAAAGGATAAAGTCCTTACATTGGATCAAAAGGCCCTGCATGACCCCCATACCTGCGTTTGCTCCATCCTCACCTCTCACACCTCACTTTTGCTACTCTCTTTCCTGCTTACACCATTCCAGCCGCACTCAGTTCATTGCCATTCCCGTACAACACCAAGCACACTCCCACCTCGAGACTTCGGCACTTGCTGTTCTTTCTCTCTGGAACCCTCTTTCCCACATGTCTTTGCGGCTCCCTCTCTCAGGTTTTACCAAACAGCAACCTCCCAGGGTGGCCTTGCCTGATCCCCCTATTCAAAACTAGTCACCCTGCCAATTCCTATCCTCCTCTTCTACTCATTTTTCTCCACGTCACTTGTCATTATCCAAAATTCATGGAATCATGCATTTTACTTATAGTGGGTTATGTTTCGCTCCCTTCGTTAAAGTATAGGCTTCACTGTGGGCCAAGTTTATTGTTTGTTTGCTTGCTTGTTTTGTTACTGTTGACTGCTGTCATCCCAGTGCTTAAAATGACTTCTGGCCCATAATAGACACACGATAAATGCTTATTGAATAAAATAATAAATTAACTCTACAGTAGGCTCTCACCCATGTACATTTAGATTATTAGTTTTTTGAGCTGTTTATTTGTATACTGGTAAGAGCTTGTATTTTAGTGTTGTACAGATCAGAGTTTGTATCCTGTTATTTCCAATTAGTAGCTATGTGCCTGGGTTAGTTGCTTACTTTCTCTGATCTTAAGTTTCCTCTTCTGTAAAATGACATAGTAATTCCTGCCCCAAAGAGTTGTCGTGAGGACTGATGTGAAGAGGTGTAAAAGTGTTTAGCAGTGTGTCAGACACAGAATGTGCCAAACCAATTTGTTTCTTTCTTCGTAGTCAGTCTTTCTTAATTTTGACCCATACATGTATCACACTGCCAGATAAGCCTTCCTGTAATGGGGTTTTCGTTCCATGACATCTATGGTCAAAAAGTAGATGGGAACTTTATTTTGACTACTGTATCATGGCCAAGTTTCTGTTCTTGGATTTCAAGAATGTGAAGATCTTCCCACTTTGCTCCTGCCCTTCCTTATCTGATGAGATTTCTTACTATTCTCCTACCTCCTACCAAAATACTCTATTCTATGTCATTTATGTAAACATATCATGAACATTTCTTCTTTGGTGTCTTTGCTTATTCTCTTATCTTTCCTGTTTGTTTAAATGCTGTTCATTTTATAAGGTGTAGTTTAAGAGTTTATCTATATAGTAACCTCCTTACTCAATCCAGCTCAGACCAATTTCTCCTTGAACAGATAGAGATCTTAGAAGAGAAATGGGAACTACTATTTATGAAATAGGATGTTGAGTGAAATTATTCTTTACCACAGGGTCTGACTAGGGCTTAAATTAAGTCATATTTTACTTATTGCATAATTGTTATTATTTTCATAACAGTGATGTATAAATGGTAAGCAATTCACATAGTATTTGGCCTTGCAAATAGCAAGTGTTCAATAAATATTTTTTGTATGGGTAAGAATTCTATTCATATCTTATAGTAACACTGAGTAAGGTTTGAATACAAATATGTGTTCAGAGATTATCAAAATTATAAATTATGAATACAAATGTATTGGGAAAGGATGCTACAGTAGGGCAATATTATTTACCAATAAATTAGTGTAAATGTTCTGAAAAATATAAAATACACATTTTAATATTTCATACTCTTGAAAAGCCTCATCATATAAGAAACTAAGATGATAGCATTTTGTTTTCAAGCTGATCCATTTTTCTGCATTACTTTGGTTCATTCACTAAAAAATAAACATTTATTATGCCTTTATTGTGCACCAGCTACTGCCTTAGGGCAGATGAATGAGGCATTTGTCTTGTTCTTAGGAGCTTGCAGTTTGGCAGAGAAAACAGACACATCACTAAATGATAGAACTATGGAGTGATAAATTATTTTACGAAACAATCTAATTAAAGGGGTGTCCAACCTGCGGCCCACTGGCTGTGAATGCGGCCCAACACAAAGTCGTAAATTTACTTAAAATGTTATGAGACTTTTTTTGTGATTGCGTGTCACAATTTATTTAATGTGTGGCCCAAGACAACTCTCTTCTTGCGGTGTGGCCCAGAGATGCCAAAAGGTTGGGCACCCCTGAAAATGATGGAAGAACTATCTATTTTTATAACCACAGAATTCAGCATCTTTCTTGACACATTTCAGCTATTCAATAAAAGTATACTGAAAAAAGAAATAGCTGTGTTTTAGCCAGTGAAAGTGAAGAGGTGGTTCTGAGTTGTGGGAGGACATTAAAAAGTGGACAACGATGACTATTTGGTTCTGCAGGAAGGAGGGAATGTCATGAACTGACCCTAGTGTGGTTCTGTGTTTTCATCTCGCAGGACTTCCCCTACTAACCAGACTTCTATGAGTTTTCCGTACTCCCGTCCACCTGTCTTTACCTGCTTGAAGTTCTCACCTTCTCCTTCACTCCACATTAATTTCATTATTTTTACTTCTCCTCAGACATCAAAACTTGACTCTGCTGTGACCTTCTTCCAATGTCAGCTCAGCCCTGAACCCTCTCCTGGTCTGGGTCAGGCTCTCCTCCAGTGCTTCCCAGGGCTCTGTAATCCTATTCTTACTGTGATTGCACGTGTAGTGAGTAATTATACATTTTGTTGGTTGCTTAGTTTTGAAATCACTAGGCCATTATTCCTCGAGGGAATTATGTATATATATATTTCATCTTTATATTAGCAAATTCTAATACGATGCCTGTCACATAAGAGGAGACCAGTATACTTTAATTGAGTCAATGAAGAAAAGAATGAATAAATACATGGATGGATGGATAGATGGATAAATGTTAGAAAGGTGAACACTAACGCTTGACTGAATATAGAGGAAAGCTTCCTCTGCTTCAAAATGTTTTCTAAGATGTTTGTTGTTGTTTGTTTCCATCTGTTTGTTTTGAATGAATGCACACTTGTCCTTACCAAATGAGAGCTAGTCTGGTGGGACCATTTTTACATCTTTTAAAGTTAATCTGAAGTTGTTTTCCAGTAGTTTTCTCAGAGCATTTTGTTACTTTTCAGATGCTTTAGAGGAATGTGATGAAACTGTTAAGACTGGTTCTTTTTTTTTTTAAAGATTTTATTGATTTATTTTTAGACTGAGGGGAAGGGAGGGAGAAAAAGGGAGAAAAAGCGAGAGAAACATCGATGTGTGAGAGATACATCTATCACCTCTCACATGCCCCCAACTGGGGGGCCAGCCTGTAACCCAGGCATGCGCCCTGACTGGGAGTTGAACTGGCGACCTTTTGGTTCACAGGCTGGCACTCAATCCACTGAGCCACACCAGCCAGGGCTGGTTCTCCTTTTTATTTTTTGTTTTAGTACAAGAGGTTACATTATGTGATTTTTTAAAAGAAGACAATTTTCTTGGCTAAAGACTTAACTGATCACTAAAGCCATTAATAAAGTTAATGATAATTAAATGTTAAAGAAAGTTTAGGATCTGCTGAGATTAAACAAAGAATAAACTTTGAAAAATAATTTTATCTAAAATGTAGACTATTTATGAAAATTAAAATATTTCTCAATTTAGGTTAATGTATGTGCATTGTGTTTTTGAGATACTAAAATTTTAAATTAGTAGGGTAACAAAACAAATCATGAATGTTAATGGTCCTATGTTAGTGCTATAATAAACCATATTAGTTAAGCTAGCTGTCTTAGAAAAAATTAAGACAAGTCATATAGTAATAATAGCTAAAATATAATGCACGTAAATTTGTCACTCCTTTAAAGTCCGCAGTAGGTGTTCCTGATCGGCAGGTGGCTCTCCTCCAAGTGGGAATTCAGGATTCCTTCTGTCCAGTGGCTCTGTCGTCTTGAGCACAGGGCTCCGAGATCACCTGGCTCATCTGTAAAAGGTGGCAAAGGGCAAATGTGATGGAGGATACAGGCAGGAGGTGTTAGGGGATGGGCCTGGAAATAGCAAACATCACTTCTACTCGTATTTCATCGACTAGTACCCAGTCATATAGTCACATGGCCATTTTAATCTGCACAGGAAGTTAAAAAGTATATTCTAGCTACGTGACCAAGAAGTAGGAAAAACAGGTCAGTAATCGCCTAGCCAGAATTGGCTGCATGATGTCTGTTATAATTTAAATAATTTTTCTCTGTATACATACTGATTTTTATAGCTCTCATTCATAGAAACTTTTTCTATAGTTATAGGTAGTCCCACATTTAAGCATGCATTTATTAATTAAAGTCTTCCCCATTAAAATTGTAGAATATTTTTATATAATAAAAATTAAGCCTTTATGCAAGACAAGGTCAAGTTTTAATTTCCTCCTAAAGAATATTATAGTTATCTCTATGCCTTGACTTATTATATGAATAATAGGTCCTTTACATATTTTAGAGTGATTATTATGAACACTTACAATAATTTTTGATGCATTTAGTTATGTATCAAGTTATAAGTAAGTGCTTCATTCACAAATTTACAGATTTAAATAAATGAAATCAGCAATTTCAATATGCTTGAGTGAGAAAGAATCAGAGATCTTGTTTTCCAAAAAATAAATGGAAATGACTTGTTTCCTTTGGACATTAAGAAATTGTACTATGAAAGAGTGTTAATGATTTTTTGATATGTTTAGTAGGTAAGTCAGTAATTACTTGTAAATATCATAGTTAAAACTTGGATTGCATATACCTGTGTATGTCGGAGCACACCCGGATATACTATTTTTGGTGTCTTTCCTTGTATTTGCTTTCATTCGGTTTGTGTTAGAATTGCTCTCATTCTGTACACAGATTCTTCCCTAAAGTAATATTTTTCATCTATCTTGATACCAAGATCTTTCAATCCTGAGAGACTATTTCTGCGACACTGGCTTCTGATGATCACATATGTAGCCTTGGACCTCCTTTGGTTTATACTGACTTCCTTAAGGAGAGTTAGGTATTGTTGCTTTGAAATGGCCCTGTGATTATACTCTAGATTCTACGGTGAAGCTTGGTCTACTTTCGTCAAAGACGTGTGTCAAGCACTTATCACCATTTGACATATTACAGTTGACCCTTACACAACACAGGTTTGAACCACATGGGTCCATGTTTATAGGGATTTTCTTCAATAAATACTGTACTGTTTTTGACCCGCTGTTGGGAGTGTCTGGACAGATGCGGAGGGCCGACTGTATGCATTGGACTGCACCATTTTATACAGGGGTCTTGAGCATCTGTGGATTTCGGTATCTGGGTCCTGGCAACAATCCCCTGTGGATACCAAGGGACAGCTAAGTTTTGGGGGAGTCATAGTTATCCATGGATTTGCAAATGCACAGGGGTTGGTGCCCCTAACTCCTACATTGTTTGATTATTTATTTTGTCTCCTTTCACTAAATGTAAACTTCATAAGGCCAGTCACTCTATCTCTTTAGTTTATTTCTGTATTCTTAATATCTAGAAAATGTCTGGCACATAGCATATACCCAATATATATTTGCTAAATGAATGAACAAATGAAGACTGGAAAATTAGTGTGAGGGGAAATGAAATCTGATTGGATGGTTTCTCATTTTTGATGCTGAAACATTGGAAAAGAATTTATTTCCATGGGAAATTTTGTCCCAGAATCTAGAGAAAAATCACTCATAAGACAATTAACAAGCCAATTTAAGAAATATTTTTAATTATGTTTTTACAAGTTTCAATATTTAAAGTAACTAATAGTAAAATATTTGATTTCAAGCCCAATTAAAGGAGATAAATTTTTACAGAGCTGATTTTTATTTTACTTTAGGCTGCTTTTACTTTCACCTGGCCACAGACATTACCCTCGGTCTCCGTAGTAGACATTAATACAATTTTGGGGAAAAATCAGGGTTGCAATTGGTAGCACCCTAATAAAATGAAGTTATCTAGTCCGTGTGGACATTTAACCTTGACCTTAGTACCGTAATGCTTTTTCTAACAAGACGAGGTAGCCAGTCACAACAATGAGAAATGCGTATCAATCTTTCAGGCTGTGGAGGAAATAGAATTAAGTCTCTATCATGAAGAATAGAATGTGAACGCATGGGGGCAAAAGGGCTTTGAATATAGAAGGGAAATAAATGTGCATTTACACATCATTATTCTCTTTACTATCAGACTCTTGGTCTGCCTGTGTGTTTCATTTTGATGGATTGTTTAGGAGTACACCTGTTTCTTTGCAAGGGTTGCTAGACAGTGGTTCATTTCTCATGTGTAAAATCAGGGAGACTGGAGATAGCAATGCAGTCTCCAAAGACAGAGCTTAGGTAGGCCAAGGCAACTTTTTTCCCCCATTTAAAAAATTTTATTGTTCAAATACAGTTTTCTACCTTTCCCCTCTACCTCTCCCCCCGACCCCAGCCATTCCCACCTCCCTCCCCTGATTTCAACCCCCCTTGGTTTTGTCCTTGTGTCCTTTATAGTTGTTCCTGAAAACTCTTCTCAGAAAAATAAAAGTGGAGCTGCCTTTTGACCCAGCAATTCCACTGTTAGGATTATATCCTAAGGCCAAGGGAACTTTTAAGCAGCATCATATGAGTGGGACCACGTGCTGTGTTGACTGGATTGGATGGCTGATGTATCGGAGGAGAGAGGGAAGAGGGTTGGAGAGACAGAAAGAGGAAATGTGAACTTTGAGTATTTGGCTAAGTGGTGTGAATGATATTTTATAGATAGTAGGGAGCCATTAAAGGTTTTTGAACAGGAAGTTAAGTGTGAAGTAGTTTGAACAGAGGGAGAGAGAGGTATAGTTTGCATAGAAATCAGTTAGGCAACAGTTGCATTTTTCTGTGAAGTGGGGACCAGGTGAGAGTGGGTGTGGTCAGGAAAGAAATTTGTGAAGCCTGATGTGGATACAGGAGGGTGGGAGAAGAGAGGATTCAGGGATTAACTCTTCTGAAGCTCAGAAAAAGAAAAGAAAAGAAATAAGGAGTCCCGAGAGGAAACTGGCTTTGTTGCAAAAGAGCCGAGTCCAATTTCAGACCTGTGAACCCTGAGGTGACTGCAGCATTCCAAGGTGGTGACACCTGGTGCAGGTAGAATTTCCAGAAGGAAGCTTGGTAAAGAAAATTGACTTTGGAATGAAAAACTCAAGAGTAAAAGCTTGAGATTTTGGAGGAAGAAGAGAAAGGAGTTGAGATGTGAACCTTTTAAGAGTCCCACCATTAGGGAATATGGGGAATACAGTGAATATGGAACATATGGAAGAGATTATAACCTATTATGTAGCATGACTCCCTGAGATGTCTTGTTCCAGGTCCAAGACACTGAATTTAGGAATTTACGTGGGCTAGGCTTCACTAAACTATTGAGTCTGAGGATAACAACCAAGGTTTAAAAAAAAATGCTCGATCGTATTATATATAGCATTCTTGCGATCATGTTAAATGTTACACGACTTGGAGATAGAAGAGACCGACCTGTCTCAGACTGTGGGTGGAATACTACTGCTTCCTCGGGGTTTGAGCTGATGGGACTGTCTCTAATAGAGTCATCCATAACTGTGCATCTCTTCCTGGAGTTCACACCTCCTTCTGTCTTGGATAATGTTGCCGACTGCCACATTTTTGCTGCAGTGACATCTTCCATAACACTTATATTTAATTTAACAAACAGCGTCTACGCCTGGGGTTTCTGTCAGTCTGACTTTAACTGATGCTATTTGTGACTGACAAAGAAGGAAAGAATGCAGGATGATATAATATGCAGGATGGTATAATATGACAGGAACAAATAAGAACAGTTGAGAGGAAATGGCCCACTGCTCAGGCCAAAAGCAATGAAAACTAAAAGTTCTTCAACTGTTGGGTGACATCAGGAAAGGAAATTTTAGTGTTGATTTTTGAATATTATACAGATAGCGATTAGAGACAATATTAATTACACTGAATTACTTATTTAGTGATATGATTAGCATTATTTGATGCTGGCTCAGTAAAGCTATCTACTGGCTACGGAAGTAATTTATTCAGAAACCTTGGGAATATGGAAATTATTCATTGATATCGTCATTTTATAAAATAAACCTTGAGTCTCACAGTCCTGGTTTATATCCTAAAACTAGTTTTGCCACTCACCAGCTATGTAGCCTCCTAGAAAATTACTTCCATTTCTGAGTCTTTTTGTCATTACTGGTAGAATGGAAATAACCATGCTTGTTTAAGAGTCGACTTTTCTACCCTTCTGCTCCTCATGAACTGTTTTGCTTCTATGTGGTTTCTTGAACACCATTAAGTATTTAGAAAATGCAAAAATAGAAATGGATGTATTTTCGATCAGTAGTTAAATATTATATATCATGAAGTTAGTTTAAATATAATTATGAGAATTAAAGGTGAATTTATATATCTGTGATATGACATATGCTACATGCATTTACTTTAAATTAGATTTTTGAAGGCTAAAATGACAGGTCATATTTATTATTAAAATGTAAATTATAATTTTGTTTTTAGTTATAGCATCAAAATACTTTTGCAATCTGATGCTTACATCTTATGCATACCAAATGAACAGGTTAAAAATTATTTTAGTGTGCTTTCCTATGTGACATGACAGAAAATCGAGACTGTGATTTTGTACTTGTCTGCAAATTGCAAGCATGGAGAAACTTTATTCTCATTAAGTGAAAAGCCACGTGGATGGAATCCCCACCATATACTTCTTTCTAAAATATTTTTTCAAGTGTTTAGAGATACTTTTTATATACTGTTAATGACTTCTGGTAACCTAAATCATGGTGAAGTTGAGCTTGTGATGAATTTGTACGACATTTATTGTTATTTACTTATTTATTTGTTTTTCATTTTTTATTGAGTTTATTGGGGTGTCATTGATTCACAAAACCATACAGGTGTCAAGTGTACAACTTAACAAAATATCATTAGAAGGTGAAGGTATTGAAAAAACAAAAACAATATTTGTTGTTTTTATGCTTCTCTTTGTTATTTTTCAACATCAATGTTGTGTAAGCTTTTGTCTTTAATAACCAGTTCTTCGTAGTATAAGTTAGCTAATAATACTTATTTTAGACACATTTAGAAACTGCCTACAGGTGAAATGTTCCTCAGTGGGTAGCAGGGTTCTAGTGAGACATGAGTCAACTGAGTGGCAGAGTCACGAGTTCACGCGCCAGATCTCAACAACATGGTGCATGTTCCTACATGTCCCCTGTGTGATTTTTAAACTTTCACTTTAAAGTGTAAAATTACTCATATAATTGTTTTATTAATGGATTATTATGCAAATAAAAACCAAAACAGACATACTCATTTTTAAGTATATTTTATTGATTATAGTATTACAGTTGCCCCATTTTTCCCCCTTTACCCCTCTGCCTGGTTCCCTGCTTCTGTCCAGCAATCTCCCCCTTAGTTTATGTCCATGGGTCATGCATGTCAGTTCTCTGGCTTCTCCATTTCCTACACTGTTCTTATCCCCCTGTCTATTCTGTACCTACCCAATTATGCTTCTACATCCCTATACCTTTTCTCCCTCTCTCCCCCTTCTCCCTCCCAGCTGATAACCCTCTGTATGATCTCCATACCTATGATTCTTTCCTGTTCTCCTTGTTTGCTTAGTTTGTTTCTGTTTTTAGATTCAATTGTTGGTAGTTGTGAGTTTGTTGCCATTTTAATGTTCATAGTTTTGTTCTTTTTCTTTTTCCTACCTAAGTTCTTTTAATGTTTCATATAATAAGGGCTTGGTGATGATGAACTCCTTTAACTTTGCCTTATCTGGGAAGCACTTTGTCTGCCCTTCCATTCCAAATGATGGCTTTGCTGGACAGAGTAATCTAGGTTGTAGGTCTCTGCTTCTCATCACTTTGAATACTTCTTGTCAGTCCCTTCTTGCCTGCAGTTTCTTTTGAGAAATCAGCTGACAGTTTTATGGGAACTCCTTTGTAGGTATCTCTCTGCTTTTCTCTTGCTGCTTTTAAGATTCTCTCTTTATCTTTAATCTTTGACATTTTAATTATGATGTGTCCTGGTGTGGACCTCTTTGGGTTCAACTTATTTGGAACACTCTGTGCTTCCTGGACTTGTATGAAAACAGACATATTCATTTTAACAACATGACCCCCTTTGAACTCCTTTGGGTATCTGTGGGATTAACAAATCTACATTATTGGATTGTTACAGATTATAACAATGCTGGGATATGTTAAGTGTGCTAATTGTTAATTATTATTCCTCAATAAATATTAATAGTTGAATCTCACTGTATTCCATTATAATTATTTATTGTGTCATACATATACAGCTTCTCTGTGTAAAGGCTTCTCTGTGTAATTCTATATACTGAGTAACATTGAGTACTACACCAGAGACTTCGGGTTGAAAATGGTGGCTTGAGCACAGATGTTTATGTATATTAACTCATTAACCTTCACATCATCTGTATGAGAGAAGTACTACAATTATTCCCATCTCGTAGAAGAAAATTGGAATACAGAGAAGTTACATAATTTGCCAAAGTCATCAAGCTGGCAAATTGAAAACCTGAGAGGCAAACTCTGGCTCTAGCTCCTGAGCATTATGCTAAATCACTTTTCATGTCCTTAAGGCCCTTTATAGTCTTGAAGTTCTAAAAATATATAATGTTAATATTGTTACTCTTTGTATATTGACATGTCTTTATTACACGATAGGTAACATTATGTTATACTTTAGGTATAAATGGAGAAAATGGTCTTGTTTCACTAGGACATATCATGGACATGATTCTTCTTACCAAATTTGTGGTATGATCACTTGATACGGACACCGGCCTGCAGTGTCCGTGGCATTGTGGCTGAGATGAGACGAATTCACATGGATTACCGAGTCCTGTGGAGGAAAAGGGACTGCATGGCTACTCTCTCAAGGGGAGAGCACCCTGACCCTTGCCTTGACAGGCTTTTATTGGGTTTAATTTGCATAGGAATACAGGGCATGTGTGTGTGTGTGTGTGTGTGTGTGTGTATATATATATATATATATATATACATATATATATATGTAAAGCCCATCAATCATTGTCAGGCAGTAATAATCAAATAGATAACATTCAAAGAACTATGAGGGCTTATTTAGAGTCAGGGTCAGATAGCTAAAGGACCATAAAACTTTGGGGAAACAAACTCATTTCATGCTTGGACCCTTATCATTTAAATCGAGGGTATTAGCAAAGCAGGTTTCACAGGATTTTATGCATTCTTTCTGAGGCCTGATGCCAAAAGCTCATTGTTAATGCACTCAGCTTGTTTTGACATTTTTCTCCCTTACACCAGCATGCAGATCGATGGTTCATCTCCTAAATGATCAAATCTGTAACAAAACACATATACATTCTCCTCACAATTTGTAGAGCCTTGGGCTTCTGACATTTAACAATCAATTTTTAGATTTGCTCCAATATCTATTTAGAAAATATACTCTTTGCTCAATATTTAAAACTTGAACTTGATCAATTACTTTCTTCAACAAGAAAAATATAGGGAAGAAATAGGTTCAAAGTAAATTGATAGGCTTCAGGAAAATTTTTTTCTACTTGCCATATAATTTCTGGCTTCTCTAATTTTGAGATAAAAACTTCATAAATTCACCATTTTTGTGACTTTATTGCTTCAGGAAAAGTAAACATTTTTCTCTGCAAAGATGTCAGCACATGTGAGACCCTTTGGAAATGCAAACATATGTAAGATACAGCCCCTGGCTCAAAGAAACTTAAATTCTCAGCACAAATAATGACACATATCCAAATAAATATCTGTGGCCGTGTTAGTTCAAAGACTCTATTTCCAAGTAGCTGTATTCTTTTGGGGATTACCTGGTTGTAATAGAGACTGGGGTAGTTAATGGTTCATTGAGTATTTCTGTAAATATTTATGTAAAAAAAATAGTGACTATCTCTGACACAGGGACATGTTTCATTACATGCATTTTCTAAAAATCACATTCATATATTACCTTTTAAAAGAAAAATTAGCTTAAGTAAAAAGAAGACATTGTATCCACGCAGCCTTCGTTGCCACCTGAATCAGTGTGGTGGAAGGATTGTGCTGGAGCCTATGGTGTGTGCTTGGCCTCGCCGTTTTCGTAGCATCACCGCACGCCTTCCTGCTGCCCACTAGCTAGCCGTGCCGGCCTCCATAGTTACGGCTCCAGCTAGATCCTACCGTTTGCTCACACAGCCTATGTGTACCACTCTCATGGATGTTCTGTAATATTTTCACCGTGCCATCTAAACTTCAAGGAAAATTTAGATACACTGTTTGTTATCTTTAGTTTCTAATTTTCCTCCTTTCTTTCAGAACATGTATCTATATTGAGATTGAGGTTTTAGAGTTAGTACATTACCCTTGAGACACTCTTTTTCATCTACTCGGAACAAATTCTTACCCCTAGAAAAATAAATCCACAAAATTGTATTTTGGAGGAAAGTACTTGAACTGGGTCTTGAACAGACCTGGACTGGCCATAAAGGACTGGAGAATATTAGGGGGGAGATGGGCCAGGGTAGTCCGGAGGGAATAAACAAAGAAAAAGAACATGTTGTATCTGGGTAACGATGAGTGATTTTTCCGGAACAGAGAATGTAAATGTAAGGATATGTGGGTATTAATCTCTCTAGTTTTTATGTAAATGGACTAATACTATTGCTTCATTTTTTTAATTTTTAAATTTTTTAAATTGTTGACACTGTTAATGATATCCCCGGTTTCTCCCCCTTTTCCCACCTCCACTGGAAGGCATTTCCTCTGGAAATGTTTTGCTCCCTTTTTATATCTGATACCTGACCTCTTTCTCTCCTTCATCAAACTACGTACTTTTTGTTGAATTGTCCTTTAAACTTAGATGGTTTACCTTGCTGATTTCTGTACTACCGTGGCTTGGATGACTACCTATATGTCCAATATCCCCATTCTACATCATCTAGCCACAGCCTTCTCTAGACCTTTATATTCACACTTCCAAGTTCACCCTGGACCTGCTGACCTGGATGCTTTCCAGGCATCCAGCACTTCTGAACCCAGCTCCACCTGTCCTGCTTTTCCTTGCTTAATTCTAATTCAGGCAAGGTTTTATCCAAGCTGGAACTCTGACAGTAATTCTCTAGTTTTTCTTTTTTCCCCCATGTGTAGTCATCTTGCTAAGTCTTACTGAGGTTTAAAACTGTGTTGTACTTCACATATTTAGTTTTCTTTGGAAAAAGGCTGCTTCTCATTTTCCCCTGTGATTTCTGTGTTATAATCATCTTTTTTATCACAATTCAGTATTTTTTGTTCCCAATTGTTATTGCTTGTCTTTGCTTCACAAAACAGTTTCCTCTCCAATCAGGCTTAGAGCACGTTATTTTATGTGTTCAAGTGTTTTTTTCCTGTTTCTTAAATGACCTTGATTTTGGGGGACAATGTTTATCTCACTTGCACACTGACTCTCTTCTTGTGAATTACAGCGTGCTCTCGTGCGGGCCACTGATCCGCGTGCCTGACATGCCTTTCAATCCGATGTTTTATGTGCAAGTCAGGAGCAGTGCTGCCGCTGGATCTGCTTCCCGAAATATTTCATAAAGGCACTGCAGTTTAGTGTTTATTGTCACAATAAGAGCCAATAGTTATTGATAATATTCTTCATTTTATTGGAGAATACTTATCATAATATTCTTTAGTCACACTTAAGTGGTAGGAGACAGAAAATAAAGAAAATAAACACGTGAAAATAGTATGACAGCAGATGGTAAGTGCTACGGGGAAACATGAAGCAGGGAAGGGGCCGAAGGAGGTGGGATGAGGGGTTGAGGCTTACTTACCCTGACTGCTCAGGGGTGGGCTCCCTGAGAGAGGGACGATCGATCGTCACAGACCTGGAGGAGGTGAAGTGAGCCATCCAATTCCTGATGGACGAGTTGGAGGTGAGAGAGTGGAGAGAGCTGATGCAGACGACTGCTTTGTCCAGAAGTTTGATAGTGAAAGCAAGGGGAAATAGGAGTTGCTAGTTTGCCGGGGAATGGAGTTGGTGGGGAGGTTGGTTTAAGATAGGGGAGAAATGAGTGTGTACATTTCCCAGTAGAAAGACAGACATGTTACACAGATCAGCAAGGGAGAGGTAGGGAGACAGAGAATCAAGAATATCGGCGTGGAATGAGTCACCTGAGACACGAGAGTACAGGGTAATGAGAGGGGAGATGGATATAAGGGTGAGGGGGAAAAAGTTGATAAATTTAGTGCCTTATGAAATATTCTTTGTGAAATTAGAGGCAGGTTTTCTGAGAGGGAGGAATAATACTGAAGTGAGGGGTTATGCTAGTGATTAAAGTTAGGACTGGATATTGTGGGGAATGAAAAAGGGAGTGGACATGGATAAATACAACATGCGCAAAGTAATATGGAGGTTCCCATCGACGCTTTGAGTGATAACTCTGTGGCAGAGTCAAGGCAGAGGAGTTTTCCCAGACACCTACACCCCAGGATCTGGGGTGCAGGAAGCAGATGGTTGTTTAGCTGCAGATATGAAGATTGGAGGGTTAGGTGAAGGAAAGAGTATGTGGGAATTGAAAAGCATTATTAACCATTAGTTTACAATGTATTGACTATTAGCTAGAAGGATAGAATTTTTATTTTTTTATTATTTTTTAAATTTTTGTTATTCAATTACAGTTGTCTGCATTTTCTCCCCTTCCCTCCACCCCACCCCAGCCAAACCCACCTCCCTCCCCCACCTCCACCCTCCCCCTTGGTTTTGTCCATGTGTCCTTTATAGTAGTTCCTGAAAACCCCTCTCCCCACCATCCCCTCCCCACTCCCTTCTGGCTATTGTTAGATTATTCTTAACTTCAATGTCTTTGGTTATATTTTGTTTGCTTTTTTCTTTTGTCGATTAGGTTCCAGTTAAAGGTGAGATCATATGGTATTTGTCCCTCACCTCCTGGCTTATTTCACTTAGCATAATGCTCTCCAGTTCCAAGGGATAGAATTTTTAAACCCATTTTTTACACCCAATTTCTTGAAAATCAGTGCATTCACTATAGTCTGATAATTAGCTCTTTTCTTATGTATGGAAAATACCATCTTGAGTACAATTTTCTTTTCGAATGACTGATGACACTCACTCTGCTGTTACATTTTGGGCACTGATTAAACAATTCATCGAGCTTCTGGAGCACAGAGAACAGGAGAGTGAGTACTAGAGTTACAATGTCCTAGGTTTAAATCCTGCTTGGTGAGTTACTAGCTCTGAGACTTTGGACAACGAAATTGTCCTCTTTGTGCTTCAGTGTGTTATCATGTGTTTAAAAAAGACAATAAAAAATATATCCTCTTACAGATTCATTGTAATGATGAAATGGGTAGTGCATGTAAATTTTTTAGCTCCGTGCTCATTGTACATTCTCCATGATGTTACCAACTGTGTTAGTCAGCTATTGCCACAGAAATGTGTAACAAACCTCCACCGAAGTTATCATCATCCCAAGGCAAACTTAATTTTCTCATAAGTGGCTCCGCTTTAGGCTATGGTTCTGTTCCAAGTTTTGAGGCAAGTTCAGGTTTGTTCCTGGTACCTCATTCTGAGGGCCAATTCAAAGGGGCCTGTGGGATGCCTGAGTTGTATTCATATGTTGATGTATGAGTTCAAGAGCATACTCTGCAGGCACCTTTAAATTCTGCAAACATCCTGCTTTATATTCTAGTGTCCAAATGGCCAAACGTAAAGGAAGTGGTGGTGGGAAGTGTACTCTGTTTTGTGGTGGGGGTGGGGGAGTGAGGGAAGTAAGTGGGAGTAAGTGGGGAGGAGGCAAGTTTTATCTGCTGAATAAAACTCAGCGTTGTTAGTTATGACATTTCAATACCTTTTTTTTAACTAGCAAGGAAAAAATAACACCCAGCTGAAATAATATGATATTTTTAAACCTAATTTTCACAAATCTTATTTAAGTGAAATGTTGTTTTTATAACTGAAGGAAAATGGCTGGCAAAAGAAAATTTACTTATCTGCTAACGTAATTGCAGAATCTCCAGGATGCTAGCTTGTTCCGTGTATGGGGACTGCCTGTCTCAATCTTGCTGATCTTTTTCTACAGAACTATTCAATAATTTCCTTCTGTTGTTCTTTTTTAAAAAAATGTATCGAGATATAATTTACATACAATAACATTTATCCACTTAAAGAATACAGTGAGATGAGTTTGACAGATAAGTATTAATATACCCAGAGATACAGTAATGACATAGACTATTTCTGTCATCTCACCAAAGATTCTTTGTTTCTCTTTGCAGTCAATTTCTACCCAATCAATTTCATCCCACCCCTAGGTAGCCATCAGTTTGTTCCCTATTACTACAAGTTTGTCTTTTCTAGAATTTCATATAAATAGAATCGTACACTCCTTTATGTCTGATTCTTTCACTTATATATTATTCCTTTTTATTGCTGAGTAGTATTCCATCGTATAGATATACCACCATATATTTATATGTTCACCTGTTGGGGGACATTTGGCTACAATGGCTATAATGAATAAAGTTATCGACAGTAGCATGCAAGTTTTCATGTTTTTATTTCTTTTGTAGGAGTGGTAAACATGTGAGAATTGCATTGTTATGTCAGATGTTACATATATGTTTAACTTTTAAAGAACTTTCCAAAATGGCTGCAACTTATTAACTTCCCACCAATAACGTATAAATATTCCAGTTGCTCCACGTCCTTGCATGAATGGTATTACCATTTTTTTTTACTTATAACCATTTTAGTTAGTATACAGTGGTATCTCATTGTGGCTTTAATTTATATTTCTCTGAAGCTAGGCGATATTAAGCATCATTCCGTTCACTTACTTGCCATTTATATGTTTTCCTTGGTGAAATATCTGTTCAGACTTTTGCCCATTTCAATTGTTTATGTTCTTAATATCAAGTTGAAGTTGTTCTTTGTATATCTTGAAAACAAGTTTCTTATCATATTAATGGTTTGAAAATTATTTTCACAATCTTTGGCCTGCTTTTTTATTTTTCTAACATTGCCTTTGGAAGGACTAGCTTCAATAAATTTTGATGAAGACCAAATTAACAATTTTGGGGTGTATGATTCATGCTTTCTGTGTTCTAATTAGGAACTTTTTGCTTATCCCAAAGTCACAGTCACATAGAGCTTTTCCTATGTTTCATTCTAGAGGTTTTATAGTTTTACACTTTGGGATATAATTTATTTAGAATTATTTTGTATATGATATGAGAAAGGTTGAATTTAATTTTTTCCTTGTCCATTGTCCAGCATCATATTTTGAAAAAGACTCTAGTTTCCTCACTGAATTACTTCATCACTTTTGTTAATCAGCTGGCCAAAGGGACTTCTGGCATGACTGCATGGGGAGCTCAGTGGACCTGCCCCACAGCAAAACTGGGGGGAATAATTTATAAAAAAATATTGATGTCTCTGTGACTGGTCCTAAGGGTATACAGTAAATGAAGAAACATTTATTCAAGAGAAATATCTATATTTTGGTAAGAATAGTGAGGCTCTATGGTATCTGAACTGAGACCCACTGACTTCCTCCTCCATCCCAACTCAGCATGATGGAAACTCAACACTGGTGAAATCAAACACACAGGGCTCCCTCTCCCTCCAGCTCCCAGTCAGAGAGCTATTTTCTGGCAGAGGCAGGAATATCACCCTTTCTCACCCTTTTCCAACTACATGCTGAGGCTAAATTCTGTGTGTAGCCAGAAGTGTAGCTCCCTTCTTCTGCTCAAACCCCACTCATGGGATGAACTTTCTGTCTTGGATGTGGCACTGCTGTTAATACCAGGGCCCTGATCACTCTTGCTGTGGGCTGTAAGGTGATGGTTTCCTGCTGGGTGAGGTAACTCAAGAAGATTGGAGACTACCGTCTGCCCTGACCTCTCCCTGCTTGTGCCCATCCCCCTACCACCCGCCCTCCAATGAGCACTCAGCTCCTAAAGTGGAAGTACCGCACAGATGTGTGCCGTTGTCTGTATCCCCAGCTCCAGAGCCTAGGCTCAGAGATGTTTCCTGGGAGGAAAGCAGATAACCTGGGAAATAAATGGCTTAGAAGAGCCTGCATGAGGCCAGAGCAAATCTTAACCACTGATTTTGGGAATTACTCCAAAGGAGTCTGAATTTAATTACTCCTTCAAGAGCAATGTAGGCATCAGGGCATTTTTGGAAACAGCTGGGTGTGGTTAAAAAAAAAAGAGACAGTCAAAAAGAATTCTGTCAAAATCATAGTCATACCAGAGTGAGCATGGGCACGCATATGCAAAGCTGTACCTCCTTCAGGAGCAACATCTGACACTTAACTTGGTTGGGGTGAGATAAACATCACTAAAGTAATCCATCCAATCACTAAAGAATCATGTAAATAACAGTTACAAGCCACAGGATGGAGGCGAGGTAGAGGAGTGCCTAGAAGTTTTACTATATATTACCTAAAATGCCCAGTTTCTAATGAAAAATTGTAAGTCATGCAAAGAAGCAGGAAAACATGACCCATACACTATAAATCAGGAAGGCAAAATGTGATATCTGTGGAAAAGATTAGCTGTCACATTAACAGACAAAGACTTCAAAGTAGCCTTGCACATAGGTTCAAAGAACCAAAGGAAACTATTAAGTAATTAAAAGAAAGTATGATGACAATTTCACATCAAATAGAGACTATCGATAAGGAGATAGAAATAGTAAACAATCAAATGGAAATCCTGGAATTGAAAAGTAAAAAAAAACTGAAATAAAAATTTCACTAGAGGGGTTATTCAGTGGATGTGAACCATCAGAAGAAAGAACTAGTGAGTTTGAAGATAGGTCAACAGATTATGCAATCTGAAGAGCAGAGATGAGGAATGAAGAGAAGTGAATGGACCCTCCGAGAAATGTGGGATACCACTAACTGCACCAGCATACGTGGGAATACCAGAAGGAGAAGAGAGAAAAAAGCAGAAAAATATTTGA
Source organism: Desmodus rotundus (assembly GCF_022682495.2). NCBI lineage: Eukaryota > Metazoa > Chordata > Mammalia > Chiroptera > Phyllostomidae > Desmodus > Desmodus rotundus. The sequence continues at coordinate 185,218,950 of NC_071389.1, read as the reverse complement.
AAGCTTAGTGTCTGAAATCCCCCAAATGTCTTAAAGAATAATAATTTGCATATCCTGAAAACTCAAAAATTCCAAGTAGGACAAACACGAAGTTATCCACAGACATATCATAGTAAAAATGCTGAACACCAAAGGCAAGGCGATCTTGAAAGCAGCAAGAGAAAAATGACTTGTTAATATAACTAATGTAATAAAAAGTATAAACACATAATTTTTCTTCTCTTAATTTCTTTAAAAGACATAAAATTATAAAAAATAATAATTATAATTCTTCATGGATCTGAACCATTATAGCTAATATACATATAATCATACCACAAAAATGGGAGGAAAGAAATAGGAGCATCGTTTTCATATAGGAGTGACCTTTCTATATCTCACGGGTATTTAATACAAATTGAAGTTGATTTCCATAAGTTGAGATGTATATGGTAAATCTTAAAGCAACCAGTAGGAAATAATTTTTCAAATATAGTGAAAACATCATTTAATGTCTTTAAATGTCTCACTGGCTCAGAAGGGAGTGAGAAACAGCAGGGAAACCTACAGCAGGGAAACCTACATTGTCTTAGAGAATACTTAAATAATTATAAACAAACTCTGTTGTTATAAATATGGGTGTTAAAGGAACTCTTATGAGGGCTCAGACGGCAGTGAGGGGCTCTTTGTTACCTAGTGGCATTTGTCCTAGGATTATTTGGAAAACAGGATTTGTAAGCTGTGAATTGAGATATTTACCTGAAATTGCCAAGCAAAGAGTTGAAGGTGTGCCCTGGTACCATCTTGCTGCTTAAAGTAAAATGTGAGAGTAAAGAGATATATTGAGGGAAGAACTGTGAAACAGAAAGGAACCAGGACTTGATGGTTTGGGAAATACTCAGTCAGTTCAGCTTTCAAAAGATGCTAAAATTAGAAGATTTAATGTCAGGAAAGTAGCTCTGAAGAGAAAGCCAAGGGTGTGGCTAAGAGGTCTTCTGCTAGTGCCTTGGAAGGCCTTTAGATAAAGGTCAGAGTTTTAATCACAAAGAGGGATGTTGGAAGAGATTAACCATAAGACTAATGGATCTCCGCACACATCTCAGCAGAAACCTGGAGTAAAGCTGGGATTACCCCGCATGTATCTGTGGAAGAGCCTCTTGTTGAGTGGATGAATCCTGGTCACAAACCGTGAAGACCCACAAGGTTCTTGAGAATGGCAGTACCAGCAGAAATACTGCCAGTGTGGACTGAAAGGGGCAGAGAAGGAACGGGATGAAAAAAGGCTGGTGGACTTTCAAAATCCAACAGGCAGGAAATGGGCAAACAAAACTACTCAGCTGAAAACACATGCTACCCTTTGTGAACAAAGACGACTCTGAGGTCAGAGCCATGGGCCCGGAAAGTCCAGCCTTCAGCCACAGATTATTCTTATGTCTTGAAACCCAAAATGTCTTGGAACTAGTGACCCCCTTTCTTTCCTTCTATTTTCTTCCTGTCTGAATAGAAATGTCTGTATCGATTATTCTACTCCTGTACTACCAGTATATTCTGAGAACAGATAACTTCTAGTTTCACAGAGCACAGAGGGAGAGGTAATTTGCCCCAGGATGGATTATATCCAGAGCCACACTCATAGATAATTTATGTGATGAAATTTGTGTCTTTTGATCTGATAAAATTAGATAAGATTTTGGACTTGATGCTGTAATTGGTTGAGATTTTTGGGGTCCTCACCTTCTTATCACCTTCTTTGACTGGTACCCTTCTCCTTCCCTTTTATAAGGATGCAATTACATCGCACCTACCCAGATAATTTGAAATAATCTCAAGATCCTAATCTTAACCTGAAAAGATTAAGATTAAGATCCTTTTGCCATGTAAGGTAAAATATTTACAGGGTAGGTGACTCAGATATGGACATTTTCAGAGGGCTGTTATTCAGCCTATCACAAGACCCCAAGTGGAAGCATCAACAGATGAATGGATAAAGTACTGTGATACTCTATCAGCAATTAAAAAGAATGACCTATTGATACATATAACAACATGGATGAACCTCAAAATAATTTTTTATTTTCAAAATTAGAAGTCAGGCAATGTGGAGTACATACTATATAATGTCATTTATGTAAAATTCTAGACAATGGAAAATATTCTATACTGACAGCAAGTCAGTGATTGTGGACTCAGAGGTGAAAGAGGAGTTGGGAGGGAGAGAGGAAGAGATTATAAGGAGGCACAGGAAACTTTGGGGGTGGTGTGTTTATGGTGCTGATTGTAGCAGTGGTTTGTATACAATGTCAAAACTTAGCAGATTGAATGCTTGGCACATGGGCTGTTTCTGGGAGTCAGTTATGCCTTAGTAAAACTATTAATAACAGAGAAACCCAGTGTGTGTATGTATTGGCTAGCTTTGGTTAGAGAATTTGGCATTGCTCTATCTCTAGTGAGATAATGTGCATAAATGTCCATGTTATGTCTAAATTTCATACACCTCGTGAGTATCATTTGGCAGATGCTGTTTATTCATCATATTCTGTAACTCGGTCTTTTAAACAAGAGCTTTTTCTTTAAAAAGTCTTTATTAAATGCAGATACTATTGAATTTTCCATTTTATCTATACCTCTGAATCTTGTATTTTATTTTTGGGGGGATTTTAATTAATTTATTTATGTTTTTTATTTTATTTGTATTATTGACACTATGACAGATGTCCTCATTTCCCCCTCTTTGCCGACTTCCACCCAAGTCTCACCCCCCTTCCCTCTGGCCACTACCACACTGTTGTCCGTGTCTGTGGATTGTGCATGTATGTTCTTTGGCTGATCCTTCACCTTCTTCCAGTCAGTTCCCCTGCCCCCTTCCCTCTGACAGCTGTCAGTCTGTTCCATGTATTCATGCCTCTGGTTTACAAATCTGGTATTTTGTATTGAGGAGATCAGTGAATACTTTTCCAAGTAAAGATAAGAATATTAGCACAGTACATTCCAGTTTATAAGATTATTTCATTATAATGCTGTTAGCTTGTTTCTTGGCTTTATTATAGATACAACTCCATCAAGACCTGAGAAAGGAGGGTAAGAAGTTGTAGATTCTGTTGGACCAGTCATTGGTTGTGGGACTCGAAGGAGAGGGACTTTGTTGATTTCTGGAGTTTTCAACCTGGGTGGTTGGGCAGTGGTGATATCATTCAAATAGGAGTTAGGAGGTTATAAAAATGGTGATTAACATAAAGCAGGCTGAATCATAATTGAAGGACATTGGAGAAAGATGGAGATTAATCAGTAAAACTCCAATAAATGGGCTCTTGTTGATTGCGATGCACCCCAGAGGCATACAGGTATGAGTGACATTTGTCTCCAGTTGCTTTTTGCCTGTATGGGTCGAAAGGTACATATACAAATCACATGACATGCAAAGAGGGACTTTGGGAAGCAATTCAACTTGCATTGGGTTTTCAGCTCTTATGAGATGTTGACTGAAAGGACCAGGATTGTATTCTTCCTTATGACTATGCAGAGTATGAAAGGTCCCCTCTTTGTAAGGGAGGTGACCTTTGCTATTGGGGCAGTATAAAGAAAGAAAAATTGTTTCTGAGTTCTTGTTTTCATGACATGCCTTAACCAACCCACTCCTAATGAAACACACATACCCACAGCTACATAAACTTGAGGTCTCAGTCAAGGCTTGGCCTGGATTTGCCCCCTGAGTCTGTCTCTTCTATCCAATGAAGTTTAGATTAGTCAAGCAGAATACAAATTCAGTCACTTCTTTAATTGCTTCTGGAGGGATGGACCCTAAAGCTTTGTTTGCACCAAGAAATTAGTTATCTGTATATTGGTGGTTTTATCTTCACTCTTCCTGCAGTTAATGAGTTGCAAATATTTCATCAAAGCATGCTGCTCTAAAGTCAAAGGGCGGTCTGATGAGCGACAGTGAGGTTGAGGCCTTGTCTTCTTTATGGCACAAGGCCAGCATCCTGAGTAAAATGTGTTCTCATTGTGGCAAGGGCTCCGATTCCTTTTGATCAGGGCTTTGGCTGTCATCTCTATAGTAGCGTGATCTGGAACAGTGGATCTGAGTTGAATAAGCCTTAGAAGGAAGATACTGTAATAGGGGGAGAGACAGGAGCCCCACTATAGAAATCCATGCACTTCATCTCAGTTCAATTCAAGGTATAAACTAAGGGAGGGAGGGTCAGAACCGGGACACTGGGACCCGGGAGTGGGAAACACTCTTTAGAGGTGTGTACTGTGCTGTTATCAGAACATGGGAATTACTTCTCTCTTCTTTGAATACCTACTTCATCTGGTGTTATGACCCTTAACTGAATCAACATTAACATTTGTAAAGCCTGTAGCTTTGTGCCGCAGACATAGTAGCCATTTAATAAAAGTTACTTCCTTCTCCTCTCCACATCCCACACACCTTTAAACATAGTTACATCCTCAGGTGTTGGAGCAACTGCTTCAAAATCTGCTCAAAGTGTTTATTTTGGGTTAAAACTGCCTGATACCTTCCAGCACCAACAGTGGTTATTATAGTGTGAGCCATTCCATGCATACAGCTTATAGGTATCATTGGAGTCCTTCAAGTATTCACCTCTAAGGTAATACTGACCCTTAAATTTACACTTGTTTAGCTTTCCACATTGTGCTTACCAAGAGGAATGAATCATAAATTTCCAGAACCATTTATTAAAGAGTTTGGGAGACTAATTAATATGGATTCACAACTTCCAGTCAATGTAAATTTGCTGTATTTTGAATGGCTTTGTAACGAGTCACTTTATGATAGACAAACAGCTTCCTAGTAAGACATTTATAAGATCAGGACCTTGGGTAGGCTCTCAAAAATATCCAGGTCTGAGTTCCTAGAAGCTGTGAATGTTACTTTATACTTCATATTAAAAGCAAAAGGGGTTTGCACAGGGGTGTAGAGTGTGCACAGGCCCACTTACTCGGGAACCAGCACCAGAGTGGCCCAGTTTGATTGTGGGTATCAGAGTGAAAGATTGAAATCCGGAGGAGAGTGAGGCGGGCGCCATTGCTCCCACTGGGCCCCTCCCCCACGTACAGCGTCACAGCTCAGCGACCAGCATTACCCCGCCCCGGTGAACACCTAAGGCTCCGCCCCTTAAAGTAACAGACGCGCCAAGACAAACAAACAAACAAACAAAATGGCCCAAATGACAGAACACTTCAAAGCTCCAGAAAAAATACAGCTAGCGACGAAGAGATAGCCAATCTATTGGATGCACAGTTCAAAACACTGGTTATCAAGATGCTCACAGACTTGGTTGAATCTGTTCGAAAAACAGATGAAAAAATGAAGCCTATGCTAAGAGAAACAAAGGAAAATGTACAGGGAACCAATAGTGATGAGAAGGAAACTGGGACTCAAATCAATGGTGTGGACCAGAAGGAAGAAACAAACATCCAACCAGAAAAGAATGAAGAAACAAGAACTTGGAAAAATGAGGAGAGGCTTAGGAACCTCCAGGATATCTCGAAACATTCCAACATCTGAATTATAGGGGTGCAAGAAGGAGAAGAGGAAGAACAAAAAATTGAAAACTTATTTGAACAAATAAGGAAGGAGAACTTCCCTAATCTGGCAAAGGAAATAGACTTCCAGGAAGTCCAGGAAGCTCAGAGAGTCCCAAAGAAGCTGTACCCAAGGAGGAACACACCAAGGCACATCATAATTACATTACCCAAGATTAAACGCAAGGACCTACATCCAAGATTACTGTATCCAGCAAAGCTATCATTTAGAATGGAAGGGAAGATAAAGTGCTTTTCAGATAAGGTCAAGTTAAAGAAGCTCACCATCACCAAGCCCTTATTATATGAAATGTTAAAGGGAGTTACCTAAGAAAAAGAAGATCAAAAATAGGAACAGTAAAAATGACAGCAAACTCACAGTTATTAACAACCACACATAAAACAAAAACGAGAGCAAACTAGGCAAACAACTAGAACATGAGGGTTGTCAATAAGGGAGTGGGAGGGGGAGAGGGGGGTAAAGGTACAGAGAATAAGTAGCATTGATGGTAGGTGGAAAATAGACAGGGGGAGGGTAAAAATAGTGTAGGAAATGTAGAAGCCAAAGAACTTATAAGTATGACCCATGGACGTGCACTATGGGGGGGGGGAATGTGGGAGGGAGGGGGGTGGGCAGGATGGAGTGGAGTGGGGGGGGAAATGGGACAACTGTAATAGCATAATCAATAAATATATTTTTAAAAAAAGCAAAAGGGGTTTGTAGATGTGATTTCCATTAAGGATATTAATACGTGGCAATTAGGCTGGATTTTCTGGCTGGCCTTAAATGTAATCACAACTTGTCTTTCAAAGTGGGAGGCAGAGGGAGAGCAGACCACAGAAGGAAAGATGCAGTGTGATGATGGATGGAGATTAAGGTGAAGGAAGGGACTGAGAGCCACAGGCAGCAAGGAATTCCTGGAGCCTCTCAAAGCTAGAGGAGGCAAGGGACAGGTTCTCCCTCGGAGTCCCCAGAGGAAGCAGCCCCACCAACACCTTGACTTCAGCCCAGGGAAACCGATGGTGGATTTCCGGCCTCCAGAACAGTAAGAGAGTAAATCTTCTGTTTTAAGCTGCCAAATTTGTGGTGATTTATTACAGCAGCAAAGTAATACAGGGTCTCAATTGTCCCTGTTGAGAACAATGGAAGCCTGTATTTCAGCCCTCAATACAGGGTGAGAGAAGAACAATACGTTTACTTATTTGCTCTTTATGCTCCAAGACATGAAGTCATTAAAGAGAGACTTCCACCCTGATGTGTTCTGTCATTTCCAGTTCCTTGCCACCGACTTTCTCACACAGCCACGCAGAGAGCAAGGCTGCTGTTGTCAGATTTCAGATTCTCCTTCTGAGTCCCCCTCAGCTGGATGTGGCTCACAGGCATTGTGATGGAGACAGCTCGTCCAGCTGTGACAGCTGCAAGAAACCGGGTGCAGACAGGTTCAGACCCCCACGTTCACCTTCGCATCCCTCCCGGGAGTCTCGATGAGTGACAGCCTGCCAGTGATTGCCCATTCAGCGCATTGTTCTTCAGGGGGGTGATTCACAGCTGCATAGGGAGCCTCTTTTCCCACTCACACATGTGGTTTCTGAGTCGCTGTGGGACGGGTTTTTCTTGAACAATGTGGCTATGATAACTGTAGCAAGAACGTCTTGGAGAGCTTGCAGGTGGAGTCGGAGGGCCACCGCCGCCCGCCTCGTCGTCACACCATGTTCCCCGCTCTTGCAGCTCCCTGCCCCGGGTGTTCCTGTGCAACAATGCACGCTCTGTCAGCCTCGCCATTTTGCAACCCACACGCCGCCTTTTATTCTAGATTAAAAGCACAGGAAATTTCTCTTCCATTTACCTAGAAACCAGAGCTTGTTAAATATTCAACATCTTAGAATTAGGGTGTATACTTTTTGGACAGTGAAAAACTTGAGGGTTTTTTTTTTTTAATGGTACATTTTATTAAATAGAAGCTTTGTACTGGTGTGTCACCTCTTAGGGCCTTTCCCCATAAAACACTGTAGTGGGTATTCCTTTGTGACATTTGACTGACACTGCTAAAAATCATAATTTGTTTAAATGCTCTAGTAGTTGGGAGATAATTTTATGACTTGCTGATGTTTAGATGACATCCTCCAGCCAGGGCAGCAGTGCTGGTCCTCGGGGGCCGCGGGATCGGCTCATGAGGCTGGATGCTGCACTCTGGCCGGAGCTCGGGCCTCTGCAGGCAGGGCTCGTGCCTCTTGACGAGCAGAAGTCAACAGTCCTGTTTTCTAACACTTAAGAGCCCAGGAGGCGCAGAAGTCATGGTCTTTTCAGGTGGGTCCTTCATTAATCTACTGTTGAGAGTATTACCACAAACTTAGTGGCTTAAAGCAAAACAAAATTATGGTGTCGCCGTTTTTGTGTCTCAGGAATTTAACCAGAGGGTCTCTTGAAAGGCTGTGGTCACCGTGTCAGTGGGACGGGCATCTCATCCACGGCTCCACTGGGGAAGGATCCGTGTCTGAGGGTCTGGCTTCCCTGCTGGCTGCTCTCTTTGAGTAAAGAGCTCAGATTGGAGGCTTCCTTCAGCTTCTTGCCATATGGATCTCTCCCTATGATGGTTTACTTCCTCAAAGCCAGGAAGGAGAGGAGAAAATACTACCAAAACCAGAAATTACAATTATATGTTGTATAGGCCATGGAGGTGATGTTCCATCAGCTTTGCCACATTCTGTTGGTCAGGAGCAAATCACAAGCTTTGCCTACGCTGCAGGGGATGGAATTGCACAAGGACCTAAATGCTGGGAGTCAGGGACCACTAGGGGTCAGCTTAGACTCTAAGGCTTAGAGTCTCTCTGCCACTGGTCCCCCAAACGGAAGGGAGTTGTAAGGGATCACCACGGATGCAATATTTTAGCTTACCCAAGAGTATTCATGAGTATGAATCGACACTTTAAATTTAGGCAAATTGTATAACAATGTATGAAGGGGAATAATAATGTTAACCATGACTGATACGTGGAAGGGACTCAATAAATCGTTGAGGAATAAAACTTATGCTATATTTGCAAATCTGTTTATACATTAAGAGTTTTCACTGGCATTATTTTATTTCTTCTTTACAAGAGTTCGGTGAGAGAGGTAAAGCAGGCATTTCTGTGTTAGAGAAGTAGACAATGCTGGTAACAAAACTAGTACGTGTTAAAGCTGGGATCTAATTTTAGTGCCTTTTCTACCATAATTTTTTTCCCTTGAATTCTTTGGAGATGTGAGAGACTGATGTGAATTTTCAGTGGGCCCGAGCCAGGCTGCATTTCTCAAGCCCCTTCTGCCATGACAGTTACAGAATACTTTTTAAAGTCAAAATGATACGTTTTAAAGGATATGGTTTAAAGTGTCAAATATTTTTATAGAATTTTTTATTATTAAAACAGCTTTCTCTTGCCCATCTTCCTTGCATCTCCCAATCACATTATCTCTTTTATCTGATTATCTCAGTATTTATCTTTTATGTTCTAACCTGGTTGTTTTGCTCTTTAACTTTTTCAGTTTTACGTACGATCTATAGACCTCCCACTATAGAATATGAGCATTCATCTCCCTCCCCACACACCACACAAGCCATGAATTGTGTGTACCTGTGCCCTATTACTATCTCTGCAATGTTCATTGCTTAATTTCATTTAGATTGATTTTCTCCATTTACCCTATTATGGTTGTTGACAAGTATTATGTAATGTTTACTGATTCATGATTCCTTGTTCTTTCCTTTCCAATTTCTTTGTCTTCCCTAGAGTTAATAATTGTCCTCTTTTAATTGTGGTTTTCTATGCATATACAGGGGTGGGCAAAACTAGGTTTACAGTTGTTCATATGGGAAAAGACATGCAGGTTATGATCGTTACAACAGCTTTCGTCCCTCAAAATAACATCACAGCGCAATGGCAAACCTACTTTTGCCGACCCCTGCCTAGTCGGTACAATTCCAATCTCGTCTTCCCAAGACACTCACATCCATCTAGTATTCTGTACATTTTATATCTTCGAAGAATGGCACCCAAGGCATTCTATTTGCTCAAATCCGGACTGGTCGCCTTCTACTCCTGCACAGGTGTCAGACCAGGGGCCTCTTCACCACCATGTGGGGGCTCCTTGCGCCTCTCTCCTATGCTGGATCCCAGCTTTCTATAGCCCGTGCCTCCGTCCGTGGTGGAGCACATCTCCCAGGAATTTCCTGAAAACATCTTTATTCTACCCTTACCCCTGATTGAGAGTTAGGCCGGGCATACTGTTTTAAAGTTGGAAATAAGTTTCCTGGCAAAATGGAAGGTGATTACTGGGTGATTACTGTGTTGTCTTCTAGATGCTGTGGTCAGGGTGAGCTTTGCTTTGGGTTGATGGACAGAGCTCTTGCGTTCGGGAGGCTTAGATACCAGTATCAGTAGATCTTTACTTGTGAGCTAGACAGATATCCTAGAAAATTACTCTTTCAAAGTCCGAATGGGATGTTATTGGGGCCAGTTTGGGAAAGTGGGCTCAGGGATGTCAGTGCTCACTAGGCCTGTAGTTAGGCCAAACAGCCACCCTGTTTTCAGTATGTCACCTTGCCTTAAACTTCGACTGGTGTGGACAGTTATTTTACTCTTTTTTTTTTAAATTTTTTATTGTTATTCTCTTTTCAGAGAATAAGCCTTCGGTCTTTTGCATGACTGAGGGAGACATAGTCATCGGGCTATAAAACAGTGGGGAAAGCATCTGGGAATCTGACTGCTGTTTAAATATTCTTTCAAATTAGTTCTACAGTGTGTTGCCCTTTACTTCACTTTTGCTTTTAGACGTATCTTCCAGACATGTCTGGTATGAAGTTTACGGGACTTTCGTGGTATCATCAGGTTGAGTTTTAATTTTTCCCACAGCCTGCTTCGAATTGTTTTCTCTGTCTGCTGAGTCATTTGTCATGCATGTACACCTTTCAGAATTTCGTCACTGCAGTTTCCTCTCATTCTGCTTGTGTTCGTGTGCTTGTGACTTTACAAATGCATTTCTGTTATTTTAATGGCATTTTGGGAGACAGGGAAAGTAGGTGAGTGTGTGTGTGTGTGTGTGCATGTGTTCAATCTGCCATTTTTTCCATGTCCTGGAAATGTCCCTGTCCTGGAAACGTCCTCTAATTTGAAGAAATGTCAGACATATATTATGCTTCTAGGGATTTAACTGGAGAGCTTCCAGACAGCTTCTTAGCTTCCAGTGTCTTGCCTTGGCTTAGGAATGCCAGTCCTAAGCTGGAGAACTTCATTTGCTTATGAGAGAAGCCAGAATTGAAATCCAATTTGGCTTTATTTAACAATTGGCACAGTTTCAATTAGAAAATGTATGGGTATACATATTTAATATTTATATTTACATATTACATGTTAGTGCCTGTGGTGTGCCCAGGAACAGGGAAATGAATTCAGCAATGAAAATGTCTTGTCTTGGGTTAGTTCTCCCTGGGGATACTCATTTCATTCTATTTTTTAATCGAAGCCAAATACTATGCTTGTTTCACACAAGCATCCCAATCATCCCTCCTCACTGCATTCTCAGAAACTGTGCAGGGGAAAAATGCCTCCATCTGCCTATGGGGAGAGGAAGCCAAATCATCCCTCCCACATTAGCCCATAGCGGACTTCCCTTTCTGCTTTATGCATCCCAGCCTCCAGCCCACCTGTCAGAGGACTGAGCTGATTGTGATCACACTTGCTGTTCTTATTTACACATCTATTTTGCTATTATTTAACATTGGTTTAGGAACAAGTAATAAACTTTGGGTGGGCCTACAATAAAATCAAGCTTGAAATTAACTTCTTTAAAGGCCCAAATTGTGCTGCTGAGTTTAGCAATTATTTTTCTTGATTCATTATCCTTTGTAATTTCAATGTTAATACAGTTTGCCAAATGTAATGGCTGTTATTCAGAGAGTAATCACATAAATAATAGTACACACAATACCTAATGCCCAAAACCAAGGTAAAAACATTTCTACTTTAGATTTCTCATTCAATTTACCAAACTTTTATGGTGCACTTGCCCTGCGCCTGGCTTTGCTGGTAGCTGGGAGTACAAAGATGTGGCTTCTCTACCTTGTGGGAGAGCATGGAGAGACACTTGTAAAGAAGTTGTTATAGGACAGGATTCATGAGGCAAAGGGAGAAATATATCCTGGGAATAGAGCACCAAACAGGCGGTTTCCTGACTGAGAGCAGGGTTCAGAATGACCTCACAAAAGCGGTGACCGAGCTGAGTTCCAGTGACATGTGAACAAGGGCGGCGGGGTGGGAATAGCACCCGCAAAGACATGAGGCATAAACAGGATAATATATTTTGGGAATGCTGAATGCTAAAAGGAGATACTTATAACACTTGGTAGACACCAGTCAAAATAGAGAAACATTTTGAGAAGAGTAATGGAAGCCAGTTAGTTAGCTGTTCTAGCTGAAAAGATTCTAAGCACTCTGAAAACAGTAGACACTATGTTACGTTACATTCCCTACTGCAGATAATCAGCTGCAATCTTATAGGTCAAGGCGTTTGTTAGCCTACTTTGTGCAACATTCCCCCCTATATTTTGTTTAAAACAGCAACCACTTTTCAGCTTACGACCTGCAGTTTGTTCATCTAGGCTAGGATAAGCTGGGTAGTTCTTCAGGTGTGGGCTGGTCGAGCAGCTCTGGGCTGGACTCATTTGTGTGATGTTAGCCAGCGGGTGCATCGATCGGCTGGGGTTGCCAAATCAATGAGAGCCTCAGCGGAGCGGGGATGCCTAGGATCGCTCTCACATAGCCTGGCGCCCTCCAGTCGGCTAACCAGGGACGGCTAACACTGTAGTCTCAGGTCTTGAGAGAGTGATCATGTGTCAAAGCCTTCAAGGGGACTGGCTTGGAACTAACACAACATTGCTTTTGGTCAAACCACGTCCCAAGGCTAACCTACCGTTTAGGGGTCGAGAAATAGGCTCTACCACTTAATTACAGTAGACCCAAAGAACTGTGGCCAATTTTGTAATCTACTACAGCCCATCAATAGAATTCGAGATTAGTGATATCTATAGCCTCGTCTGTAATGTCATAGGAAGTTCTCACTACCCTACCGCCCACTCCCTTATAAACAGAAACATCAACCTCTATCCCTGACTTAGAATGACCAACTGTGTGCTCACTGAAGTTCAGCTTTGCAGGAAATACTCAGAATAGTGGAGTTTCTTGCATTATTCATAGATATTGCAAGGAAGCGATAAGCATGAATTCAGCAGATAGAGAATGGCAGAGTGCTCTGTAGTTATTAAGGAAATCTCTTTCTGCTTCAAGCCAACGATCTGAGACTGTCAAGGCTAGGTTTTACCGAACTACAGGAGATAAATTCTCTGGTATACCCTGAAGTTAGTTTCTGATTAGGAGCTGTGACTCCTAGCAATGAGAATGGCAATATCTTGGAAATACCTGGATTATCAGGGCTTTGGGGTTTCCTAAATTCATTCCAAGACTCCTTTTGTGAAATGTCCTTTTTGGACAAGGGATAATACATTAGAAAAATTATAGCATTAAAAAAATCAAACATTAAAGTATTGTAACATTTAAAAAATTATCTTCTGTACAAACTTCGCTAAACTCACAATACATTAAAAAATAGAACATGAATTACCTAGTCAGGAGGTAGTGTAGCCCTGTAGGCAAAAAATAATTCTACTACATCAATTTCTTATTTACTAAAGACTGGGGGAAAAACTCCTTTAGTTTCATTTTAAGGCAGCTGGATTTATAATTCACATTTAAAAGGTGCTTTCAGGGTTAGAATAATCATATGCAGAAAAATGCAAACAGCTTCTGTTAAATATTCCTGAAGGAGAAGATTTCACTGAATTAAATCTCCAGGTTACATTTATCGGTGCCAGCACCTGTGTGTTGAAATTAAAATGGAATAACTTGATGAAAATTCTTTCATTTTACTGTATTACGTTTCAGTTACTTGCACTGATGAATAGACACTCTCTTCCCCAAAGTACAAAATCTTGAGTAAGTCTTGCCAATTATTCATTTTGCATCTTATGGCAAGTAAAGGAATTTGGCCAGATGTTATAGGGTATTTAAAACTGCGGTACAAGAAGGCCCATCCTTCAACATTTACCAAGGGTATTATTTCCATTCTGTCAATCAGCTTTTGTTGTGCCAGCACTGTGCATAGTGTTGCAACATTATCATCCTCAAGTGTTGCTGAAAGACTTCCCAGTGGTGGAGTAAGGACCAAGGGAGTAGAAAGGCATATTTTTTATTGTCTAGGATTTTATTGTTTAAGAAAGGCAATCCTGAGGAGACAAAGTGAGCGATACTACATGAATATATGAATTAAATAAGTAATGAAAATACCGATCAAAAGAATGCTGGAGAGTTAGATTTACGGCTGCTGCAGTTTTAGATAGAAAGCACATGGGAAAGGTGTGGTTTCATTCATCAGAGAGGATTTTATGGGCGGAGTGGAATTTTAAAAGATGTGTGTACGTATGTCTGTCTGTTCATGTATGTACACGCAAGCATGTGCGTGTCCATGGTGAATGGGGGACATTGGTGCATTTCCAAGTATTGAATGAAACTGGGGAGCCAGTTTCGCTGCCTGTGTTGTTGAATGAATTTGAATTAACGCTGCCTGTACTGTTGAATGAATTTGAATAACAAAAGAGGGAATAAATGAACTTGGAGGAATAAGCAACTATGTGTGAACCAGTGAAGAGAACAAAGGCAGTAGGGAAACGAGCTATACAAGGGGGACCAGCACAGTCTCGTGAAACACTGGGCAGAGTTTGTGTCTGGAGACCTACTGAGTAGTTAAGAAACCATCATGAGGCCTTAAAGCTATACATGGATGATCATTTATTATATCCAGAAGCAGTCATATTTGGCTGGGACATTAAGAATGAGAAAGCATCAAACAGGTTAAAAAAAAAAAGGAAAAGAATTTTCCAAGGAACAGTGTCTCGCTACAGGTGGAGTGAGCTCTGTTATCCAGCTTCTGTCTGGAGGAAGTTTATAGGCAACAGAGCAGTGAGATGCGAACCAAAGCTCATTGTTCCTGCTCCATGAGTGGCAAAGATGGAGTTTAGTTTTCAGGCAGGTCAAAGTGCCTGGGGTTTGTAGGACAGAGTACTGGAGAGGAGGGAAGGGCATACAGTGAGAGACCTAAAGCTGTGCAGAGAAGGTCCATCAACTTTGGCTGAGTGCTGATCTGCACATTCAAGAAGCTGGAAAGCAGTTTGAACAATTGCAGTAGCTCGCATAGATTGAAAATATTTTGTCTTTCCACCTGCCAGATAGAGAGACTTATAAGATACAGGGCACTAGATTGAATACACAGAAGAGTCTTATCTTAATAATGTGTTATTTGCCCAATAAAGAGTTTATATTAAGTACTATTCTATCATTCTTGTATAAGTACTACATAGTATTTTACTTTTTATAGTCTTTACCTTTTTTCATAATTTCCTTAAGATTTTTATTAAAAATTTTTTTTCTAGTGGATTTTTAATTTATTTTGCTTTTCCTCAGACTCAAGTAAGATCAATTTATTAATTTAACCATTCATCAAAAACTTGTTGTTCAACTACTTATCTGTTATGTACAGTTCTCATCTTACATAATTATATATTATACAGCTCAGTTGTCAACTTAGAATCTACAGAAAAAGTCTGTGGAGATTTTAATTTTGATTGTAACTAACATTTTTATTTGAGGATGACTTACCATCCCTGGAACATTCATCCTCCTTGATGAAGATTTTCTCTATTTCTCTAAACCTAGTCTTCCTTTGTTTCCCAGACGTGTGTTTTTATATTTTACAATCTTCCAGTTTTATTTACCTAGGAACCCCACATGTCTCATTAAGATTGTTACCAGCTGTTTTGATTATGACTTTAATATTTTGATTATAATTTTTAATATTTTAATATTTTTATAGTCTTCTATTTTCTATTGTAGCAACTTTTGCTTACATATAGACTGTTTTTTATGTTTATTTTATAATCAGTAGCCATATTTTACCCTTGTAAATCATTAAGTTTTATAACTATGTAATTTTTTCACTTGAAAATAATGATAATGTTTTTGTTTTTTGTTTTTTAAATTTTTATTGTTATTCAATTACAGTTGTATGCCTTTTCTCCCCATCCCTCCACCCCACCCCAGCTGAACCCACCTCCCTCCCCCACCTCCACCCTCCCCCTTGGTTTTGTCCATGTGTCCTTTATAGTATACATCTATGATTTAGGATACAATTTTATGATTTTTTTCTTGTCTTTTGCATGGGCTAGAATTTTCAAGATATTAGGTAATAGTGATAATAATGAACATTGTTTTCTAACTAATTTTAATCTTATTATGTATTGTTGAGTCTTATATTGAGTATCCTTCTCTTCCTATTTTACTATATATTATATATATTTTTGTGAAGAGGTGTTTTTTTTTTAGTTTAAAATAATTTCTTTTATTCTCACCCAAGACTTTTAGAGAGAGAAGAAGGGGTGGGAGGGAGTGAGTGAGAGAGAGAGAGAGAGAGAGAGAGAGAGAGAAAGAAACATCGATGTAAGAGAGAAGCAATGATTGGTTGTCTTCTCGCCTGTGCCCCGATTGGGGATCAAACCTGCAACCTGGGTATGTGCCCTGACTGGGAATTGTATGCACAGCCTTTTGGTCTACGGAATGATGCTCCAACCAACTGAGCCACAATGGCCATGGCCCTGTTTTTTAGTTTTATTAAATAACTTCTTGACATCTATTCAGACATTCACATTTTATTTGACCTACTGCATTCTTAGCTTAAATTTTTGTTCCTCATTATTACTTAAACATGCTGTTGGATTTTTCATGCTACTATTTTATTTAGGATTTTTGAATGTACAGTCATTTTTACTCTTTGCTGTTCAATAACAAAGATGTTTTTAACATAAATTTATCATTGAGCTTTTTGTTAGCAGTTTATTATAGGTTATAACATAGCATTCTCTTATATGGAATCCTTAAAAAATATTTAATCAGTGCCAGTTTTATTCTTCCTCCTATGCCCAACAGTTACCATGTAGGTATTTTAAAAAGTATTTTAAAATCTGTGGTTGGCATGATAGCACTTATATGTGGGATCTAGAAAACAAAATAGACAAATAAGCAGAAAAGAGGCAGACTCCTAGATATGAGGAGAGTTTTTCTGGTTGTCGGATGGGAGAGGGGATAGGGGATGGCTGAAATAGGTGAAGGGGCTCAGAAGTACAATTTGGTGGTTGCAGAATGGTCATGGGGATTTAACATACAACACAGGCAATATAGTCAATAATATTTTAATGACTATGCATGGGGTCAGATGGGTGCTGGAGTTATCAGGGTGATCACTCTGTAGATAATATAAATGTCTAATCACAGGGTTGTACACATAAAGCTAATATTTGTACATCAACTGTAGTTTAAAAATAATAATTTTTTTTAAAGTTAAAAAAAATCTGTGGTTGGTAGGTTTTTATTTCAATTTTAAGTTTTATTATTAATTTGTAGGGGGCTCTTATTTTGTTTTGCTTTGGCATTATAATGAGAGAAAATAAAATTTATCCTCTTAAGAAATGAAGTCTTTAATAGTATATTCTAAGGTAAATTTTGTAAGCATTCCATAAATTTTAAAAAAGAGGCTTTGATCTTTGCAACACATATTTTTTATAAATGTAGTTAAGTTTTATTATTAATCTACAGCTATAATTATTTCTCTTCCATTATAACTTTGTGTTTCACAATTTTGCTTTATATTTTGATGCTGTGTTATTTGACTAAGAGCACAATTTTTAGTTAGACTTATAACTGAGATAAGAGAATCTGAGTCTTAGTTTCTTCATCCTTAAACACAAGAATCCTATTTCTATAATACAATATGTGGCTTTTTTGAAGATTAAATATGACAACAAACTTAAAGAACTTAGGCCCTGGCTGGTGTGGCTCAGTGGACCGAGTGCCAGCCTGTGAACCAAAGGGTCACTGGTTCGATTCCCAGTCAGGGCACCTGCCTGGGTTGTGGGCCAGGTTCCCAGCTGGGAACATGAGAGAGGCAACCACATGTTGATGTTTCTCTCCCTTTCTTTCTCCCTTCCTTTCTCTACAAATAAATAAATAAAATCTTAAAAAAAAAAAGAACTTATCACATGTCTTATACACATTAATCACTCATAAGTAGTAGTTTTGGAGCCTAATGTTCAGGATTGCTCTTTACAATTTTTAACTGTTACCAGCATACAATAATTAGTCCTTTATTTAAACCCTTTTTTAAAAACTGTAATTTCTACTTGATTTATTTTTACCCTCATCTGAGGACAGGCTTATTGATTTTAGAGAGAGGAAGAGGAGGAGAGAGAGGGAGAGAAACACTGATGTGAGAGAGAGACATTGATTGGTTGTCTTTTGCAGGCACCCCAACCAGGGACCAAACCCACAATCCAGGCATGTGTCCTGGCCGGGAAATCGAACCTGCAGCCTTTCATTTCATAGACGATGCTCCAACTAACTGAGCCACACTGGCCAGGACTCTGCTTCATTTTTAATTAATACCCCCCAAATATTTTTGTTCTTATTATAGTTTGTGAGTTTTAATGCTGCCTTACTTTTTTTTTGCCTCTCATTCCATAGGCTATGTTTTATTTATTTTGTTTTTATAGTGAAGAAGAATATAGAAAATTACTGTTTTAACTTAAATAGTTATTGGCTTAAAGTTTATCTAATTTTCTCTTCAAGCTATGTTTTCCCAGTTGTCAAGTTTATAAACAAAGCTATTCATTTGATTATGATGAGAAATTTAGTTTCCTTTAACTTGCTTTATTTGTAGTATCTACTTATCGTTAATTAGATCAGAGGCTACAGTTTTTAAAATATAAATGTCATTTTAATCTTGTACACCTTTCCTTTTTGGCTTTCACATTTAATATTATAACCATCATAACAACCACTATTATACTTAGAACTTTGTGTTTTAAATTCATTTAAATGTTCACTGTTGCATGTTTTTGAATCCCCAATTTGTATCTTGGTGGACAGAATTTATCCTCAAATAGGATAAATTTGTTCTCTCAAGAATTATTTATGAGAGCTGTGTTTTGTAAATCTTGCTTTCCAACGTAATTAGTAACTTTGCTAGGTATAAGATTCTTGAGTTATAGCGGTGCATCATGAATAATCCATTGATATTTTAAAGTATTTTATGCTTTTATTATTGCAAATAGTGCAAAAATATGTCAGCATGAGGTTTTCCATGGTATGGCAGATATGGTAGATGTTGGGTTTTTAAATTTTCTTTGTTTTCTGGGAGCTAAGGATGTGAAACCCTTCCTGCTGGCAAAGATCTCCAGATTACATGCTACGGTTTTAGCAGAGTTGAGATCCCAGAGGCGTGTTCTCAATGCCTGATTTGTAGGCTTCTTATTGATTCTGAGAGCTCCTTGATACTTACAGTAATGTATTCGCTGCTTTACCTAACCAGAGTCAATTTCCGTTATTTGCATCCAAAATTTTGATGAAAATGTAGGCAATCTGAATGCTCATTCTAAAAGTTTGAAGTTCATTCTTTTCCCTTAGAATTAAAAGATTTTGCCAGAATATATCTAGATATGAAACTTTTCCATTAATTTTTCCAGGCATTTGCTGTGAGCCTACTCTTTCTTGATTCTAGAAAGTTTTCTTCTATTTATTATTATTATTTTTTCTCTATCCACTGCTCAGGTTATTCTTCTAGGATTATCTGTTCTTGGATCTGCTTCTTCCGCTGCACCACATTTTCTGGCATGCTTTTATCCTTGTGTGTGTGTGAATTTGGGCCAGTTTTTTCAACTTGGTGATCAAAACATTCATTTGATTTTATGTAACATGTCTTTGGCTCTTGGAGACTTTCAAAAAGAATTTAAACTTTATCCTGCATTATTCTCTGATTTCAACAAGTTTGATTTGTGTCGTTGCTTCATCCTTAGCCTTTTCTTTCCTTACCACTCCCTGCCTGTGTGTTTGTGTTGAAGGTCCCCAAGTCCACATCCGGGTTTGATGATTCACTAGGAAGACTTGCAGGATTCAGCAAATAGTTGTCCTCAAAGATGTGATTTATTGCAGTGAAGGAATAGAAAGCAAAGTCAGAGGAGAAAGTGGAGGGAATGGAGTCTGGAGTAAGCAGGTACATGCTTCTAAGGGCCCTCTTCCAGTGGAGACAGAAAGGAGGCCCTTAATTCTATCGGCAGTGAGTTGTGACAGCACTTGTGAAGCGTTGCCTGCCCAGGAAGCTCATCAAAGACGCATGTCCCAGATTTTTACTGGGGGCTAGTCATGTAAACACCCACTGCATAGCATATATAAAATTCCAGACTCTCAGGAAGGAAATCAGGTGGTCAGCAGAAATCGTTGTTCTCACTAACACCTTAGGCACAGTGAACCACTCACACTGGTGTGAGGGGAATTCTTCAGAAATCCAGGTTCCCAGATGCCAGTCAAGGGCTGCACTTGTAAGCGGGCCGTTCAGAGGATAGTCAGGCGCGCTATGAGAACTCTTCTCTGCAGTTTCATATGGGCTATATTAAAAATCTTTTAAAAAATACCAAGTAGATCTCCTAAAATTTCCTTTTGACATATAAAATTAATTTTAGAGATAAGTATGTATCCTAGAAACTATTTCCCTTTCCTTATGCTGCAGCATCTTGTAATAGTCTCGTATTTGAGAACTTTTTGCTGTTGGCTTATTGTTGAATGGAGTCTATATAGACCTTATATTTCCAAGAGGTTATTAATGTTCTTAATACTCTCTCACTTTTGCATCTGATAGGTTCCCACTCTCACATCTAAACGTTAAAAATAGGTTCATATGAGCCCTCAACTTGTGATGCCAAGCAAGCATCCGTTTACGGAGATATCTGGAATGAAGTTTGACCTCTTACTCTGACTTTTGTGTTTTTCTGGCCAAGCTAGGGAATCAAATGCAGCTTTATGTCCTTTGAAAAATGTTGTGCCTTAAGTAATATATCCCTTGGTGTGAAACGCTCTAGTTACTCAGCCTACTTTTCAGTAGCTGACCACACTTTCTAGGATTCAGCCCTATTCGCTGCTTTCTGCTTTCAGCCATGTGCATTCTTGCCTCTATCCTTACGAAAGGTATCGTTTCAGTGTGGATCAGGGTGAAGACAGATGCCACGTGGTGATTCAAGAAGGCAAAGCTTAAAATAAAGGATGTTAGGACTCTGAAAGGAGAATAATCCTGACGATGTAAAATAAAATGATAGTATTTATTTTCTTTTTATTATTTACACTATTACAGATGTCTATTTCCTTCCCTACCTTTGCCCACCTTCACTCAGGCCCTGCCTCCCCTTCTCCCTGGCCATCACCACACTGTTGTCCGTGTCAGTGGAAATATAAAAGTATTCTATGACTGAGGGAGAGTACCCAAGGAAGGACAAACTTGGAGCAGAGCCCCTCTCCACAGGGTTGTGATTCAGACTTCGTTGGAGAAGGTATTAGTTTCTGCCCACTGAAAGGTCCCTCTCTGCTTGGTGAGGTGGCCCTTCAGAATTGTCACAGATTGGGAGCAGATGGCTGGGCTTCACTGACCAGTTTGTATACGCAGGCTGCTCCAGGAGGAGGCTGTGACTTTTGGCAATGACAGGTTGGAACTTCTGATGATGTCAGAGACAGATTCACTGGTACGAGGTCATATCTGCTTGGACTGGTTCTTTTTGGTCAGAGTTGTATGTACAGATGGGGTTTTCAGGTAATGGAAATCCATAGCTGGGGAGCAAAACGATTTTGTTTCTTCTGGATGAAATTAGTTTTCTATTAGGATGATCGAGGTGGAGGACTGGGGAAGGCATCGACAGCAGCATTTGGTAAATCAGAAATTGTGGGTGATTTGATGTCCTGGGTACCTCCCAATTTAGTATCTCAGACAGATGACCTATCCGGCATGGGTTTGATGCCTCGGCTAGACAGGATGTGGCTCAGGTGTTTGATGTTGGATTTGGGAGAGTTTATTAAATGCTGGCAGATGACGAGAGCGTGGCACAGGCTAAAGGGTATTGCCGTGCTTTTCAACTTGTCTTGGTGCATCTGGAAGGTTCCTTTCTACTTTAAAAAGTTGTCTCAAAAAAGTGGAAGGTTTTTAAAAACACTCAGCATTGCTACGCTGGTTATTATTAAAGGTAGTTTTTGAGGGGAGAAAACGTGATCAGTTTTGATTTCCTTTGCTAGTGTAAATTAGAAAAATATTTCAATCAGAAACATTTATTGGTGCTGTTAAGTATATAAAAGAAGCATTTTAAATTCAGCATTCACATACTTTGTGCCACATATTACTGTAGATACTAGGGATGCAGGCATAAAGGTAAGATACAGACCTCTCCCTTTACCAGCATTCCACAGAAATTCCACAGAAAAAATGCTATAATTTTTTTTTATTCTCACCCGAGGACATTTTTTTCATTGCTTTTAAAGAAGTAAGGGGGGAGGGAGGAGGAGGAAAGAGAGAAGCATCAGTGTGAGAGTGAAACATTGACTTGGTTGCCTTCTCTACACATCCCGAATGGGGATCAAACCCACAGCCTTGGTATGTGCCCTGATCTGGAATTGAACCCACAGTCTTTTGGTCTACGGGACAATGCTTCAACCAACGGAGCCACACTGGCCAGGGCAGAAAGAATACTGTTTTAGATAGTATTGTTTATTTGTTTAAATCAGTTCAAAACTGAACTTTGAAGTGAGAAATTATCCTCAAAGATTTGCTCCCGAAGCTTTCATTTGGGCCCTCGTCTTCTCTGCATATGTAGGCCGTCACGTTCACTGTGACAGATGAAATTGTGAAGGTGCTTTTAGGGTTAGAAATTCACCTACATCTCAACTTATCCTGGTTAGAAGTCAAGTACAGACCAAGGCCAAAGACCTGGGAAATTTCTGTTAAGACACAACAGCTTTTAACACTTAGTAAACAATTGAGTTTCTCTTCATTGGAAAACAGACTCACCGGGTATACTTAACACACACAGACATTCAGATGCACAAAACTAGCAATAAAAATACCTTCTGTGGAGACATAATTTCTTATGTTGCAATGTGGTATGTATTCTAAAAGGAAGTTCACCTTTTTTAAAAAATGAATTTGAGTATTTTTAAATATTCAAGAATTCCTTAATTTTTTTCCTGCTAATTTTCACCTCTTGAGCCATGGTTACCACAATGTAATCTAGATTCCAGTTTTGTTTGCATTTGTGACCTTCATGTACCATGTACATACTTCAGTCTGTGGCTTAGTGTGACCAGGCTTTGTGTGTGAACTGGGAGAAACGGAAAGCACAGCTATGCTTGAGGGGGCCTTGAGATTTATTTTGTTAATGTTTGTAAAACTCATTAAGGTTCTGCAGAACGCTGTGGTTGGTAAGGGGTTATTTAGACATATGGTTGTTGCAATTCTATTGTTTACAAAGAAAATTTGACTTGTTCTTTTATAATTATTTACATTTTAATTTTATTAGTTCTTTATGCAAATGGACACATTAGTTCTAAACTTATGTAAGTTAAAGCAATGTTTGTTTGTTTTTTTAAAGCAAAAGTGCCATATGTGAATAACACATCAATACACAGCAATTAGAAGTACGCACATCTCATCAGGGTTATTATGATTTTATTTCATTAGGTTAAAAATATTTAGTAATCATTAATGAAAGTACTTGTGAATAAGAAGCATTGAAAATTTTTTTCATTTTATTTTTTAATTACAGTTGACATTTAATATTATTTTGTATTAGTTTCAGATGTATAGCAAAGTGTTTCCCGTGGTATTTCCAGTCCCCACCTGGCCCCATACATAGTTATTACAATATTATTGACTCTATTCCCTGTGCTGTACTTTACATCCCTGTGACTGTTTTGTTACCACCAACTTGTACTTCTTAATCCTTTCCCCTTTCTCACCCAGTCCTGCAAACCCCCTTCCCTCTGGCAAACATCAGTCTGTTCGCTGCAACTATGTTTGTTTCTATTTTGTTTGCTGTTTACTCTGTTCTTTAGATTCTACATATAAGTAAAACCACAGGGCATTTGCCTTTCTCTGACTTATTTCACTCAGCACAATACCTTCTGGGTCCATCCATGCTGTCACACATGGTAAGATTTCATTCTTTTTTTATAAAGATTTTATGTATTTATTTTTAAAGAGAGAAAAAGAGAGGGAGAAAGAGAGGGAGAGAAACATTGATGTGCACGAGAAACATCAATCGGTTGCCTCTCACACACCTATAACCAGGGACCAGGCCTGCAACCCAGGTATGTGCCCTGACTGGGAATCAAATGGGTGACCTTTGGGTTCATAGGATGATGCCTGATCTACTGAGCTACATCAGCTCAGGGCAGATTTCATTCTTTTTTATGGCCAAGTGATATTCCACTGTTTATCTGTACCCCTACTTTTTTATCCACTCGTCTGTTGATGCGCACTTGGGCTGCTCCCATATGTTGGCTATTGTAAATGATGCTGCGATGAACATAGGGGTGCACGTAGGGTGGGACAAAAGTAGGTTTACAGTTGTTTGTATAGGAAAATCATACAGTAATTAACAAGTGATAATATAAGAATAAACTTTATTTTAGTACCCACAACTGTAAACCTACTTTTGCCCTGCGCTCTATATCCTTTGGAATTAGTGTTTTGGGTGTCTGGATATTTACCAGGAAGTAGAACTGCTGGGTCAAAAGGCAGTTCCATTTTAAATTTTCTGAGGAAACTCCATGCTGTTTTCCACAGTGGCTGCACCAATTTGCATGCCCACCAACAGTGCACTAGGGTTCCCTTTTCTCCACACCCTTCCCAACTCTTGTTTGTTGATTTATTGATGAAGCCATTCTCACAGGTGTGAGGTGATACTTCCTTGTGGTTTTATTTTACATTTCTCTGATGACTAGTGATGTTGAGCATCTCTTTTCACAGATCTATTGGCCATTTGTATGTCCTCTTTGGAGAATTGTCCTTTCAGGTCCTCTGCCCTTTTTTAAATTGGATTTTTTTTGGTGTCGAGTTGTGTGATATTAATCCCTTGTTGGATGTATCATTGGTGAATATCTTCTCCCAATCATTAGGTTTTCTTTTCATTTTGTTTTTGCTTTTATTTGCTATGTAAAACTTTTTTAGTTTAATGTACTTCATTTTGTTTATTTTTTATATTGTTTCCTTTGTCTAAGGAGATATAGCAAATAAAATATTACTAAGAAAAATGTCTGAAATTTTACCCCTTATGTTTTCTCTGAGGAGTTATGGTTTTTGAGTCTTAACATTTGTCTTTAATTCCTTTTGAATTTATTCTTGTTATGGTGTAAAAAATTTTTCAATTGGATACAGTTAAAAGATTCTATATCAGTTGTTCTTTTGACCACTTATAATTTTCCTTTATTTTGTTCTCCATGCATTTTTTAGCTTACTAGTTTTTTCCCCCTGGATTTTGTCCACTGTTGTTAAGAGAATGTTTTGATCCCGCAATAAAATTTGCAAATACTAACATATCTAACATCTGCTGTAATTTTAAAGTGGGGTTTAATATTTTAGTCTTACTTTCTATGGCTTTACTGTTTTTTATGAACCCAAGCTGATTATATTAGTTCTTTATTTCTATTCTCCTTTGAGATTATAGAGTTAAAAATTTATATTCTCCTGCACACTTGTAGTAAAATATATTTCCTCATTAAAAAAAAACCGAGGACCCTTTCTTACTGTGTAATTTTCTCCATCAAATAATGTGAATCATGGAAGTTACCCCAAAGTGTCAAATCATTAGTTGAAACCATCTGTTTCCCATCTCTATGTCTTATGTCCTTAATATATCCTTGGCTATATTAATTTAGTGGATCATGCAAAATCCCAATTTCTATTTCTATTTTATTTATTCTACTTTGATTTCATGTCAGTATGACCTACCTTGAATTAATCAGTTTCATACTAATCTAACAGACTTAATTTCCAATTTGTATTCATTTACTTTTCAATATAAAATGCTTCTGTTGTTACTTTTTGATGTTTTAATTATTATTCATTTCAATCACATTCGTTGCTATTCCAAAATTTTATTTTCATGTAACTGAACAATTGCTTCCTCTGAAAATGGATGAAAATATAGTATAATAGAAATTCCTATATATAATATAAAGAGGAGTAATGCAAGTAATATGCTGCTATATACTGAACAGTAAAATAGTGCCATTTAAGAAGGATAATTTTTATTTTTTGACTGTGGAGTTACTGAAGGTCTTTTGTCACATGTTTTTCTGATCAAGCAAACTTTTTATTTTCTGTTTTTTGGTCACACACACACAAGCATATAACTCTTTACATGTACACCGGCACTGAGGGCCTTTCTACTTTATAGTCAGTGAAAGAGGATACAGAAGATGAGAATGGACCAGAGTTGTCTAGTCAAAAATATATGTGTATAATGTGCCTAGAACAGTGCTAGTCATTTTAAGGGTATACTGATAGAAAATATTGTTCCTAAATCATAAAAATAACGTATACTTCAGTGAAAAGTAGCAAGTAGTTCAAAACCATAGATTTGAGTTGCCAAGCCCATCTGTACTGTGGGAGTTTAGAGAAGAGAAACACTCTCCGAATTCGCTGTGCCCAGCCACGTGTGGGCTTCGTGCTCAGAATCATTACAGAATTCACAGGAGCAAATCATGCCTTGGCCAATGTTGAACCGGCTCTAACCCATCCATTTTCCACAATAGAGCCCCGATTTAATTTTTTCCCTCTCGTCTTCTCACTGTGCCTCCCTGACCCCTGATTTGCCACGCACGTAAGCACATCCACAGGGCCACGACCGCGCGACACCGCCACCGTGATCTCATCCCCCGCTTTCCCTCAGAACTTGTTTCTCACGAGGTGCTGTTGCTTAAATGCAGGTGCTTCTCTGAATTCTCTCCTCTTCAAACCTCAGTTGGAAGTAATTGATCCTCCTTTATGTTTTCCTAACACCTAAATTCTGTATCTCTGTAATGCTCGCGACTTTGACCTAGTTTTACTGTCTAATTACTTATCTGCACAACTCTTCCTACCTTCAGTTCAGTTTGTGAGGTGTTTATCATTCCTTTCCCACACCCTCAAGTTTAGTCTTCTAGACAGCAGTTGTTGATCAATAGATAATTAAAAATTTTTAATGAATTTGTTTGGAATAGTGGCTATAAACAACACAATTTTAATTAAGTTAATTTAAGAAGTAATTAATTAATTTTATATTAACTAAAATCTTCCCCACAAGAGAACTTCAAGCCCAGATGGTTTACTGGTGAAGACCCTTTTTTAGAGTAAAGAGTGAGGGCTGTTTCCAAGTTATTATAAGACGTCAGCATTACTGTAGTATTAAAGACATTTTACGTGCATATAAACTATAATCTGTACTACTCATGAACACAGTATCAAAAATCCTTAACAACATAGTAGTAAACCAAGACCTGCAATGCATGAAAATATTATACATAATAACCAAATGGTGTACATGCCAGAAAGGCAAGGTGATCTTAACAACTGAAAGTCAATTAAATGTAATTCACCATATTAATAGAATAAAGAAGTAAAGATATCATATAAATAGTTGTAGGAAAAGCTTCTATTCATGATACTAATTCTAGGTAAACAGAAGAGAAAGAGCTTCCTCAGCTACATAATGGGCCACTACAAAAATGCTCCAGCTTCCCTGGCTGCATTGCTCAGTTGGTTGGAGCGTTGTCCCACATACCAGAAGGTTGTGGGTTTGATTCCCGGTCAGGCCACATACCTGTGTTGTTGGGACCCATCCCCAGTCTGCTCATATGGGAGGGAACTGATGGATGTTTCTCTGTCATATCAGTGCCTCTCTCTCTCTGTCTGTCTCTCTCTTGCTCTCCCTTTCTCTCTCTCTAAAATCAATAAACATATCCCTGAGTGAGGATTAAAAAAGTAAAGGATACTTGTGACTTTTTATTTTCATGAGGCTTCTTTCCCATATATAATTGAAGATTATGTTTAATTTGATGAAATCTTTCTCAGACATCTTTAATTGTAAAGCAGTGAAGTGGAAAATTATGGTTTTAAAGAGCTAATTTACATACTATCTTTAGGGGGCAGTACTAAACCACTGAAAATTTTGTTATTTCTGCTAATACTTTTAGTAATGGCTACCATAAAATAAAATTAAAATAACAAAATGAGATTTGTGATGCAATTATATATACCTCTTAATATTTATAACATTTTCTAGGTTGTCAAATGAGAATGATAGTTTGAAATTATTTAGTAATTCATTAAACAATTATTAAATTCCATTATGCACAACACATTGTAAAATATACAAGTGTGAGTAATCAATGTTGGCTTTCAGATAACTTACAGTTACCGAGGATAAGTAAGCCATGCTTGTGTGTGTGTGTGCTACGCACACACCTCTTTTAGGATAAAGATAATAGTAATTAAAACAGCAATATTTATTGATTATTTTTTACATGCCTGCCACTGTCAAGCAATTCATTCTATCCCCATACAGCCCTGTTGAATAGTAATTGCTTTTATGCATACTTTGCAGGTAGGAAGCAGAGTATTAATAAGGTTATGTGACAAATTGGAGATTTATGAACAGGGAAGAGACATAGAGTTTTCCTTTGGGAAGGAGAAGGAGCCATAGGAAGAGAAGAGCTGATTAACCTGTGAAATGTGGACAGTTTCTCACCAAGGACGCAGTGGTCTGTAGTGCTATGCCCTCTCTCTCTTGACGGTCACCCCAACAACTGACCGGGAGGTGGTGGACCAGACGCCTAGCTCATCATTCCATTCACTTTTGTAGACAGCTTCGATCACATCGATGCTCTTGCTATATTAAAGTTTTAGACATCCCGCAATTTTTTCACCCAGATGATCTGCAGGATCAAAAACCCCAGTGATAATCACCTTTTATTACTGATTTGAGAAATGGTTACTTAAGCAAGTATGGGCTGCTATGTACCAAACTACAGAAATTGCACTGGCTGTCACAGATAACAAAATGCTTTTGGAGTATCATCAGACAGTAGAACTATACCGACAAATGTGCGTCTTCAATTTAAACTGCAATCGCATCAGCTTGGTTGTTCAGGACACTGCCTCTGACAGGTTATGGTGCTGAATGAGAGCCCATGTGACACAATGGTTAAGGGCGAAAGCTCTTGAGTCAGGCAGTTTGGGTAAGGAATCCTTCTGCCACGTATTTAGCTCTGTGAACTTGGGCTTTACATGACCTCTTTCTCTGTGCCTTAGTTTAGTATTTGCCTCAAGAGGTGATCGTGTGAATTAAAATAATGAATAATAATAGTGTTCAAAAGGTTGTAGCTATTATTACTGTTGTATCTTACAGACAGTAACTGATTGGGAGACTGTTTAATTTCATAATTTCTCCATTATTCAAAATGGAATGAAATTCAAGATGTGAATGCCAAGAATAGTTTTATAAAGTCTTATATTCTAGTGTTAAAAGCAATGACTTTTGGGGGAAGTACAATTCAATATATAAAATTTCTTTGCTAACTTCAGTAGTCATGATCTATCAGTATTGTGCTGAATGCTCCATTCTAAAGATTTTTAGACAAGCTTGCTTTCTTTCTTTGTCCTAAAAAAATAAAAATAAAAAGATTCATCTAGCCGAGCATTCAGCAGGCTCTTTGAATTTGGAATTTTCCTCTAGTTCTGGCAAAATTTTTTGCATTATTTCTTTCATAATGTCCTACCAACTCTATAGGGAACTCTTAGTTTGATCTGCTACTTTCAACTTCTTTTCATCTTTTATTCTATTTTCTAGGAAATTTCCTCACACTTAATTTCCAACTGGTCTATTGGATTTTATGCATGTGTTTTGTAGCACTTTATTCTTGCTTCAGGGATACAAATATCTCTTCTTTCTCTGAGGCTACTATTTATAGCTTTTTCTATATATGTTTGTCTGTTTAAAGGCTTCCTTTAAATATGTGGTGATCTTTGGGTTCTTGTTCAAATGTAACTGAAAAATTAGAAACTATTTATGTGGGTGGAGTTTGGTGAGATGTGGGCTTCATAGTAGGTGTTAAGGCATAGAGCCCCACAGTTTTCCTAGGTATTTATAGATCTTTTTTCTTATGAGGTTAGTTTTTGGAGAGAGGGATATAGTCTACCTTCCTGTCTGCAGGGATATAACCCTAGCTGCTATATTCTCTCAGGCAAATATAGGTAGGTACTGGAGTGGGGTGGGAATCTTCATTTCTCACATATTCACTTAATTCCTTTGTGTTTAGAGATACCCCCCTGCTCCCTGTGCGTGGTTTCTTAGAATTCACAAATCCCTTTGCTTCAACCTCATCAGAAAGTGAACCTCCAATTTCTTGTCAGTTTTAGTCTCTTAGCTGGGTGAGAAGGAGATGGTCTGGGACACAGGTGGCAAACACAGGGCCTGCGGGCTGACTCTGGCCCTCCACCTTGTTTTATCTGGCCCAGCACCTTGTTTCTGCCTGGCGGCAGCGCCGAGCTCTCATTTGATTGTTAAGGAGTAGTTACATTTATACAGTCCTAAAATTACATTCGGCCCTTTGAAGGCAACTGCAAGGCCGATGTGGCCCCCGTTGAAAATGAGTCTGACACCCCTGGTCTAGGTGGCCTGACTGTCTCTGAAATACAGGGTCCCTCCTGTTTTAGCCCCACCTGCACCTTCACCTTCAGGGGCAGCGAGTCTCTCCAACTGATAAGCCCCTTTGAGGATGCTGAGTCGTGAACAGGCCTGCCTCTTATTCTTTCCTCACGTAGGCACTTTGTTTACCATTTTCTCAAATTCGCCAAATCGTGTAACAGCTACCCATCTGTTTTTTATTATCTGAAACTTTTGTTGATATTGTCCATCTGCTTTTAATCTCTCTCCTTTTGTCCTTGTCCTTAGGGTTAAACCATGTTCAAAAAGGAAGTCTTGTGATTGATTAAAAAGTATCACCCCTCCTTTTATGTGTAATATAAAATTTTATGAATTTCTTTTTCCAAAAAGGAGACTACTTTTTGGTGATATTGTCAAAAAATGAGCTTTTTACTAATTTCTATTTCGAAAAAGTATTTGCATACTCTTTCTCTGATTTGCATTTAGAAATCAAAATTTTTCTCATTTGTTGCTGTTCAGCTGTTTCTTGGGTCATTTTCACGTCCTAATCTTTTTAATAAATTTTGTATCTTATCAGTCTTTCTCACCCAGTTTTTTCACTTTTTCAACTCAAAAATTGAATTACACATGTTTTCTGGCTAATGACATGTATACATGGCTACAGCCACACAACTGTGGCTAGAATTAAGCTGACTTGCTTGCTCAAATACACCATAGAAACTTAAATTTAATTCATGTTCGGATATCTAAATAACATGGATGTAATATATTGGTGTAATATAAATTTAATTTCAGAGAACTTCATCTACAATAAATTTGTCACCAGGAGAAGTGGAAGAAGACGAGGACGATGAAAGCACCTGCGGGCCCTCGGGCCTCTGGGAAGCACTGACCCCCTGTAACGGATGCAGGAACCTCGGCTTCCCCATGCTGGCGCAGGTACCGCTTCGCTTTCCTTCAGGTGCAGTGCAGCGTGAAGATGGTTGCCTGTATTTTGAAGCAAATCTTTTTTCCCCTCTGGGAATCCAATTAGTCTCTTCTTCGCTTTGTAATTTTTCTTCAGTTAAGGTCAGTAATATATTTATGTAACTTGCTCTCCATATATGCATATGCAAACACGTACTTTACATAATTTTGTGTGGTTGTTTTATTTTGGTCATGATGCCAGTTCCAGAAAACTTGAGTTGCTTATGCGATTTTAATTTTATGATTCAGAAATATTTCATTAAAAAATGCTATTTTAACATTAAATCACAATTTTTATGAAAATAGTAGTAATAAGTGGCTTACAGAGAAATATATTAGGACTCTCCAAAAGCATAGTGATAATTTTTTCTTAGCACAATGGAACACTGTAGACTAATGTGTGGCATTATTCAGTACAACCCCAGAATGAGAGGTGAACACTAAAGCCTTGACTATAATTTTGAAACCAATTTGCTATTAAGTCAATTTTAATTCTCTTGTCTTACTTTCAAATCCCTGTTGCATGCTATGGACCACAAGCCCCTAGGGGAGTTTAAGAAATAAGTAAAATAAGCCAAACAGAGTTAGGATATTAGAAACTACAATGAACATATTCCTACACAAAAGTGAAAACAGTATGTAATAATAATTTAAAAAAGCAGTGTAGTGGCAAAGGTATGTATGTGCACCTCCATAAAGCATGGGTGGAAAATAGTATAGGATGGGAAATAATTCACAGCAATTGTCAAGAATAGGGTTATAGCTCAAAAATATTATTTTCTGTTTTGTAACAAATATGAAGCAATTGTGTCAAAGTAAGCATCATATTTTTCATGTCTATGTCACGGACAGTTGGAGGATATGCACTCTAATTCCAATATTAATTTATTGTGGAGAGCTAAATAGAATAGTCAAATCATCATGTAATACTTAAAGAATCTCTTCCCTTTAATATGAACAGTTTGTAGGACTTCAGGCCAGTTTACCCTGACCATCACACACTTGTTATCAGTGTATACTCGACTCTGACTTCCATAAAGGTAGAAACCATGTATCGCTCCCCGTCTGGGGTGCAATGCCAACATTGTTCCCGGTATGTTGTCAGAACTGAGTAGTAGTTGAATAAAGCAGTGAACAAGTGTGTATATTCTGGGGTTTCATTTCTTCACGTACTGTTTCTGCATGTAGAGTTTTACCTCATATCTTTAAGGGTATAGGAGAAAGGAAATTAAGAGATGTAGGTTTTATTTTAGTAACTGACCCTCATCTGCTTAAAAGTTTACTGATAATTCAATGCCTTTACCTATATATTTTTTGTTTCATAAAATTAACTTGTTTGTATTTTATATTTTAAAACATAGAATTCTGGGAAAGTATTAGGGCTGTAACCCATCAATAATAGATGACTATATTTGGTTCTTCAGCACTTTCCTAACAATTAATTTTAATTTTAATTTATTTTATTTTATTAGACTTGGTAGTAAGATTGGTAGTAACTTACTTTTGGTTTAAAAATCTTTGGCCATTTTTCTGTGACGACTGGTGCTGCTTCAATAAATGCCGTATATTCATATTTAAGTAGTTATATTTGCCACAAAATGCTTCCCAGCCTGCAGAGGTTTTCTCTTAATTTGTATGTATGTGTGTGTATGTTATGTAGTTTTTTAATCTATCAAATTCATTACACTTCTCAGTTTCTTTTGTTTAATTCATCTCACCTAGAATTCCTTTTAACAAATTCCAAATGTGGCTCTGTATTTGTTTTACTTGTTGATATCTAGTTTTTCTATGACTTTCCAGTTGACACATTCCCCATTACACTTCATCCACTTCGGTTTGTGTTTCCTTCTGAATCTCTTATTTCCACTTTCCTGTTTTTAAAACTACATGACTTAGTTATGATATTTTTATATCATAATATGTGATGGAAGAAATCATTATTGTATTAAAACTATTAGTTGACATGACTGTTTGCTTTTAAACATTTATATTTTATAATTATTATGTCAAATTTGAAAAGAACCCTTGTTGAGATTCTAATTGTTAATGCATTGGATCTGCATTAACAATTTGCTTGAGATGCAGTATCCTTTTTCATTTTTTTACTGTATTTAATCTAACAAACAAGATTAGGATGCTTTACTAATGTTCTGATCTAGTCTTTTCTTACTAATGTTCACAATCCGCAGATGGATTTTCTTTTAATGTTTATATATGTTTATATATTCATATATATATAGTTATAATAAAATTATTAAATGTGTGATGGTGCAAAATTATAAAATTCTTTAATATTTTACAATAGAATTAATCAATGGTTAATTCCTTTAATATAGTTTAATACATTTGTTATGATATCAAATGTAGATTTATCCTACAACTTTCAACAGCTTTTGAACTCAGGATTTTCTAGACATCTGATTTTGTTATTTATGAAATTTTAAGAAAATTTTATTTGGAAGTCATTTTTTTCCAATCTGAAATATTTTGTGAAGCCATTAATAATCATTAAGGCCATAAACACAGTGCGTATTGGGCCTCATAAAATGCCACTGCCTTATAGTCTGGTACGGGAGACTTTGGGACGAGTGGAATTAGTGCAGTGCTATGCAAATTTCTACATACTCAGGTTCGCTGGATCGGAATAAATTCTATTTATTTCACATTTATAACCTTAATTAAATTGGATCCAGCAAACATGTGTCAAATGTCTTCTGTATTCGAAGCCCAGCTCTGAGCTTCAGAAGCATGAGGGTTATGGAAATACAGACGTCATTGGGAACCTGCTTACCTATGTGTTCTGGTGCTGGGTTGGAAAACTATGTGATGTATCACTTCTGGACTCTTAAATAGAGTTTTTACTTGCAATTATCTTATACTTCTAAGACTTAATTTCCAGTTTTTGCCTAGATACTGAATTGATCTTATATTTGGGTTTTGTCTAACTTTTTACATTTTTCTAGTTTTAAATGGCATTTTATACTTCCACTGTGACTGGATTATTGAAGTTTCTACAGGAAGCAATTCCTTTTAAATCCATGAAAATTTAGCATTCTGAGTAACGTCAGGAGATGAAAATTAATAGAATATGTTGAGAACTTTAATTTCAAAGCAGCTTAGTAAGATTTAAGTTGGACAAAGAATTAGAGGTGAATTCAAGAATGAAGAGACTGGGAGAATGAAGGCCTTTCCCGAAAGTATAATTACACTCAAATTTGCTTTTCAACACCCTGACAATGGTAATCACTAACATTTCCACAGTGCCTATTATGTGCCAGATATTTCGCATGTATCATGTCTAATTCTCAAAGTAACCATTTAAAAAAGGAAACAGGTGATCTATTCGAGACCATGTTAAAATAGTAAAAAATCAACTTGTCGTGTTGCTTTCCTGGCTTCATTTACATCATTCTGCTTCCTAATGGTTGCTCCTATCCCTGGTTATGTATTTTGGGATTTTTAGAGCTTTATTTGGCTAATAGATATAGATCATAAATGAATGAGGATCTTTGAGAGGGAACAGTCTTTAGCATTTTATCATCATCTGGTATTTAATTACAAATATCAAGTTAAGATAGTTCAGAGCCCGAAGTTCTTGCCAGTCGTCTCTGCCCCTGGAGCCACCATACTCATGCTACCCCCTGGGGAGAGGCCAGCAGCTCTTACTGTTGTGCTGGAAGTACCCTCTGAGGACAAGAGTTGAAAGCACCCACGTTGGCCATGCTGGCTGCGCTTCTTCCAGATCCGGGAAGACCACTCCCGTTAGTGCTGTGGTCCTCTTCTGAGTCTGCCGACTGCCTCTTGTAATGCCTGCTCCTGCTACCAGTCCTGCCCTCTCCTCAGGCACTGTAGGCTTTGGGACTGAAGAACAGAAAGTCTTGAATGGCATATTATGTGGGAGGCATACGCTGAATTCATTCCTTCCCAGCATAACCACACTAGGTGGTCCCAAACACTTAAAGGTGCATGTGAAGGTTCCTGATGCTGACTTGATCTAGACCTCTTCCATAGAAATGAAAGGCATTTGCCTAGAAGGAAGACAAATAAGCGAAATAAAGTGAGACCAGGAAGGTCTGCTCCCTTCTATTCCCACAGCTAAACAAGGGCTTGCAGTAAGAATTTTGAAGTCACAAGTCCACCCTCCATTTGATGCAGGAATCCCCTGTCTGGTGTCTCCACAATGAGCACAAGCATCATTCTTGAACCCTGACCGTACCAGAGAAAGCACTGCTATAATCCACCAGGGAATATCCTCACACGCTTCAAAATACACCTGTGTTAGTATTTCTGCCGGTAAAGTGGACGCACTTTAATAGTTTCCAGCTACTGACCAATCGTGCACGTGCACACACCACAGCACACTGCCACTGTCGGTCAGGACACGGCAGTCAGTACTCCGCAGTCCTGGAGAGGCGTGACATCCCACGGCGTGTTGGCCTGCCTGCTTGGAGACGTGTGTGTTCAAGAATAGACTGGAGGTGAGGATGTGGCAGTGGCAATACAATGTTGAATATGAAATTAAGAGTTGCTGACGGCTAAGAAGTCTCTGAAATACGACCTTGGGGAACAGTTTGGAAAAGCATTAGGAACCTCTCCAACGTGGCATGGCCACCAAAGCGAGGCTCATTTGGCCCGGAACACTTCCAGATACATGCTAAGTGAAATAAGCCAGGCGGTGAGGGACAAATACCATATGATCTCACCTTTAACTGGAACATAATCAACGAAAGAAAAAAGCAAACAAAATATAACCAGAGACATTGAAATTAAGAACATTGTACCAAATACAACGCATTTTTAAATGAGCCTCAGTACCAAAAGCTCTGCAAGAACTTCAGCTGGTCTCGCAAAGCACCTGGCCTTTCAGAGACTCTGCAAAGGCTTACCTCTGGGCTGTTTTCTTCCTCAAAGTATGTCCAGTGCCTCATCAGCCACAATGGCGTGGGTACTGCTATAAACCTCCGCTGCTGGTTTTAACATGTAAACGAGGTATTTCCAGTGAGCAAAAAGATCTCTTATATGTGAACGGGGACACAGTTGAAGGTAAAAAGAGTGGCCAGTGGCAAGCTTCAGGTGCAGCTGTTGTTTTTTCAATGTAATGGATGGATACCTTTACAAATGTCAAGGGAAGCAGCCTCCTTAGCTCTAAGATCTGTGTAGGCTTGTGACCTCTCCTCTGGGTGGCCAGCGGCATGGCATCAGGTAGTACAGGGTAGGGGCTGGTGTGAACGTTGCCTACTGTCACCATTTGGACACCGTTGTGCACACCAGTCACTTCTCTTTTGCTGACCTGCACCGAGTCGCTCTCAGACATCGGTGCATCCTTGAGCATGGCATGTACTCCCCCTTGTACCGCTGCCACCACAGTTTCCCTGTGGGGATGTTAGACATGCCCACTGCAGGGCTGCTTTGGGTCGTGTGATACAGTAGCAGGGGTGGGCTGCCCACGGCTCTCTTTTATCAGGACAGCTCCCAGGGGCCCCTCCATACCTTCCTTACCATACCTCGCAGAGCGTGCTGTTCCCCACGGCTCTGTAAGAGGTGGGCTAGCGGTGGTCTTCTCCGGGACGTTTTTGTCTCCCGGTGTCTGAGGATAAGGTGGGGGCACTGATGAGCGACTTCTCAGGCTTCGAGACGATCGCTCCTGCACCAGGCTGAGTGGTGCTGAGGGCGTGCTGATCTCCTGTTCTCATGGATGTCAGGGTGTGGCAGAAGTCCAGGCGCGCTGATACTGGGGTTCACTTGGGGAGGACCTCCTTCTGAGCCAGACACACCAGTCTCAAAAGTTCTGCTCTGTGATTCAGCCACCTCAACTGCCCATCCTAGTCCCACTGCCCATCTGTTCTGGAAACAGAACCCTCCACCTATTTCCAAACCTAATTTTATGCTCTCCTGCCCATTGTGACCTGTGCCCATCACATACACCTTTGTCTCTGTTGCCCAAAGCCCCTCCTTCGTAGCAGGGACACTGTCCTCTCCACCTCACCACACCATCTGCCTGCCACATCTCTGCCTCTCCTCCCACCAGGGCCCCATCCAAGAATCTTAATTCAACCTGGCAAATAACTTTCAAGAAGAGTTAGGCAAATTTTGCCAGGTATGAGTTTAAAATACTCGTAGTACCTTATCCAACACTTTTAATTGTAGAAAATTAGGATTAATTGTAGAATTTACCTTAAAGAGAAAAGTAGACAATTTGATAAAGAGGTTAGTACAGGATGATTTTCAGTGTTTATTATATCAAAAAAGATAGTTAGCAAGCATAATACTTTACAGTGGGGATTTGGTTAAATACATTATATAGTATTCTGTGATAGAATATTCTGTATCCATAAAAATGATTATGTAGTTTTATATTTATTGAAATAAAAAGATATCCCTGACTTAAAGAAAAAGATCAAAGCAAACAGATTTCAAACTAGAATTATAGCATGGTCCAATTTATGTAAAACCATCTGTGTGTGTGTTTGGATTTAAAAATATGTTTAGTGAAATGTTTTTTTAAACTTTTTAAAAGTATATTTTATTGATTATGCTATTACAGTTGTCCCATTTTTTCTCTCCCCTTGATTCCCCTCCACTGTGTACCACCCTCCCACCAGCTTTCCCACCCCTTAGTGCAGGTCCATGGGTCATACATATAAGTTCTTTGGTTTCTCCATTTTCTGTGCTATTCTTAACCTCCCCTGTCTATTTTGTACCTACCATTTATGCTTTTCATTCCTTGTACCTTTTCTCCCATTATCCCCCCTTTCCCTACCCGCTGAAAACCTTCCATGTGATCTTCATTTCTGTGATTTTGTTCCTGTTCAAGAAGTTAGTTTAGTTTGTTTTTGTTTTTGTTTTTAGGTCCAGTTGTTGATAGTTGTGAGTTTGTTGTCATTTTACTGTTCATAGTTTTGATCTTCTTTTTCTTAGATAAGTCCCTTTAACATTTCAGATAATAAGGGCTTGGTGGTGATGAACTTCTTTAACTTGACCTTATCTGGGAAGCACTTTATCTGCCCTCCCATTCTAAAGGATAACTTTGCTGGATAGAGCAATCTTGGATGTAGGTCCTTGCCTTTCAAGACTTGGAATACTTTTTTCCAGTCCCTTCTTGTCTGTAAGATTTCTTTTGAGAAATCAGCTGATAGTCTTAAGGGAACTCCTTTTAGGTAACTCTCTTCTTTTCTCTTGCTGTTTAAGATTCTCTCTTTATCTTTAGTCTTGGGTAATGTAATTGTGTCTTGGTGTGTTCTTCCTTGGGTCCAACTTCTTTGGGACTCTCTGAGCTTCCTGGACTTCCTGGAAGTCTATTTCCTTTGCCAGATTAGGGGAAGTTCTCCTTTATTATTTTTTCAAATAAGTTTTCAATTTCTTGCTCTTCCTCTTCTCCTTCTGGCACCCCTATGATTTGGATGTTGAAATGTTTAAAGTTGTCCCGGAGGTTCCTAAGCCTTTCCTCATTTTTTGAAATTTTTGTTTCGTCATTGTCTTCTGGTTAAATGTTTATTTCTTCCTTCTGTGCCAAATTGTTGATTTGAGTCCTAGTTTCCTTCTCTTTACTGTTGGTTCCCTGTATATTTTTCTTTATTTCACTTTTCATAGCCTTTACTTATTTCTCCATTTCTCCACCATACTCAACCATTTCTGTGAGCAACCTGATTACCAGTGTTTTGAACTCTGCATCTTGATACGTTGGTTATTTCTTCATTGCTTAGTTCTGTTTTTGGAATTTTGATAGTTTCTTTCATTTGGGCCATAGTTTCTTGTCTCAATGCCTGTTATGTGTAAGGAACGGAGCCTTAGGTGTTCACCAGGGTGGGGCAACCCACGTCACTGTGTTGTGATGCTGTATGTGCGGGAGGGGCCCAAGAGGGAACAATGCTGCTTGCTCGGCTCTCGGCTGGCTTTCAGTCCCTTCCCCTGCTACCCACAAGCAATTGGGCCCTTCTAGTGCTGATTCCCTGGTGGGTGGGCTTGTGTACATTCTAGGACCCTGTGGGTCTCTCCAACAAACTCTCCTGTGAGGCTGAGAGTTTCTCTCGCTGCTTCAACACCCACAGGTTTTGACAGCCAGAGGTTTTGAGGCTTTATTTTCCCATGCTGGAGCCCTGGGTTACACAGTCTGTCTCGCTCCCCTGTTGTTCCTCCCGGTTTATCTGCACACAAATATGGGACCTCCTGGTCTTCCCGCCACCTTGCCACACATCCTCTCCATCCCAGCTGCCCATATCTTCCCCTCCTATCAGTCTGAATGTATGTTTCTTCTTTAACTCCTTGGTTGTTGGACTTCATTACAGTTTGATTTTCTGGCAGTTCTGGTTGCTTTTTGTTTTAAAATTTGTTCTTGTTCTTCTTTTGGTTGTGTGAGGAGGCAAAGTGTATCTACCTATGCCTCCATCTTGGCTGGAAGTCTCTTTTTAATGAAATGTTTAAAGTGTTTATCTAAATGTAATTTTAATTTTCTTTTTTATGCTCTCTATTTTTATTAGACTTATTATTTCTATTAATACAAAGAATAAAACTGTTTTTATTAGTAATGTCTATTTTTACAGCCATGATAATTTTGATATTTTGACACATCTCAAATTGCTGATGAGATTTTTAACCTTTTCCCTAGACATCTGTACCCTGATTGTACAGAGGAAAGAACCTTAAACATCAGAGCTATGCCCTATTCTTTAAAAAAAATTATTGTATTTTTGCACTACCATTTAACTCCTTATTTCCCTCTTCCCTCTGCAACCAACACACTGTTGTCCATGAGTCCTTTTTCCTTTTTGCTCAATCCCTTCACCCCCTAACACTTGCTCCCCAATAGCTGTCATCATACTCTCTGTGAGTCTGTTCCTCTTTTGCTTGTTAGTTCAGTTTGTTCATTAGATTCCACATATGAGTGAAATCATAGGTACTTGTCTTTCTCTGACTTGCCTTTTTCTCTTAGCATAATTATTCTCTAGGTCCATCTGTGCTGTTGCAAAGGTAAAATGTTCTTCCTTTCTATGGCCAAATAGTATTCCATTGTGTAAATGTCCTATAGAGGAAAGATTCTCAAACATCAGAACTATGTTCTATTCTTTACTCACTTTCAGATTTTGTATAAAAAAAGGTCTGAGAAATTTTGCCAGCTGTTATAAACGTTATTAATTCAATAAGATTAAAATATCTTTATTGGCACAACAATATACCCAACACATACACATATATAAGGCCATAGTTTTAAATTTACTGAGGTGACATTGGTTAATAAATAGATAAGTTTAAAGTGTACAATTGTATAATTATCATTGGTATATTGCATTGTGTGTTCACCCCCAAAATCAAATCTCCTTCATCACCATATATTTGACCCCCTTTACCTTTTACTAACTTCTGTCCTGCCCCACTTCCTCTGGTCATCAGCATACTGTTGTCTGTGTCTCTGTGTTTGTGTTTGTCTTGTTTGTTCATTTGTTGCTTTCAGCTTTGTGTCTCACATATAAGTGAAGTCATCTGGTTCCTGATTTTTTCTGTCTGACTGATGTTCCTTAGCATGATATTCTCAAGCTCTCTCCATATTTTCACAAATGACAGTATTTTGTCTTTTTATGGCTATGTAGTATTCCATTGTATATACGTACCCCATCTTCTTTAGCCAGTCATCTGTTGAAAGACACTTTGGTTGTTTCCATGTCTTGACCCCTGTGAATAATGCTGCAATGAACATAGGGGTGTGAGTTCTCAACAAAACTTCATTCACTGAAAACTGGGCCAGAAGACCCCTCAGGGAACCACATGCCCCTAGGCCCTGGCCCCTGCTGTGTTTGGAACCTATGGAGGGTACATATGTTTTTATGACTAAATGTTTTCAAATGATTTGGGTCAGTATAGAGGTTCCTAAAAAAATTAAGAATAGAGTTACCATATGACCCAGTAACTCTGGAAAAGCCCTTCTGGAGTTACTGGGTCATATGGTAACTCTATTCTTAATTTTTTTTAGGAACCTCTATACTGTTTTCAATAGTGGCTGTGCCAGTTTACGTTCCTACCAGCAGTGAATGAGGATTCTTTCTTCTCCACAATCTCTCCTATACTTGTTACTGTTACTTGTCTTGTTGATAATAGTCACTCTAACAGGTGTGAGGTGGTATCTCATTATGGTTTTGATTTGCATTTCCCTAGTGGCTAGTAAAGTGGAGCATCTTTTCGTATATTTGTTGCTCATTTGTTTGTCTTCTTGGGAGAAGTGTCTGTTCAGGTCCTCTGCCCATTTTTAAATTAGGTTGTTTGTTTTTTTGTTGTTGTTGTTATGTTGTTTGCATTTTATATATTTTGAATAAGAACCTTTACCCAAGGTGTTTGCAAATGTCCTCTCCCATTCAGTTGGTTGACTTTTTGTTTTGTTTAAAGTTTCTTTTGCTGTGCAGAAGTTTTTTAGTTTGATAGAGTCCCATTCATTTCTTTTTCTTTTTCTTTCCTTGCCTTTTAGGTCAAATTCATAAAATACTTTCAAGGTTCATAAGTTTAGTACCTATGCACCCACCTCTACTCCTGTCCCTTCCCTCTTCCCCTGTTCTCGCTGACTCGCCACATTCAAACATTTCAGAGCACAGATCTGTCAGCCATGTTTGTGGGTTGAGCAGGAAATCCTTTGTTGAATTATAGCTGTTCTCCTTGGTGCAACTCAAAGGGGAGAGACCAGGGAACCTCTCATGCCACCTTCTTCTAATGTCAGCCTAAAGTTATAGTTTTTGAGTCTTCAGTTTGTTCTATAGGTCAAAATGAACATATTTCTTCCCTTCGTATTAAATTTCTGGTTATTTATGGTAATGTGAGTATTTTTCCTATATTTATTGAAAGGTCTATTCACACATCAGTAGTAATTCTTACTGGCCTGTTTCAAGTCCTGTAAGAAAAATAAATAAAGTCCTTTAACTTAATTTCCACTTAACATTTATATTACTTATACTTGCCAAAAGCTAATATTTTAATCAAAGTAACATTTTAAAAGTATTCAAGTGGTTCTGTTTCTTTCTTTTTCTTTTTGAAAGAAATAGCATTGGGCACAGTATAATTTAATTTAGGTGCTTTAAAAAAAAATGAAGTGACTATAAACCAATTTGCTTAAAAGCACTCTTATTCCACACACATTTATTACCAGAAGTTTATCTCTGGTTTCCATTAAAGCACTGAATTAATTGCCTTGTATCCAGAGAAACCAGAAACTATTTTACTTGTAGGGTCTATGGATTTTCAGAGTTTTTTCCCAATCTGGTCATTAGCCCAACAACAGTAGAACGCTGTCATTTGGCTTGGTAACCATCATGTGTAGCGTTTTAGGCAAGTATATCTCTATTCATGAATCATATCTGAATTCCTCTAGCTGTTTAGAAAACTACCTTATTAGCATTTGCCTCAACACTGAAGGAGCTCAGGTGGCTAAATAAGTCTACTGTAACCCGACATTAAGAAATTCTTTTTGTGTAAATGCAACAGCTTTCTTTCTGTACGCTTGCTCTTAGAACAGATTTCTATACAGTTAGTCATTAGATAGTCAATATAAATGTGTGCTACCCCTCCTCTGCATTGGAGTTGAAGTCATGGGTCAGTCATCTAACCTCCCTAGGTCCCATTTTCATCATCCTTGAGATTGAGATGATTCTTTAGGTATCTTTCAACTCCAGAATAGTTATGGTTTTGTGAGAGGGGTTTAAATGCTCCAAACAATAATTATGAGTCAAGGAATTATTCAGATATTAACCACTTTAGGAATTGTGATTCAATATCTAGTCATATTTTATTGCTGAATTTCTTCTTGCTGAACCTTTTAAAAGAACCAACATTTGAATGTGGAAATGACAGAAATGGTAGTTTAGTAAGCTGGGTGGTCAACTGGGACAGTGCTCAAAACTATGTAATTGAAAATATAGGTTAAATATTTTAAATAGAATTCAGTTAACAACGAATATGGGAGTGGTAGGCAGATAAATCCCCCTCACATTGTCCCCATCCTCATGTCTACAGCCTGTGAATAGGTGACCTTTCACGGCAAAGGGATTTTACAGAGGTGATTAAGTTAAGGATCCTGAGATGGGGAGATATCCTGGGTTATCCAGGAGGACC
The DNA here is from genome assembly GCF_022682495.2 of Desmodus rotundus. Classification (NCBI taxonomy): domain Eukaryota; kingdom Metazoa; phylum Chordata; class Mammalia; order Chiroptera; family Phyllostomidae; genus Desmodus; species Desmodus rotundus. Next base: position 185,175,721 of record NC_071389.1, on the reverse strand, counting down.
CAATTTAGTCCTTATGGTCCTTATAAGAGAAAAGCAGGAGGGCCAGAGTCAGAGAAGGAGGCAGGATGATGGGAGCAGAGGCTGAAGTGATGCAGCCCTGAACCAAGGGGTTGGAGCTGGCTGAAAAACAGGAAATGGACTCTTCCCTAGGATCTCTGGAAGGAACCAACCCTGCCAGCACCTTGATTTTAACCCAGTGAGAATCATTTTGAACTTTTGACATGTGAAACTGTACGAGAACCAATTTGTGTTGTTTTATATGGTAATTTGTTTCAGCAGCCCTGGAAAGGTAATGTAGATGTTGGTACCAGGAAGTGGGATACTGCTGTAACAAATACACTCAAATGTTGAAGTTGCTTTGGAATTAATTGTGCAGTGGGTAGAGGATGGTAGGATTTTGAGGAACATGGTAGAAGAGGACGAAACCACCTCTTAAAGATACTGCCAGTGAGGGATCAGAAGGAGGTGATATGGTAGAGAAAACCCATTTTGTCTTACAGAATACCTAAATTGTCATACACAGAATGTTTGTAAAAACGTGGATGTGAAAGGCGTTGCTGTGTGGGTTCAAAGAAAGTGAGGAGAATGATTGAAAACCTGTAGTAGTTTAGAGAATAGCTAAACCGTCATAGAGAAAATGCTGGTAGACAGGAATGCTGAAGATGCTTCTGGAAAGGACTGAAAAGTAAGTGAGGGGCATGTCATTGAAAACTGGAGGAAAGGAGATACTTGTTTTATAATAGAAAGCCTAGCAGAATTGTGTTCCATCGTTATGTGGAAAGCAGTACTAGGAAGTGATGAACTTGGATATTTAGCTCAGTAGATTTCCAAGCAAAATTTTGAAGTTATGGCTTGGTTCTTCTCGTTGCCTATATCAAAACATGAAAGAGATAAATTGAATGAAGAACTTCTGAGCAAAATGGAACAGAGACTTGATGATTTGGGATTTTATTAGCCATTCTAGACTGAAAAGGATGCTAAAATGTTTACATTAACTGTCAAGAAAGTGCGTTCTGGAGAAGAAGACCAAAGTGTTGCTGGATGACTTTTTTCCTAGTGCCTCAGTAGCATCAACATAGCAGATTATTCAATCACACAGAGGGCTCTTGGAAGAGATTAGGCGTATGTCCCATAGATCTCTTCATTCATTTTAGCACAGTCCCGGGATGGGGTTAACCAGGCAGGACCTGTGGAGGTGTCTTGTTCACTGGAATGAATTCCTGTGACGTGCATGGGGTACCCAGAAGGTTTGTGAATTTGGTGTCATCAGTAGAGACACTGCCAGCTTGGAATGAAAGGAACTGGAAAAAGACAAAATAAAAGGAGACTATTAGATTCCTAAAGGAATGGATTCTTACAGACAAGAAGTAGGTTTATAAAGCTACTCAGTAGCAAAGATACATGTTCTGGCAGAAGTAACACCTGCCTGAGTGTGGTGCATGAATGTCTCGCACAAGATGGACAGCAGTTTGAACATTTCACCTAAAATGTCATATGTGTGCTTGAGTGTGATACAGTTATGTTACAGAATGACATGCTTATGATTTTGTAATAAGATGGGGCGTTATTTTTGCCAGCCCCTGTATGTTAACCTTTATGAAGTAGGAAGTAAGACTCAGCGGACAGAGCTGAGGGCCCAGAGGATGGAGCTGAGCACCTTGAAGGGCCATTCCTAGGCCTGGGACCTGAAGGGGTGGCGTGCCCAGGTGGTGTTCTAAATTCCTTGTGACTGTTGACTCCCCTTTTCCCTTTTATTTCTCCTTCTTTGAATGGGAGTATTTATAATTGCTTTCCTATCCCTACCATTGTGTTTTGGGAGCAAATAACGTGATTTCTAGTCTCAAAGATCCACAGATGAAGAGGAATTTTATCTCAGGATAACCTGGAGTTTCACTCTGGTGGAGATGATGAGGTTTTGGACTTCTGAGCTGATGAAATCTAGATGAGAATTTGAGTTTAATTGATGTTGTAATCTCAATATTGTCAACACTGAAGGATGTTGAGATGGGTGAATGGATTCTACATGTGGATGGATGTGAATCTTGGGGGAACAGAGGGTGGACCACGAGAGACAGAATGTCTTCCTCCCTCCCTCATAAATGTCTAGTGTTATAGTTTCAAGAACCTGGGAAGAATGTTGGCAAAACGGACTTTGCAGATGTGATTAATATACAGATGTTGAGATGGGGAGATTTTCCTGGGTTGTGTAGGTGGACCCAAGGTAATCATCAGGGGCCTTATAGTAATAGGAAGTGACGTGATGGAGAAAGCAGAGAGAAGTTTTAAAATGTTAGGTTGCTGGCTTTGAAGATGGAGGAAGGAACTATGAGCCAAGACATGCAGGTGGTCTCTTGAATATGGAAAAGGTAGAGAGAAGCGGTTTCTCTCCTAGAACCTCTGGAAGTAACCGGTCCTGCCGACACCTTGACTTTAGCCATTTAAAACTCCTTTCCCACTTCTGATCTCCATAAGTATCAGAGAATAACTTCTTGTTGTGTTTGGCCTGCTAAGTTCGTGGTGATTGGTTACAGCGGTGAAAGGAAACTAATGCACTAGCTATGGCAATTAGCTTTGTGGACATTTTATCGATTATGTAGTCATTCAAGGAGCAGAATGCCAGTTGGCTGTATCCAGGCAGATACAGGCATTTGCTGAAGAATGCATTTTTGCTTTACTGTCAAGCATTCACTTGATCTAGGTTTTTATGCAGGTATTTTTAGAACTTGTAAAGTAACAACTCAAACTTTATCATTGGAAAGGGTCCATTTCACATATTTCAGCAGAGTATTATGATAATGATAATAATGTTAACGATAATATCTACCACTTATTGAGTCCCTAGCATACGCCGGGTACAGTGATGGACACTTTGCTGTCCTTACTTCACTTTAATTTCACCACAATCCTATGAAATATTTTCACTTGACCTTGAGAAAATTGAGTTTCAACAGATTCATTTGCCCAAGTTTGCCTATGATGTTTGATCCAGAACTCATGTGAAAAGTTTTCTATGAAATTAAAAGAAACTTTTTTGAGGAGGGCCCACTGTCTCACAGTAAGGTAAACTTTTATACTGTCTACTGCACAATTATGTTTCACTGTAGCATTTCTTTGTTAAAGAGGATGAAAATCACTCAGGTCAAGTGCATTTTCAATTTTACATTGTGCTTCCAGGACGGTTGAATATATTATTTATCCACCGGTTAAAAAAATAGTGATGGCCTGATAAGAATCTCAAGTCATTTAGAATCCTTCCACATTTCCCTATTTTATGCATTCACTCATCCATTTGTACCACAAATGTTTATTGACTATTTGTTATATGTAGGATACAGAGCAGAAAACAATGTAAGCATCCATCATACCCTTATGTTTCTTACAACATTGTTCCAGGTCCTGTGATGACATAAAACAAGAATTATACTGTCTGTTTTTTCTCTGATGAACCTTACAATTTATTTGAAGTAATTGTCCTGACTGCTATTTATTGTCTGTATAAGCTCAGACATGTAATTTACCCTCTGCTTCCTATTTTTTAACAAGAGGAAGCTAGTTCCTACTTACAGGATTATAACGAATGTCTTATAATATGAATGCAAGTTTCTATATAAATTCCTTGCTATGCAAATTGATCTTTTTTCTGTTAGGTTTTGTTGGCCTCTGGAAATTTTGGTAGTATTCACAGGTTACAGAACACTATGTATAGTACAAACCAACCTCATATAAGTACATTAAATTCCATGTAATATTTATTTGTGTGTGCTTGGAAAGCCTGTAAGTGTATATATTATAATGATAATAACTGTGATATCTAAGCTTCAGTATTCCAGGGAACTTTAACTCCCTACTGCATTTACTTACACATTGTTTGAATTATTTAAAACAAGGTCTAGTTTTGTAATAAAGACTTTATATTTTGTGCAAATGATAAATGCCACGACTTACAAAAAAACCGTGGTGGCTTCTTATGAAACTCTGAGTTCAATTAACCCCCAATCAGACGCATGATTTGTGAGTATTGTCTCCCATTGTGTAGGCGCCTTTCCACTCTGCTGACTGTGCCCTTTGATGCACAGGGGTTCTTGATTTTGATTCACCACAAATTACCTATTTTCATATTTGATGCCTGTGCTTTTGGCAAGAAATCATTGTCAATCAAATGTCATAAAGATTTTCCCTTATGTTTTCTTCTAAGATTTTTATACTTTTAGATCTCACTTATTGAGCTTTTTACATTAGAGGAATGTCGAATTTGAGATCAATTAGGAGAAAATTGTCCTTTTATAATACTGAATCATCCCACTCAGGAGCATGATATAGGTTTGTATGCTTTCAAGTCCCTTTTTTGTTGTTAAGTAGTTGAATACTTACTTAAAATACACATTTATCCATATTTGTATTCTTTCTGATTTCACAATATTTGTTTCTCTTGTGAACAGATATTTTTCCTATTGTATTTTCTGGTTCTTGCTGGTATATAGGAAAGTTGTTGACTTTTGTATACTTATCCTAGGCTTTGTTATCTTATGAATTACATTGCAGTTTATAAAATGCTTAAGATGCTTTTTTAGTTAGGCTATTATATTATTGGAAAGACTAGTAATCGTGTCTCTGACTTTTCAATGCTCACAATCATTTGGTTTTTCTCTCTTATTGAGTGGTTGGATCTACCATTACACTGTTGCATATTGGTAGTGTGGACTTAGCGGTCTTAAGACTGGAGACCTTCATACATGTTTAAATAGTGTCTCTAATATTACTACTAAGTTCTCTTCTATCTCTGCTCTTATACATGGATTTTTGGTTTGAGAACATAAGTTTCAGAATCTCAATTCTTATTCTGTCTATGCTATGTATTTAGTTTGTATGATAACAACACCCTTTAACATCATTACTAATTTGTTGCTTAACGAATTATGTTAATTCTCTGACTAGATGACTAAGCATTCTTTTCGAGTCAGTATTTTAGAGTCACCTATAAATCTTTGAGACCTATCACAGTACCTGAGTTATAGCAAGTATTGTCATGCCCCAGAGTGAGTCTCCGGCTTATCAGATCTGTAAATACACATACCTGTGTTCTTGGTTCATCGACTTTATTTATTTTATTTTATTTTTTTAAAATTATTTTCCTATTACTGTTTACATTTAATATTATTTTGTATTAGTTTCAAGTGTACAGCCCAGTGCTTAACTTAGACCATCAGATACTTTAAGAAGTGTCTCCCTGTATTTCAAGCACCCACCTGGCACCGTACGCAGTTATATCTTATTTCTCTGAGAGTACGGATAATTTACTTACATTATCTTTATCTCCCTTCTTGTCTCCTCTAAATGTTGGTTATTTTTATGATAAACTTCAGTTTTTACTGGTTAGCTTGGTGGCTTTAAATAATATTATAATTAAATAAATTTACATCATGTCTTTATAGTTTTATGTTATGTTGCATCAATTTCAGACAATTTCAGTACCTCTTGACTTCCCATTTTGGGAAATGAAGATGTTGGCTCCTGGGCTCTTTTTGCATTTCTCACCCCCGCTTTACCCACTGTCTTTTTTTAGCTACACTTCTACTGATACATTGTTAAGCTAGTAGACATTTATGTCCTATCCTGTGACATTGACCAAGTGTTTCATGTTTTGTTCACAGGTTGTACTGCGGAATATAACCAGTGAGTCACGTTTAATATTTGTTTATAGATGGCATACTGCTATTAATTATTTTTTGTATCAAGACCCTGTGCTAGTGGAAAGAGAATGCATTTGGAATTAACATTGAAAGGCTTCTATTATTTTACACTCCATTAATTGCTTAATATTTTTCCATTGTGTACTTTTCTTTCTATTTGGATCATGTTATTGGTTAGCTTAACCTCATAGGCTCTGTAGCTGTCCTGATAATCATTTTTTTTTTTTGCTCTGAACTTTGCTCTGAGTCCGTGTGGTTCGCATTCCCATGCCACGAAGAAGACTGTCATGCAGCTCATGTTCTAGAGGTGCTCTAGACACCACACGCTTCTTAGATCCTAATTTTTTAAAACTTTAGCAGCTCTGCAGGCTGAGATATGTAAGCCATCATTTGTTTTCACAAACTGATGCTGGAAAGGTGAGCTGGGACCAGAGCCAGTGATGACCTGACGGTCACCCCCAGAAGGAGGGAACCAGAAAGTCTCAGACTCAAATTCGGAGTCTTACTGATATCATCACATGCAGTTTGATAAAACCCCAAAATGATTTGTTTAATACTAACACTCAGATCCTAAGCGACTCCTTCCCTTTTCCTCTAGATTGTATATTAATTAAATTTCCTTACCCCTTTACATGGATATACCGTATTTATACTCCGGAGGGACGTGTTTCCAGGATACCGCTGACAGGTCAGCCCGGGGGAACACACCACGATGACATTTACCTGGTGGTGCACCGAGGAAGGTGTGTGAGAATCGGGAGAACCTCTCTCTTCCTAATGCAGACAGACACTCAAGACCACGTGGGGGGGCTGATGGCCCTGTGAACGGTTTTGTTTCTTTCATTCTAATCAACCTAAAAATGCTTAACATTTTCATGAAGATTTTCAACCTAACAACTTTCTAGTCAGAATTTTGGGTGTGGGGTGGGGAGTTTTTAGTTGCCTTTCTTTTCCTTGTCAATTTTCTTTTATTATATCCTCATTACATTTCTAAATTCCACCTTACCATCTGTGGAGTCCCTCTTTTTAAAATTTTTTCCTGGATATCTCAATACAAACATTGTCTGCTCCTCTGCGTCAGCCTGTGCCCTTTGCTCTCTGGGCTCGCTGGAAGAATCGTTCACTGTTTTTCGTATGATAGGATCTTTCGTTCTTGGCTTCATGTCATGTGCTCACTTTGTTTCTTGGGTGCACTTGAGTAAATCATTAAGTAATTTGTCAAGGCCAAGCTCTTTCAGTCTCTGAGTGATGGAAACTTGTATTTTTCTCTCTTATTTGATTGTCAGTTTAACTGATTACAGACTTCTAGGTTAAGTTATATTGTCCCTCATGAATTGGAAAGCTTTGGACAACTTCCTTTTAGCATCTATTGTATTATTCCTGGGCATGTTTCTTATTTTTTTCTCTCTTGATGTTTTTAAAGTCTGATTTTTACATTTTTAGCATTCTGAAATTTTATGTCTAATTATGGAATTGAAAAAGGCATCATGGTGCATATAAGTTGTCCCTTTTAATGTCAAGATTTATTTTCAGCTATGGGAAAATACTTTTTTATTTTTTAAAAATTTGTTTCTCCCTTTCATTTTCATCCTTCTCTTTCCAGAGTATCTATTAATTAGATGTTGAAGCTCCTACAATCATCTTTTTTCATCTTTTAACTTTTTCCATATCTTTTGGGTTTTATTCTCCAATTTATTTTCCAGTCCTTTATTGATTTTTATGTTTTAGCCATTACAATTGTACTTTCAAAGAGGTTTTTTTTTCTTATTCCCTGATTGTGTCATTCTCAAGGCATCCTGTTCTGTACTTTCTGACTATGTGAATAGCTGCTTGGGAGAAATATTGTTAAGACTCTATTTCACATCTCATAAAATTAGTCCTATCACAGAAAGGGATGCTTTCGTGTCTACCAGAGAAAGCCAAGCCATTATGTGAAGTCAGGAGGACTCCGGGCAATTGGCTGGTGAAGGAAGAAACCATTTGGTTATGCTACAGGTGACAAGTGCGTGACCAAAGAATATTTTTCGACAGGGTGGAGTACACACTGCAAGCTGTGAGTTCTTAGTGATATGCAGGACGTGATCATTTTCATCAGGGTCCTGATTCACTAGCATGGTGTTTGAGAATTGCCTACCATCTGGCTCCTGTTACCCCCCTCCTCTGTGATGCTGAAACTGGTGTGATTGCCAAGAACTGGAACACACTTCGCTTTCCAGATGTTAAGTGCTACCGTAGGTCCTTTTCAGTACCTGCAATGCCTACCTTATTCCAGCATCTGTGAGCCCACCCATTCATTCCTAGCAGGTACACAACAAATATTTCTTCTCAAACCTTTTGAACCAAAGAGACATCTGGGGCTTATATGCATAGTGGCAGAGGGAATAAGTGACAAAATAATATTTTCTCTTGAAGCCCTTCCTTTAGGAAAAATGGAGATAACTGAAAGAATAATAACTCCCTGGGCTGGATGTGTTCTCAGGGGGCATGATGTCCCTGGAGCATCTCTCACAAGCAGCCATTCAGATGAGGAAACTGAGGTGCAGAGAGGTCAATTAGCTTGTTTGTGGTGACAGTTGTGAAGTAGCAGAGATGAATCATTCCAGCTCAGATCTGTTTGGACTTAACGCCTAGGGCCCCTTGTTTTGTTTTATTTTGCTTTTCTTTGTCACTGAATCATGCTTCCTAAGAGAAGGGTGTTGCTCACATTCACATCTTCAGATGTTTCTTCAACAATAGTGTGTAAATGGGTCGACCAGGCACCTCTCCCTTGGAAAGAGGGATATTAATCATGTCAGAGACATATGCTAAATTTTAATGAATCATCATTTCTATTAGAAGAAATAATGAAGGTTTCCAGTTATTTTAGTGATTCCAGCAAATTCTGTTGTGGCTTATTCTGAATTTGATCTTAGCAGCAATTAGGAACAGATTCTGTATTTACATTTAGAAATGCATTTCTTATTTTTCTATTTTTCTCTTTGCCATTTTAATTGCATAGCTTATTTGTTCCTTATCTGTCCTGCCTGATACTTCACTGTTTAGCTATTGCATGTCTGTTGTTGTCATTTTTTTTTTTTTTTAATATATTTATTGATTATGCTATTATAGTTGTCCCATTCCCCCCCCACTCCACTCCATCCTGCCCACCCCCCTCCCTCCCACGTTCCCCCCCCATAGTTCATGTCCATGGGTCATACTTATAAGTTCTTTGGCTTCTACATTTCCTACACTATTTTTACCCTCCCCCTGTCTATTTTCCACCTATCATCTATGCTACTTATTCTCTGTACCTTTACCCCCCTCTCCCCCTCCCACTCCCTTATTGACAACCCTCATGTTCTAGTTGTTTGCCTAGTTTGCTCTCGTTTTTGTTTTATGTGTGGTCGTTAATAACTGTGAGTTTGCTGTCATTTTTACTGTTCCTATTTTTGATCTTCTTTTTCTTAGGTAACTCCCTTTAACATTTCATATAATAAGGGCTTGGTGATGATGAGCCTCTTCAACTTGACCGTATCTGAGAAGCACTTTATCCTCCCTTCCATTCTAAATGATAGCTTTGCTGGATACAGTAATCTTGGATGTAGGTCCTTGCGTTTAATCTTGGGTAATGTAATTATGATGTGCCTTGTTGTGTTCCTCCTTGGGTCCAGCTTCTTTGGGACTCTCTGAGCTTCCTGGACTTCCCGGAAGTCTATTTCCTTTGCCAGATCGGGGAAGTTCTCCATTATTTGTTCAAATAAGTTTTCAATTTTTTGTTCTTCCTCTTCTCCTTCTGGCACCCCTGTAATTCGGATGTTGGAACGTTTCAAGGTGTCCTGGAGGTTCCTAAGCCTCTCCTCATTTTTCCAAGTTCTTGTTTCTTCATTCTTTTCTGGTTGGATGTTTGTTTCTTCCTTCTGGTCCATACCATTGATTTGAGTCCCAGTTTCCTTCTCATCACTATTGGTTCCCTGTACATTTTCCTTTGTTTCTCTTAGCATAGGCTTCATTTTTTCATCTGTTTTTCGAATAGATTCAACCAAGTCTGTGAGCATATTGATAACCAGTGCTTTGAACTGTGCATCCGATAGGTTGGCTATCTCTTCGTCGCTTAGTTGTATTTTTTCTGGAGCTTTGAAGGGTTCTGTCATTTGGGCCATTTGTTTTTTTGTTTGTTTGTCTTGGCGCCTCTGTTACTTTAAGGGGCGGAGCCTTAGGTGTTCACCGGGGTGGGGTAATGCTGGTCACAGCGCTGTGACGCTGTACGTGGGGGAGGGGCCGAGAGGGAGCAATGGCGCCCGCTTCACTCTCCTCCGGATTTCAGTCTTTCACTCCGCTACCCACAATCAAACTGGGCCCCTCTGGTGCTGGTTCCCGAGTAAATGGGCCTGTGCACACTCTAGGCCCCTGTGGGTCTCTCCAACAACCTCTCCTGTGAGGCTGGGAGTCTCTCCTGCCGCCCCAACCCCCAGGGGCGCTTTCAATCAGAGGTTTGAGGCTTTATTTCCCTGAGCTGGAGCCCTTGGTTGCGCAGTGGTCTGCTTCTCTGCCCGCCGTTCGTCCGGTTTATCTGTGGGCGAATGTGGTGCCGCAAGGTGCTACCTGCCACTCTGCCTGCCCCACTCTCCGCCACTCTGAGTCCGGCCCTCTGGGTTTATCTGTGCAAATGTGGGGCCGCAGGTTCTGCTAGTGCTCGGACTGCCTGCGCCATTTGTCCCACACTCCGCCAGTCTCAGTCCCGCCACAGCCACGAGAGTCCTCTCCACCCCAGTGCCGTCTCCGCCCCTCCTACCAGTCTGGATGAATGATTATTTTCTGTTTCCTTGGTGTTGGTCCCCCTTGCCGTTCGATTCTCTGTCAGTTCTGGTTGTGCGAGGAGGCGCAGTGTGTCTACCTACGCCGCCATCTTGGTTCCGGTCTGTTGTTGTCATTTTTAAATGTGGTTCCTTTTCATACACTGTCCTCGTACAGCTAGGAGTTTTAAAAAAAAATGAAAATAGCTGGCATAATTGAAAGTCAGGTAGACTTCATTTTAATCTTAGCTTTGCAACTTACATATATGCCTTTGGTAAATCAAATAACCTGTCTATATTATTTAATCACTTGTACCAGAGGTAATTTATACCTGCATTGTTGGGTGATATGAAAATTAGAGAATGTATTTAAAGCACATAGTACAATGACAAATCCATAGTAGCATCTCAGTAAATGATAGCCATTATTATTATTTCTTTTGTTCCCTTTTAAAAGTACAAACCATTATACCTTTTCAGAAAGCATTCAGTCTCTGCCTGAATATCACCAGGGATGAAAGCATGTTCTGTAGAGTCCCAGCTGTGGGACCTTAGAAATAATTCACTTTGGCTCTTAATTTCATCATTTGTAAAATGAGGATGATATTAGTAACTACATCCTAGGGTTGTAGGGAGGAATAAATGACACATACTGCTTATGTTGTGCTTATAGTGGCGTCTAGCACCACTGGCACATAGTAGTAAATGCTCACTGAATGTCCACTAGCCGCAGAAGTAGTAAGAGTAGAGCATTTCCTACAAATACTGTACTTTGTCACCTGCTGTATTTTTCCCACAGCAAAAGTTGTTGCAGTTTTTCCTTATGTGTGATGATTAATTATAATGAAGAATACAATGCGCTGTGAATTAATTTTTACTTGGTTTAATGGGGCTACAGTCTTTAGCTAGCAACCCACTCTAGCTGCCTACGAGCCACCTACCCTTGTAAGTCTTTAAATAAATATTTGCTGAACAAATTGTCTATGGCAGGGGTCTGCAAACTCTCTCTTGTAAAGTGTCAGATAGTAAATATTTTAGGTTTGATGCCATATGGTCTTTGTTGTAATTACTCAGCATAGCATGAAAGCAGCTACAGCCAATATGAAAATGAGTAGGCATGGCTGTGTTTTAATAAAGCCTTATTTATGAAAATGAGCAGTAGGTTAGATTATTGCTGAATTTGCTGGCCTCGGGTCCACAGAGGAAAGAAATTAGACCCCTAATGCTTGCAATGAAACCCACATCAATGTGGATCTAATTGGAAATATTTTCAGGTGTGAAAATGTTTCCAATCCTGCACACAAAAATATGGAAGATTAGAGAAAAATCCATTCTCCATGTGTAACAAGACTCCAAAGTGCCAGTTTCTAAACTTTCACACTCAAAGCACGATTTCACAGAAATCATTTTAGACGTTCAGCTTAAACTCATTCCTAAGCAACTGAAACCAGATGAGAGTTCACATCGAGCCACTCTGGATTTTTAGAAGCTCATTTCTAAATGAGATGGATACCCTCTGTGGCATGTGAGGTGGGTCCTCCTTCCAAATGTTAGTGAGCATCTAGCTGGTGCGAAACTATTAAGTCTATAGGATTTAAGGCCTCAAATGCTACGTCCTTCCCGAGGTCTTTTTCAGTCCTCCCCTGCCAGAAACAGTCTCCTTTCTCTTATAGTCCAGTAACTTATTTTTGACCTCTGTGGATTTTTCTCCTATATTATAGTTATATAGTTATGTAATGCCTAGCCTTAGAGCTTGCAAGGTACCCGAGGGCAGCGTCTGTCTGACAGACGTGTATGTTCTCTGGCACACCCTGCTCATGCCTTGTACACAGTAGGCACTTGGGCTGTGCTTGCTGATTTCACTCTCATCATAAGAAAAGAAGCTGGAATGGTGTAAAAACCATTCTGTTTGGCGATCTGAGTTCTAATTCTGACTTGATCACTTGCTAACAATATACTCAAACTATGAGCATCCTCAGTTTTCTCATCTCTAGAAAGAGGGTCATTCCAACATTGCATTGTTTAATGAGGATGAAATGAGTTGACGTATGTCAAGTGCCTAACAGGAAACCTAACACATAAACAATAGCCTTTATTGTATCTAAAGGATGTATTCAATTTCTCTTTTTGTTTTACCCACTATGTGATGTGATTGTTTTTAAAATGACTAATTAATAGCCTGTTCATAAGTAGATGTCAACAATATTTAAAAGGCAACTAACATCTCCTTTGAGTATGAATTGGTGAAGTGTTGTTTTCTGCATCTCTCAACTAATATTTATCCATTGCATTTTTAAAAGTTACTATAGTAGTGAAAAACAAACCTATATTTAATTTGAATGAACTTCTAGAAGGAATTCCATTTCTTGCTTTGATTCTATGGCTGAACTGAGATTTAGTTCTACTTATTAGGCTCCCACATTCTGAAAACAGGAAACGGGAATAGGAATTATAATGGGACTTGTTGGAGAAAAGAGAGAGTGGTGTCTATGTTCCTTTTATATACTGATAATGGCCAGTGCATATTATATTTACTGGAAGGAAGAAACAACCATAAAGAGACAGAAGGTATCACCAACCTTGTTCCCTATTTCTGGCACTTCTATGCCCCTAGGTATGGAAATGCAACACGACTCTTCTGTGGGACTCTGCGATCCAGCACTGCTCTCCCTCGGTCACCGACTGTCCCCTTTCTGTGCCTCTTTCCCCTGCTTCCCCGCTCCTTACCATACCCAGCGTGCCAGGATGCTTTTCCATTCACCCTAGTGTGTGTCAGTCAGTCCCTGGGCCTCCTAGCTAGTGCATAAGCTATTAGGAAAGTAAGTAAAACAATTTCTTGTTGGAAACCTTGCAGGCAAGAAGGGGCTGGAAAGAAGTATTTGAAGTCATGAAAGGGAAGGACCTCCATCCAAGATTACTCTATCCAGCAAAGGTATCCTTTAGAATGGGAGGGCAGATAAAGTGCTTCCCAGATAAGGTCAAGTTAAAGGAATTCATCATCACCAAGCCCTTATTGTCTGAAATGTTAAAGGGACTTATCTAAGAAAAACAAGATAAAAAATACGAACAATAACATGACAACAAACTCACAGTTATTAACAACTGAACAAAAACAAACTAAGTAAACAACTAGAACAAGAACAGAATCACAGAAATAGAGATCACATGGAGGGTTATCAGCAGGGAGGGAAAGAGAGGGGGGAAAGGTACAGAGAATAAGTAGCGTAAATGGTAGGTAGAAAATAGACAGGGGTAGTTTCAAAATAGTATAGGAAATGTAGAAGCCAAAGATCTTATAAGTATGACCCATGGTCATGAACTATAGTGGGGGGGAATGTGGGTGGGAGGGGATGTGTAGGGGAGAGGGAAATAAAGCGGGGGGGGGGAATGGGACGACTGTAATAGCATAATCAATAAAATGTATTTAAAAAAATCACACACAAAAATTTCTTGTTGGGTACAAGGGTGATGACTTGGGGGTGGTCATAAAGGTGACACATATAGATTTAGGGAAAGAACAAATGAAAACGGAGAGGAAAAATGGGTGGATAATACTGAGAGGGAAATGGTAGGATCGATGGAGAAGAAAACAAAGAAATGAAAAGGAAGAATGTGGGTTGCATTTGTAATCCTTGGCCACAAGTGAGGTATCAATTTTTCAAACATGTAACAGTGATGGGAATACAAGGTGGAAACTTGAGCAATTTGTCATTGTCACCTGACTGTATAGAAGAAATTACAGAATGTTATATACCTTTGGTGAGCCATTTTTCAAAAAGTGCCACTTTTGCAAAAAGTGGAGAGTTGGCTACCTAAAATACATTGAAAAAATACTATTTTAGGGGCTGATCATTTTATGATAATTAAGTTTATAATTTACTCTTAAATTGTTTTTTACTTTAGCAACATATATTTAGCTTAGAAACCAAAAATATATATTTCAGTTCTTAATTTAACCTGACTTTCTCAGGTCAGAGTATTGCAAAGACTATTAATATAACTTCTCAGACACAGTAAGGCTGATTTTTTTTTTTAATGGCTCAGTTTCTTCATCTGTATGCAGTGAGGATTATACCTACTCAGGCAGTTCTTGTGTATTTAAATTTGCCTCCTAAAGGGCTTGGCATATTATTACAGGAGTTTCTGTTGAGGGTCATTTTGTTTTGTGCCTCAAAATAATGAACAGTAGACAGAATATCAAATGGCTTTCAAGTTTTGTCTGTCTTTTAATTTCAAAATTTTATTTTATATGAGTATGTTAGTATGAATGTTATAATTCCCTAATTCTAACTTGTTTTTATCATTTCTTTTCCTTATTGATAGTCCTTTAAAATATATTCTTTTATATTACATTTTTGCTGGGTTTTTTAAATGAATTCATTTTTACCCGTTTCAAATACCTCCATGACACCTTGCTTTGGGGCATGTGACAAGATTAATTCTGGGGACCTTGAGCATTGTCCAGCTCTGGGAAGGACCTCTCTTGTGGGCTATACGAAATAAGTTACATCATTTTCTTTTCCGTGTTGTTCTGTTTCATGACATGTTGATATAGAAGAAAACAGACCATAATATAGTCATAGGCCTTAAAGAAGGAATCCTTTAATTGGGATCCTGAATGTCCTGACTTCAGCCATTCCTTGGGGAGGTATCCGAGCAGGAGGCTGCGGCAGCGGGCCGAGTGGCGCTCACATCCCTCTGCAAGGAGACCCCCGGGGACTCCTTTCACGGTGCTTTAGCCCCTGCATCCGCCCGTTATCTCAGGTGACCAGCCTCTGCCCAACTGGCATCTCTGATATAAAAGCATTGGATCTTCTAAATGCACGTTTCAAATTAGGATGCATTATTGTTTTTGTATAAAGCAAACTGTATTTGTAAAATACCACAAAAGCAATCTCAGTTACTTTTGGTGTTTTCCCTTAATGTATTAATATAATGAGATACTTTGAAAATTAAGCTGAAGGTACAATCTTATTCTGGAAAATCATTTTTTTTTCAGGCAGTATTAAAATTGGACAGATGGAGTAGAGTCATTAAAGGAAATACAGCAAGGAAATCTCATTTATGAAAATAAAGCTATTTGTAAGAAGGAGGTGGAAATTTTAATTGGTAAAGTTTAGACGGAATAGAACATTTGGTAAAAAATTAAAAAGTTATACTCATAGCCTGGAATAGAAGGCTGACATATGACACTTTGGAGTCTGCTTTTAGGTGACCTTTATCATTATCATGCATTCAGCCCCACACCATAATATGGTACCATAATATGATATTGTATGCTGACTCTGCTCAAAGGAGCTTTTAATCTAACTAGAGGGAAAGAACAGATACAGAAAAGAACTGCAGAACAACGTATGCTAAGTTCTAAATTTTACAATTGTAGCAGAAATATTAAAGAGGTATTATGGCCCCAACAAATTTCCATAAATTAAATAGAACCCAATCTGAAGACTAAACTTTGAAAGCAGCAAAAAGAGAAGGCATTTCAGGTAGAAGGAGCAATGTGAGGAGATAAGCAGGACTTCTTATGTCTTCTTGGGAGCAATTCATAAGTTATTTACTTTGAGACTAGATCTGTACCTAAAAAATATAAGTGATGAAAATAGGGCTGGAGATACAGGTAGGGAATTGGGAAACATCTTGCTCCCAGTAATAAAGCCACCGTTGCATCAGTAGGAACAGAGGGCCAGCCTTCAGGTATTGTAACACGCTCTACTTGTTCACAGAGGCTCTTTGGGAATGCGGACCCATTGTCAGTCCAGTGGAGTGTTAGTTGAAATAAGTATACGCTTTTTTTAATTTGTTCATGAAATGTCATCATAGATATAGGGTCTCTATGCCATTTGAGAGTGGGGAATGAGCCTCACTGTGCCTCTTTCTCCCAGAAAACCCCTGTCAAATTTGTGCCACCATTCACATCTGGGCCTCGAATGGTACAGCTGAGAATTATTCCTCGCCCTTGAGGATGGAGAGAACAAAGTTAAAAGGGTTTTATCATCTTAATATTGACCAAAATAACAATCCTAATTGCTTTGGAGATAGGGCACTTATACTCTGTTAAGAGAGCTCCACACTCAGGAGAAATAATTACTCTTGGAAGCTAATTGTTGTTAGATTGATAAGTAATTTTAAATATTTTGTTGCAGTCTGAAAGGAAGGTTCATGAAAACCAGATTTTGTGTATAAGGATTGGTTATTATTTTAACCAACACAATTATGTACTGTTGTTCAGTACATAACCAACACTTGTTTTGTACTGAAAATGGTAGTCATGGTTACTTAGAGACCATCCAAATTTTTTTCTTCCTCTATATCCTGGAAAGAAAGCAAAACATCTGTTTCTGAGATTTTAGAATAATAAATAGTATTAGTTTTTGTTCCAATTCAAGTATAAACTATTTACATCAAATGAGATAATTTCTTCAACAAAGATATATAAAAGGAAATTTAATAATTTTTTTAATCCAGTTCTGCAAAGTGATTGTAGCAGTAACTAGCCACCATATAATAAGACCAGATTACAGGTTTCATAGGTTCAATTACTATTTATATCCACGTGTATAAATTACTTAACTAGCATTTAAGTACATATTGGGTACACAGCATAGTACCAGTGCTATAGAACAGGGGCCCCAAACTTCTGGGCCACCAGAGAAGATCACCCAAGAAGTCAGATTCTAAATCTATTGTGTTCAGAACATTGTTTTTTTCGATTACCGTAAAAACATATGTTCATGGAAGAAAATTTGAAAAGGAAATTGCCTATATACCCCTACCCTGAAATAACCTTTGTTTGCTTCCATGAGTTGAGATACCACTTTTTTCTTTTTTCTTTCTTTTTTTTTTTTTACCTGTAGCAATTTTCTACATGGAGCAATCTTCCCAACCCTCTTCACCTGGCTAATTGTTATTCATCCCTAAGACCTTATTTTAAATGGCACTTGCTTCAAAAAAGTTTTCAAACTTCCAGAGTTATTTCAGGTCTTCCCGCTAATATGCTCTTATGTAGTCTGTGAGTTTCCTGTACAGTCATCACGTATTTATAATCCTGGACTCTGGCAAATGCTAGGAATACAGTGACAAACACACACAGGATCACCACCATCATGGAGTTGGCAGTAACCGTGGACACATATGAAACAAACAAAAAGAATGTATACATACAATTTTGCTATAATTACTTATAAATACATCTTCCTCACTAGACCATCATCTGCATAGGGTAAGGACCATTTCTGTTTTGTTTAGACAAGTTAGAGAGTAAATAAATGTGTACATGTTTTAAAGGAATGAACAAAGGAATGAACAAATAACACTGTTCACTTTTTCATATTAATTCATGTACATAAACATACAGTTTTCATATTCAATACCTAAAACTGGAATCTTTCTATATACATACTATATTTTTTCATTTAACATTATGTTTTGAACACTTTCCTATGTGACTAGATGTTTTAACGGTTGTGTAATATTCCATTACAAGAATGTATAGGATAATTATGTAACCATCCCTTATTGCAATTCTTATTTTTACTGTTTTCCTTAATCAGAACTGCACATTCACTTAAATTGTTTCCAGTCATTTAGTGTTATGAATTATGTTCTGATGAACATTTTTATGCATAATTCCTTATATTTTTGATTATATTTGCTTAGAAAAATTGAATCACTGAATAGAGGTTATTATCTTTTTAAAGGCTTGTGTGTAGATTGTCAAACTGAATTCCAGTAAGGTAAGTTATCCTTCATTAAGAGACTAGTTCAGGACTTCCAGCCAAGATGGAGGCACAGGTAGATACACTTTGTTTCCTCACACAACCAAAAGAAGGACAAAACAAAGTTAAAAACAAAAAACAACCAGAACTGCCAGAAAATTGAACTATAAGGAAGTCCAACAACCAAGGAGTTAAAGAAGAAATATTCATCCAGACTGGTAGGAGGGGCAGAGATGGGAAGCCAGGGCAGAGAGGACTCATGGTAAGGCAGTGACTGGAGGACTGGGCAGGTGAGGCAGCAGGTGGCGGTCCCGCATTTGTGTGCAGATAAACCGGGAGGAACAACTGGGGAGCGAGACAGATTGTGCAACCCAGGCTTCCAGTACAGGAAAATAAAGCCTCAAAACCTCTGGCTGTAAAAATCTGTAGGGGTTGCGGCAGTGGGAGAAACTCCCAGCTTCACAGGAGAGTTAATTGGAGAGACCCACAGGGTCCTAGAATGTACACAAGCCCACCCATCCAAGTTTCAGCACCAGAAGGGCCCAGTTTGCTTGTGGTTATCAAGGGAAGTGACTGCTGAACCGGTGGCATTATTCCCTCTCTGACACCTCCCCCACATACAGCACCACAACCGAGAGATTTGGTTTGTCACGCCCTGGCGAATACCTAAGGCTCTGCCCCTTACAAGGTAACAGGCACGCTGAGACAAAGAAATATGGCCCAAATGAAAGAACAGATCAAAATTCCCAAAATAGAACTAAGCAATGAAGAGATAGCCAGCATATCAGATGCAGAGTTCAAAACACTGGTAATCAGCATGCTCAGAGAAATGGTTGAATACGGTAGCAAAATACAGGAAAAAATGAAGGCTATGAAAAGTGAAATAAAGAAAAATATACAGGGAACCAACAGTGAATGGAAGGAAACTGGGACTCAAATCAATGGTTTGGAGCAGAAGGGAGAGATAAACATTCAACCAGAACAGAATGAAGAAACAAGAATTCAAAAAAAATGAGGAGAGGCTTAGGAACCTCCAGGACAACCTTAAATGTTCCAACATCTGAATCATAGGAGAAGAGGAGAAGAGGAAGAGCAAGAAATTGAAAACTTATTTGAAGAAATAATAAAGGAGAACTTCCCCTAATCTGGCAAAGGAAATAGACTTCCAGGAAGTCCAGGAAGCTCAGAGAGTCCCAAAGAAGTTGGACCCAAGGAAGAACACACCAAGACACAATTACATTACCCAAGACTAAAGACGAAGAGAGAATCTTAAAAGCAGCAAGAGAAAAGGAGACAGTTACCTACAAAGGAGTTCCCATAAGACTGTCAACTGATTTCTCAAAAGAAACCTTGCAGGCAAGAAGGGGCTGGAAAAAAGTATTCCAAGTCTTGAAAGGCAGGGACCTACATCCAAGATTACTCTATCTAACAAAGCTATCCTTTAGAATGGGAGGGCAGATAAAGTGCTTCCCAGATAAGGTCAAGTTAAAGGAGTTCATCATCACCAAGCCCTTATTAATTAAATGTTAAAGGGACTTTTCTGAGAAAAAGAAGATCAAAACTATGAACAGTAAAATGACAACAAACTCACAGCTATGAACAACTGAACCTAAAAAAATGAAAACAAAAACAAACTAAGCCAACAACTAGAACAAGAACAGAATCACAGAAATGAAGATCACATGGAGGGTTAGCAGCAGGGTAGGGGGGCATAATGGGGGGGAAAGGTACAGGGAATAAGAAGCATAAATGATAGGTAGAGAATAGAGGGAGGATAAGAATAGTGTAGGAAATGTAGAATCCAAGGAACTTATACATATGACACATGGGTATGAACTGAAGGGGTGAATGCTGGTGGGAGGATGGTGTAGGGCAGAGGGCAATAGAGGGGAGAAAAAAATGGGACAATAAAATAAATTAAGAAAAAGGGACAAGTTAGGTAATTTCATTAGGTTTTGAAACTAGAAAGGCATATGACCTAAACAAAAGAAGGCTGGCAGGACCAAAGGGCACTGAAGTCAGAAGTAGCAACAACTGGGGAAACAAGTAGTGCATGTGTTATGCTGTGGAGTGAAGCATTCTTTCATTTGTTTGCTTTTGCTATAGTTTTGATTTTCTAGATTTTTGTATTAATAGCATCATGCAGTATGCATTCTTTTGTGCCTTGGCTTTATTCACTTAGCATAATGCTTTTGAAATCCATCCATATAACAGTTGTTTGTTCTTTTTATTGCTCAGTAGCATTGCTTTTTGTGGATATAGTATTCTTTGTTTTTGTGTGGACCTACATTTTGAAGTCCCTTGGGTAAATGCCAAGGACCATGATTGCTTAATCATATGGTGAGAATATGTTTAATTTTGTGAGAAAATACCAAACTGTCTTCAAAAGTGGCTGTACCATTTTGCATTCCCATCAGCAATGAATGAAAGATCCCAGTTGTTCCATATCCTCCTCACCATTTGGTATTGTCAGTCTTCTGGATGCTATTAGGTATTTCATTCTAAATTTTAATGAAGTCAGCTTATCAATTCTTTCTTTCTTGCATTGTGTCTTTCATGTTGTTTTTAACTTCTAGGTGTTTAATAGTCTTGTGTTTCATATATAGATCTATTATCCATTTTGATTTAATTTTTGTGAAGGGTATAGGATCAGTGCCTAGACTAATTTTTTTGCATAGGGATGTCCAGTTGTTCGAACACCATTTGTTGAAGAGGCTATCTTTGCTCCATTGTATTACCTTTGCTCCTTCGTCAAGGATCAGTTGACTATAGTTATGTGGGTCTATTTCTGGACTTTCTCTTCTGTTCCATTGATATATTTACCTATTATTGATTACTACTATATTGTCTTTCTTCTCCTTTTTTATCTTAAATATACAACCTTTATATTGTTTTTTCCATTAGCATTTAGACCTCTTATACTCCCCTCCCCCAGTAATCACCAACCATAGTGTCTTGATCACTGTAAGTTTGCAGTAATTCTTAAAGTTGGGTAGTGCCAGCCCTCCAACTTATGGTAGTTCTTTCAATATTGTGTAGATTGTTCTGGGTCTTTTCAATCTCCATATAAACTTATAATCAATTATCAATATCCACAAAATAACTTGCTGGAATTTTGAGTTGTATAACATTAAATCTACAGGTCAAGTTAGGAAGAATTGACCTCTTGACAATATTGAGTCTTTCTATCCATGAATGTGATCTCCATTTATTTATTTCTTTCATCAAAGTTTTTTTATTTTCCCCCCTATAAATCATATATATTTTGTTAGATCTATATCTAAGTATTTCATTTTGGGGAATGCTAACATAAAAAGTATTGTGTGTTTAAATTCAAATTCCACCATTCATTGCTGGTTTATAAGGAAAGCAATTAACCTTTGTGTATTAACCTTGCATCCTGCAACCTTGCTAGTTAGTTAGTTCCAGGAGTTTGTGCTGGTTCTTTTATATTTTCTATATAGACAAATATGTCATTTTCAAACAAAGACAGTTTTAATTCTTCCTTTTCACCTATATATCTTTTATTTCCTTTTCGTGTCTAATTGCATTAGCAAGAACTTCCAGTTTCATGCTGATAAGCAGTGACATGAGGATCTTCCTTGCCTTGTTCCTTATGCTAATGGGAAAGGTTCGTGTATTTTCACTGTTAAGTATACATCTTTTGTAGATATTCTATATAACAAGTTGAGGAAGTTGCCTTCTATTCCTCGGTTACTGAGAGTATTTATCATAATTAGATGATCCATTGCTTTTTATTTCAGGTTCACCAAGTCTTATTTATATAAAGAATACCTGTATATAATAATAACTTGGCTATAGAAAGACCCTAGGGCATCTCTCTGATTTTTGACGAGATCGATTTCTTTAAGCAGAATCGTTTTCTGAATGATGGTATTCCCCAAAGTGTTGGATCAAATCAACTCAAATGAATGAGATCCCAGACCTCAGAATTCAAAAAGACCTTTGGATATAGAAGAATGCAAAGATAGGCAATGTATCTGTGTAGAAAACCCCTCTGGGTTTTCTCATCACGGCATACGTAGACATTTGAGAGTTGAGCAAGTAATACTACTTTACATAAACTGAGTACTTGCCTCAGGCACTACCTTCTCTTACTGTGATTCTGACTTAATCCTTAATCATTATACATACATATAGAACAGAATTATTTTGACCAAAATGTAAATAGCATAGGTAGCACCATTTGTTGAGCCTTCAAGGTAATTTTAGGCTAGATTTACAAACATGTTATAATAATTTACCTTTAAAAAACACATAGAAAGTTGAGCTTTATAAAATTGGAATAATTTGCATTATTAAGTCTTTATCATCTAAAAGTCTCTATAATGCACAGAAGAGCTTTAGGTTATATAATACTTTAATTAAAAAGTAAATCTCTTAAAATATAAATTTAGTTTGAAATGCATTGTGGATTTAGTTTTAAGTAAAGCCTCAGCAATTTTTTAAAAATAATTTTGCGAATGAGTTAGTGAGATGCTTAACAAGCTCGATTTTATCTGCTTTGGGAAATATAAATTTTTTCCATATTTTGGTGAATTTCGATGTTATTAAACCTATCTTTAAATTGATTATTAAAGTACATTATATGTACATAAAGTTCATTATATGTAGTTTAATAATATATATGCATGTACTTTTGTAAGGTGTGTTAATATCCAGTTTTTGTTGCTGACAAGTTCAGAGCACACTTTCCACCAAAGACATTTCCCCAGCTGGACCTGAAATAGTGAAGATGTCTCACGGGAGCAGAGTGGGGCAGTTGGGCGCCAGGGCTGAGCGCAGAGACCAGCGCGGAGCAGACTACTGAGGAGCAGACCTCTCCGGCCGGAGAGGGCTGTGCGGCCCGAGAGCTGTTCCCCGGCCACGCTGAGCTGCAGCACTGTTGAGCTGTCGCTCCGCACAGCAGTGTGTTTTCACAACCATGCTGTATCGCTTGGTTGGCGCTGACTTGATGCTGACAATCGTCAGGTGACACCATGTTTGGGGAGTTAGTAGCTCAGGTAGATCAGTCCTTGTCAGGAAAATAATTGGGAAAGACAAACATGTTTCCTATCTTAAAAGGGAAAAGAAGGCAGAAAAAGAATGCAGCATGGGGGTAAAAAAATGAACTCATTTTCAAAGAAGGTTTAATTAAGGAATATAAGCACAAATTTCAAATATTTCATAAACTTTTTGAATTAGAGGCAGGAAAGGGAGTAGGAGGAGGGCCACAAAGACAAAAAGAACATTTTAAAAGGAAATATAGTTATAATGATAATAAATGTGATTAATTTTTTTAAAAAGTTCAAACACATACAGAAGAGAATAGTATGATGAGCTTCCATGTACCAATCACTCAGCTTCATCAGTGATTAATACTTTACCAATCTTGTTTCATTTCTCCTCTATTGTTTTCTGGGTTATTATAAAGCAAACCCCAGACAACAATGTTAATAATTATTATAATATCATTCACTACAGAAATAATATTAAAATTTTCTCAATTGTGAGATTAGCAACATTTCTAATGTTAACAGGCTGCATCTTTACAAAAACTGGTGAGTGAACCATGTTCAGAAGGGGTAAATAGAGCCAGGGCAAAGGGTTCATACTTATTTTGGCTTCTTGGTAAACAACAGTAGAAATAATGTCCAAGCCTTAAGAACCCTTCTTCTGCAATTCCTGTGAAAACAGCCCAAGGATGCTTGTGTGTGTCACGTGCACTGGTGTCTTTGTGGGGAATGATGACAGTAAGGTCCACAAGAGAGGCTGAACACCAACCCTTCCAACATTGTTCCTGGGTGGGTTTCCCTGGGAAACCGAATTCCAACTCTGACTAGGGTAGAGCAGGCTTCTAGGGAGCGCTGTTGAGATCAATGCCTGTGGGAGGAAAGTGAAAGAAGGAAGCAAGAGGGAGGAGCTGAGCTGGTAAGCAATCTCAGCCAACCCTATGGTTAATTCTGCTCAGAGCTGAGGGACCTCTGATAAGTCCCTGTAAGCAGGTAACCCCAGAAGGGGTGGACATTAGATGAGGAGGCTCTCTCCAACCGGAGCAATCCCCATGGGGGCTGACAACAAACAGCTGGCCTTGAGGATCACTTTCAGCACCTTGGAAAATAAATCCTTCCTCCCCAAAGTGGAATCTGGGCAGCACGTGGAGCCACACTCCGATTATTTTTTAGTGGGAAAATCTGTTCCTACATTTTTGGTTTTTCCTAAGTTGGGAACTTATTAAATGCTTTTGTGTACTAGGTATTTTATATACATAATCTTTCATCTTCACATTGACTCTGTAAAATAGCCTTATTTTTGAGATGGGGAATCTGAGAGGGCAAGTAGCTTGTCCAAGGTTACATAACTGGTATACGTGGAAGAACTGAGATTTCAACCCAGTTCTGTCTGACTCCCCAGCTCTCTCCACCAGCACAGCCTCTCTCCACTACTGTGTCAGTCCACCAGGAATTAAAGCCCTCAGACAGCATACCCGTTGTTCCTTTACTTCTTGTTCTTGTCTATCAGTTAGATTAGCATTGTGTGTTTTAAACATTTAAAGCCATGTTTATTAAAGGCTTTCTGAACTTCCTTGAAATTCAAGTGAGATGACAGGTTGGAACATGATCTCTCTACTTTAGAGCTTTATCGAAACTGTGAGGTTAAAGGAAAGTAAACTAACCAAAGGCATGTTAATGTCTCTGTGATGATTTGTCTTTTAGATTTACTGCGCTTTGAAGAAGAGACACTAGATAATCACTATGAATCATTGTAACTATTATTTAGTCCTAACCTTTTTAGCTACTGAATGGGAATGGGAGAAGCTGAGTTCTATTCATAACTCCTCCAGGGTTTCTCCCTAAGTGATCTGGAGAAAGTCACTTAACCACTGTGTGCTCTAGTTTCCTTACTTGAAAATTACTGTAATGATCCCCACCTTTCTCTTACTTTAAATGACAATTGTAAGAATAGAGTAGATGCTTTGTGAATGCTTTAAAACAACTCCTTAAGAATGTGATGTTTTTCAATACTTGCAGTAAGCTAATCAAATGTATTCATTATAGGTCCTCTATTAATTTTCTTAGAGAATGTTAAAAAATCTATAGAAAGATATTGCAAATAAACTCATTCATATATTACTGGATGTTTTTGTCAGCAACCAAATGAACTGATTGAATTTGAGTGTTAGACATACATTTGACAGGTACGGTAGGCAGAATAATATCCCTCAAAGGTGCCCACATCTTAATCCCCCAAACTTGTGAAATATTACCTTACATGACTGAAGGGACTTTGTAGATGTGAATAAGCCAAGGATTTTGAGATGGGAATATTATCCTGGGTAATCTAGGTGAGCCCAATGTAATCGCAAATGTTCATGTAGAATGGAGATAGGAATATCAGAATAGGAGAGAGATAAGACGCAGTGTTGCTGGCTTTGAAGGCAGAAGAAGGGACCGTGAGCCGAAAAATGTAGTTGACCTATAGAAGCTGGAAAAGGTGAGAAAATAAAATCTAGAGCATCCAGAAGGGATGGGGTCCTGATGACACGATTTTAGTCCAGTGAGAGTTCTGACTTACAGAACAATAAGGTAATACAGTTGTTTTTTTTAAGCCAATAAATTGTGGTAATTGATTACAGCAGCAATAGTCATTTCATTTGACCCCTGGATCTTGGTGCACGTGAAATAATAAATTGTCCTGTTGTCAAGTCTAAGAACCACACCTGCACCGTGGCAGGGGTGTGCCTCAGGATGCCTCTGTCCACCGGCAGATGAAGCGCAGTCTCTGTCGACGAGCTCTTTCCTAGCTTTGTCTGATTGCCTCTTCTGGGCAAGGAGTCCAGGTGTGGGGTATGCGCAGTATGCTCCTCTAAGAATTTCTTAAGAAAGCCTTCCCATTGAGATTTCTGTTTCCCCTTACACTGCAGGATATTTGGCTGCCCCTTAGTGTCATTGTCTGGGTCCTGAAGTTTTTAACTACTCATGTCTGAGTTAGTGTCTGTCAGTAGTCAGTGTCTGAGGGAGACCTCGCTTCCTCCTTTGAGTATCTCCTGCTGCTTCATATTGAGAATCCTTTAGGGACTTTTTATCCACTTTCTTTGAATTAGTTCTACTACCAACATCTACTGCTGCTAAGCCAAGGCTGTTTAGCACCATTGAAAAAATCATACAATTGAATGGGTGTATTTTAGGAAAACTTAATCTACAAGTAGGTGTGTGTTCATGTGTGTATGTGTGTATGTATGTATATATGTGTCATGATGGGAGAGTGGGGAGATAGTAATATTTTTTAACTCAAAGGGATATATACATTTAAAAGGATTTTCAGAAGTAACTAAGGACACTAATCAATTGGCTTTGAGTTAATAAAAGGAGAGATTTTACTAGATATACTTGACCTAATCAAATGAGACCTTTAAAGAGAAATGTTCTCCTTCTGACCTAGAAGAAATGAGTCAGATAGTAAACTGCCTGTGAGTAGGAGAAGGGAGCCTATAGAGACTGAGAGCTTCAGTCCTACAGCCACAAGGACCTGAATTCTTCCAATGACCTGAATGAGCTTGGAAGAGAGCCCTATGCCCCAGTTGAGAATCACAGAACTGTAGCCCGCACTTTGAAGGGAACCTTGGAGTCCCTGAGCAGACGATTGATCTTAGTCATGTCCAACTTCCTGAGTCACAGAAACTGGGAGAAAGTAACTGGGTGTTGTTTTAAGCTGCTAAGTTAGTGATAATTTGTTATGCAATAATAGGAAAGTAATACAGAAATAAGAGGAAATAGAAAGGAAAGAAAGAAGGGAGGGAGGGACAGAAAGAGGGAAGAAGGAAATACATTATGATAACATGATTTAGCAAATTCCATTGGTTTTCATGAATACCTATTTATTTACTAAGATCTCAAAATCCATCTGCTTAACTCAAAGAATTTTGGCAGGGACTGATCTCAAACTTCCTACTCTTTTTGTCTCAATTTCTATTTTAAAAATTGGAGTAGAGGTTTGCCCATATCTAGTCTTCTGTCATCCATCACATTCACTGTGATTTTTGATGTATTACAGAAAATATTCACAACACTCATCTCTGTTAGTGCCACGAGGTATAGTATGCATAAGCTAGAGTCTTGGACTTCATTCACGGGGGCTGATGCTCTCAAATTATTGTATGACCGTCTTGAGTTTCAGTTTCTTCTTCATAGCAAGTGATATTCCATTTCCAGTTTGAAGAGCGTTCTTCTCATTGGAACAGATAGAAGCAAAATTGAATATGGTTGTTTCTGCCTGCTGGCTCTCATTTGTTAAAATCAAATTATTTTTCATTTACCCTGGGTGACGAATACCTGAGAGTAAAAAATACTGGGTGGATATATGCTATATTCTTTTTTTTATTTTAAATTGTCTTGAGATATAATGTACTGTCATAAATTCACTCATTTGATATGCAACTCATTGATTTTTGTCTGGAAACGTGCCGTTGTGTGACCATCACAGTCCCCCTGTAGGACAACTCCACCGCTGTGTGATGTCCCTCAATCTTTACTCTGTCGGCTGCATTGGACAAAGTCGGGCCCTCCTCCTGGCCTGCTTTCATCACCTAGTTTCCAATTCAGTAAATTCTACTCTTTTTATAGTAGTTTTGTTGTCATTTGGTGCATTTTCCTGACTTCAGTGGCCTTCTCTTCTGTCTCTATTGCTGCTTTCTGTTTTTCTCTCAACCTTCTCGTCATTAGCTTTGACCAGGATTACCGTAGGTACTGCACTGCTTTTGACCTCAGCACCTCATCAAGTTGAAACAAAATTGTGTTCAAACAGTGGGAATGGTTAGTACAAGCCTTCCCTGTTCTGATAGCTATGGATATAGCCAGGGTGACAATGGTATTTGTCACTCCTGTTCTTTTTTCATCGGTTGTATGAATGATATGGAGGTTTCAGATGCTTGAAGAAAATAGTTTGGAAGGCAGAATGTAGCATTAAACTATGTTTTCAGAATATTTTGTAAAACAACCTTAAATTACATCTGTCTCACCTCCTAAAAGTCATCGACAGCATTTGTTAACATAATGATCGTCGCACTGAACAAAGTGCTGAAAATTTATGTGCAGCTTTTCTTGAAGAAGTCGTATTTAACTATACAATGGTATCTTTTTATTTGGAAGATATTTCTAAATAAAAATTTCCACACAATATGGCTAATAAATCTGGATTTTTATATATTTTCATTTTACTTTTAATTTTATATATTATATAACTCAGTTTGGGTATGGGCATCATATAACCTGTTGTGTGAACTAAAAACTCAGGTACAATGGGGCACAAGGAGAAAAAGAAATAGTCAGTTGGGGCTGGAGGGCATTTTAAGCAAGGACTGAAGGCTTTTCATTGATACACACGACACAGTTATGAACAGTATCTGGTGAAGAAGACACAGGTAAATTGTTACCTACGCATGATCCCTAAGCTCCACCCTCAGGTCCACTTTTCTGCCATTAATCTCGTCATGACATGTTCCCCTGTCAGTTCTCTATTACTCTCATCACAGTTGGAATTATTTATTGAGTGCTTATAATTCTGGCTAGACAATATTGTTCCCTACACGGATGTGTCTGGCCTATAATGAGAATCCAAAAACATTTGTAGAATGAATAGTTTTCCAGCCTCTAATAATCAGAGTCTGTATTCCTAGTACGTGTGGGAGCTGAGGACTGTTGAATGGGCGGCTGTAGGAACGAGTATGTTTAGCAAGGATGGAGGCAAAGGACGCTGTGTTTCCCAGAGCACTCCTTTTTCTCTGGTACTTTTTCCTTTTCACACGTCTGCTTCCCTTCTCTTGTTCTGGCTCTAAAATTTCTTTTTTTGGAGAGTATTGATGAGGTCATTGCTTTAGTAATGTCAACCCTCCAAGAATATTTATGTTTTTAAAGAAGTTACTGCCAGAAAGATGGTATATCATTTATGAAAAAATTCCATCTACTCATCAGAGATGGAAAAGGTATTGTGTGGAATGGAGGGGGGATTCTTCTATTGCCCGAACAGTACAGTTATAGCTTTGCCTCTCCCTCTCTTTTCTCCTTATTTCCACACATACTCTGGGAGCATCTAATGTGCTCAACTGTTGGGGGTTAGAAAGCAGACGGCTGAGAGGGAAAGGGAAGGGGCCACCTGGTGGAGGAGTCCTTCCAAGACAGGGCAGAGGAGTTTGGATTGGATGTTCTATGCCAAGGAGATACTGCCCTCATCAGCTAGAGGGTGATAGCAACATTGTCAGGTTATTTAGCCAAAGTCAGTGGAACAGATGCTGACGATATACTTTTATATATTTAGTGCTTAACTTTTAGAAGACAAACCTAGACCAATTGTTTTAGCTAAACGGGAAATTCAGTATTGTTCTGCACAGTCTGATACTTTGATTATTTAAGGCGAACTTTGTGGCTCTTACAGATTCAGAGTCCATAACATTTCCCTATGATTGTTGTTTGAGCTCTTTGCAGCATAGGAAAGCATCAGACATCAGACAAGGGCATGAGATTATAAATCTAAAAATAAAACCAAACTCTCCCACAAACATTTTAGCAATTTTTAATTCCTTATTTATTTTGCATGAAGGTAGTCATTATAATAAATATAGAACAACCTCTTCTGCCTTTTACTTTTAAGGCCTGCTTCTGGAATAGATTCTGAGAGTTACAAATGTTAGGGTAAAGAGAAAGAAAGCACTCTGTATTTTAGAATATAAACGATCTATTTCTAATAGACTTTTATGCACACAGGACTTGAGGATTATTCACTTACTCGACACTTAGCTAATTCAAGTTGACACTGAAGTGTTAGTATGTTGAGCATGAAATGCTCTCTGCCAGGGATGCGCTTTCAGAGTCCCATCACCCCATGGAGAGTCTCTGAACAAATTGGGAAAGAGCGCTCCACTTTGCATAGATTCAACCCTTGGCCAGGATTATTGCCTGGCTTGGAGTTAGGGCAAGAATTGCAGCCCCAAATTTCCTTTGAGACCCGGTGCCTCACAATCATACACAGCCCCTCTGGGTGTTTAAGTTCCCATGTTCTTCCTGTTTTGTTTTGTTTTGTTTTTAATGAACTGGAAGTTGGGTCATAACTCCTGGGCAGAACGACACATTTTGTAAGCTAAGACCTTGCATTTTACATAAGAACAAAAGAAAATAAAGATAGTATGAATAATTGAACAGTAGCAGTCATTTTTCATGTGTTATCTCAAATAATCCTTACAAGAGTCCTTTGATGTAAATGTTACTATATAGGTACAAAGTTAATGCTTAAGAAAATGATGTTCAGTGTTTAGAAGGCTTACTTAAAGTAAAAAAGCTAGAAAGCAAATGGACAAATGCAGATGCAAGAATCCCTGCCTGAGGTTTAGTTCTGTCACCAAACAGCAAACAACCTTCAGCAGCCCACTGGCCCCTTTGCCTGTGAGTCATACAGTTCCCTACAAAAGCTCCCCAAAGCCATCCAGCCGCACAGGGCACCCACCAGGAGCCCACCAGAAGCATGCCTGGGGTTGGTTATTTGAATAATTCAAGAGAACATTTTCTGTATTTTAGTTCTCTTTCTAAGTTGTTTATATCCTGAGGGGGAAAGCCCAAGAAATAAAAGATAGGAAAAATTCTGGCCTGCCTTTAGTCCCTTCTGAAATAAAGGAATCAATAAATGTCTGTTGGATGTTGAATACATTTGCTATATTCCATCAGAACTCAAGCATGTGATCTAACACTTTTTCTGGGAGGGAGAAAAGAAAAGTCCAGCTGCTTTTTCAGACGTAGAAATGAGGCTAGTTCACGGGTGCCTAGTGTGACCTGTTTTTGTCCTTTCAAGAAGACAGGATCAAATAATTAAAGTGTCCTGTGCGTTACAGTATCTTAGGAGTACATCAATAACTCCATGAACTACAGTAACCTCCTCTCTCACTTCCAGTAAGTTCACCCGATGATAAATGGAGCCACTTTACCAAAGAGACAGCCAGATAATTTAGCTAAGGCTCAAAGGAGAACAAGAATAAACAAATAATTAGACAGTATTTTGCAGAGGAAGGGTTAATGATGCAGGCTTTTGCAGCCTGAGGAAGAAAACACAGTTTTATAAAGAGTATTTTTGAACACTGGAAAAGACTTTTATGCAGCAGGAAGGTTAGCAGCATGGGCACATAGTGCATCAAAATCAGATGTGGAGCTTTGCAAAATTACAGATGCTTAGGTTTCCACCTCACCGCAGAGCTCCTGAATTAGAATTTCAGTGGGGGCAGAGGGTGGGTGGGGCTCAGACTCTACGCTTTTTAAAAAGCTTCCCTGATGTTCCAGACTCACAGCTAGGGTTGGGAACAATTGCTCTTGTCACTTAGTCTCCCATCATGACTGACTAAGTATGTAGGTGTTTCTGACTCCTTGTATTCCAGGGTCTCTTGTCATGCGGTGATGAATACGGCTCATAGGCAGCGGTAATGATGCTTTCCTAGAGGGAAGCTCATACCGTGTTCCAGGAGTGCTGTTAGAGCTTTTACACGGGATATTTATTTCATTCTCAAAACAACCTTTTGAGAAAGATATTATCGTCTCCACTTTATAAAGGAAGAAAAGAAGCTCACAGGGTTTCAGTGATTTGTGACACATACTAAAACCACAGTAACCAGGGTTTGGATACAGGGCTGTTGGGCTTTAAAACCCGCTCCAGAAAATGGATGTGAAAAAAATCTACGGCAGATTGGAATAAAAAAAAAAAAGTATCAGATTGAGTGTAACTGATATCAGAATTGAGAAGGGAGAATTGAAATAATTGATAACTGACATTATTTACTGATTTCAATATTTGCCCATGGCAACAAACTGTATATACTCCTTTAGATATTATCCACATTTATTCTGACATTGCTATGCAGGGCGCAGCACAATCCAAATACAAAGTAGTTTAAGGGGAGAATTTGCTTCTTTTTCTTTTTTTCTTACCATTTAAAATTTTATAGTCATTATTTTATACACACACACAGTGGCAGCGTCTTTAATTTCCAACTACCAAAGCTTGATCCCTAGTGAAGTTCTGATTTTACTTTTCTTTTTATGTCATTTGATCGTGGCCTTGCTAAAGCTACAGTGTCCTCCTGTGCTTACTAGACTGATAATTTAATTTTACTGTTGCTTATCAGCTTGGGTAGCCCATGTTGGTGGGTTTTGTTTCTTTTGCCCAATCAGGAGGTTGGCCTTTGCCTTTACATGGTCCAGGAAAAAGCGAGTTCATGCCCTGAGACTCTTTTTGACCAGACTTCCGTGTCTACTACTACAGTCCCCACCTGAGGGTATTTTTTATTATTCATTTTAAAGAGATAGGAAAGGAGGAGAGAGAGAGAGAAACATTGATGTGAGAGAGAAGTGCTGATTGCCTTTCCTGCACACCCCGACCGGGTATTGAACCTGCAACCTAGGTATGTGTCCTGACTGGGGATTGAACCCATAAACTGTTGTGTTAGGACAACACTCCAAACAACTGAGCCACCAGGCCAGGTCCAGCCATTTTTTGGTTGCTCACATATATACACATCTACAGAAATACATTGAAGAATGATCACTTTATATAATGCTTGTGATTAACTCTCTCTCTTGAAATTTTCTTGGGACTGGGGCCAATACATTATTACTGCTCTTGAGTATATATAGTTTAGCGATCAATTTATCCTCTCAGGGCCATGCTTTTTCTTAAGGGGGATATTCTTATTTATTAGTGAATTACTGAAGACTGTGCTGTTTAGGTGGGGGGATCTGGCACTAAGTTTGGTTTTTGTTACCAGTGAGAACATTTAACTATGTGACTATAGCAGAGGAGATTTATATCCTGCTCTTCTGTTCTTCTAGTTTTTGATAGTTTTGCCATTTTAATTTTTAATATTCAGCCTTCAGGAACATAATATAGATTTTTGAAGGAAGACATCTGTAATACCGGGGCTCTGCCTCCTAAGGAGTTATTTCACACAGATTCTTAACTGAATTTTTAAGTATCTTTTTTTTTTCTCATAAGCCAAAGCTGAAGTCAGTAATCACTTACACAGCTCATTATCCATGAGTAGCTTTGAAAATGAATGTCCCTCTGTTCATAAATCTGGGATTAGTTGTAAGTTGCTGAAAATGACTCTTAAGCAGAGGTAGATGCTGCTGATTCTTTTGACTGAAACGTACCTTCAGAAAGGAAATGCGCATTTCAGGGTAGTATAATTCTGGTTATTTTGTTGCATATATGAGTGACACTCAGGTCACTATTCCAGAGACAATCAAAAAAACTCAGGGATTCTAGGTCTTCTGAGAGAAAAGTTAATTCTTTCACAAAACTGTGTGGGAGTTCTAAAACTATTCTCTTTAATAAATTACATGATTTTCTGGTATGAATACAGTATAATTCTCAAGGTCTAAATTTTACTAGTTCCTTATTTCATGGTTTTGAGCAAGAAAAGCACATTTTGCTCATATCAGGTATATATATGATGTATTAGATATATCCAATACATTAGATTCCTCTAACAACTCAGTTATGCCAATTTACTCCTTATTTCCATTAGTTTTTTAGATTCTGTATATATAAGTGAGATCAAACAGTACTTGTTTTTCTCTGACTTATCTCACTTAGCATAACATCCTCAAGCTTCATCCATGTTGTCGCAGGACTTCCTTCTTTTTATATGGCAATACAGTTGTGAGTATGCAGGATGCAAAACACAGAATGTATTCTCGTACTATACTTAGTAATCATTATATTATTTTGTATCATACAAACAACTATGAACCTAGTTTTGCCCCATACTTTGTGTGGTGTGTGGACATGTGTGTGTGATATATATACACACACATATATGTACACACATATATAATATATCTAAATTAATTTAAATTAGCCATAGCTGATGTGGCTCAGTGGATTGAGTGCTGGCCTGCAAATCAAGGGTTCACTGGTTCAATTCCCAGTCAGGGCACATGCCTGGGTTGCAGGCCAGGTCCCCAGTGGGTGGCATGCAAGAGGCAACCACACATTGGTGTTTCTCTCCCTTTCTCCTCTCTCCCTTCACCTCTCTAAAAAGAAAAAAAAAATTAAAAATCAGTAAAAAAAAAACCAAAAACAAAAAAATAATTAATTTAAATTAATTACACAAGGAGGCAAATAGACTGAGGAGGCTCTAATGTCCTGGCAGCCTACATATGAAAACAAAAATCTAAGCCTGTAAATGCCTCAAGGTTATGAGGTTGAACCCTAAGGGCATCAAAGAGCAAGAAGCCAACAAAGCTTGTTTCTATAGCCAACTAATCATTCCATTATTCCTGGAAGTCTTTTTTTAGTATTTTAGGATTTCTTTTAAGGCAAGTCTACTAGCAATAAATTCTCTCAATTTTTAGTTATTTGGGAATGCCTTAATTTATTCTTTGTTTCTGATGGATAGTTTTGCTGAATATAGAGCTCTTGGTTGACATTTTTTTCCTTTTAGCATTTTGAATATTTAGCTCACTGCCTTCTGGACTGCATGATGTCCGAAAAGTTAGCTCTGAATCATTATTCTCTTGCTCCTATCATGATTCTCTCTTTGTCTTTGTTTTTAACACTTTGTGTGTCTGTGTGTGGATTCCTTTGAATTTATACTATGTGGAATTTGTTGAGTTTTTTTGGTACACACATTAAATATTTCTTTCATCAAATTTAGGAAGTCTTGGCCATTATTTCTTCAGATATTACTTTTTCCTTTATCTCTCTCCTCCCTTCTAAAACTCCCAGAATGCATATGTTGGTATGCTTGTTGGTACTGAACAAGTTTCTAATGCTCTGTTATTTTTATTCATTTTCTCTTTTTTCTGTTTATTAGACTGAAAAATTTCAATAGATTTATCTTTAAGTTTGCTGACTCACTGTTTGCCAGTTTAAATCTAATATTGAGTCCCTCTAGAAAATGTTTCATATAATTATTATAACTTACAACTCAGAATTTTTACTTCGTTTTATTTTATAATTTATATCTCTATTGATATTGGTGTTCTCTGTTTTCCTTTAACATCCATTCTCTTTTAATTTTTATACATGGTTCATTTAGTTATTTGAACATATTTATAACATATAACTTAGAATCTTTGTCTAGTAAGCGGAAAAGCTTTATATCATGAGGGATGGTCACTATAGACTTTTTTTTCCTGTAAATAGGCTATAATGTTTCTTTATATGTCTTATAATTTTTGTTGAAAATTGGACTTTTGAAATAATATAAGATGGCAACTCTGGAAATCAGATTCTTCTCTTCCCAGGGTTTTGTTGTTATTTTTGTTGTTTTTGCTCTTTGTTTGGTTTGTGACTCTCCTGAATTAATTCTGTCAAGTCTGAATTGTATTTTATTTGTGGCCAGTCAAATATCTGCTTGGTTGTCTTATGATTTCAGAGAGTTTTCCTTAAATATCTTGAAATAATAAGCCCCCCTATGCCAGGGACTCTGTGTGTTGAGGCATGTCTTCGAGTTCTGACAGTTTGCCTATTTGCCTTAGTCTTCATGTTCTCCTTTTACAGAGCCTCAAGTTCAGCCAGACATGAGAGATTAGCATCTTTTCAGATATTTCCTGGGCCTGCACATGTATGTGGTCTTTTTGGTCCATAGAAGTATGTTGAAACTTTTCAGAGACCTATATGGATATATCATTTTGAAGATTTTCTTTTTAAGCTTTTTAGACAAACTTAAAAAAAAAAGTTTATTGATTGACATCAGAGAGAGAGAGAGAGAATGAATCATCTATTTGTTGTTCCACTTATTTATGCATTCATTGGTTAATATATATTTTTCCCTTTAACATCTTTATTTAAATTGCCTAGGAATGGAATGCTGCTTATGGGTGAAATGGAGCCTTTACCTCTTAGGCAGAGTAATGTACCCCAAAGAAGTCAATGTCTTCACCCCTGGAGTTTGTGAGCATGTGTGCCTGACTGGGGATGGAACGTGCATTCTTTGTGTATCAGGGCAGTGCTTCAACCAACTCGGCTACCCAGCCTGGGTGGACAGCCTTTTGTTCGCTGCTACTGTTATCGCTGACCTTGGCTGCTGTGGTGTTAAATAGCTGGAATGTTAAGCAATCGCTGCTTATTCATTTTAACAAACATCTAGAGGATAAGACCTTCCCCACTGAGTGAGCTCTGCATGAGGTCAAATAAAAACAAGCCCTGTAAATGGGCCTTTTTCAGGGGGCTGCTGAACATGTTAATTCATGAGAATTCTCTGTGGGCACGAATATGTTTGCAGTGCTCCAAACCCACTCATCCCCACCCCTACCCCACCCCAGTAGTTTCCGGGCTGCAGTTTTTAAGATTTATTCTCATTGTGAGGCTGCCAGTTTTATCCACGTGGAACTGGAGAACGGGAATGGGAATGGGGCAAGTTAAAATGCCACAATGTTTACTCTTGGAACAAAGATGCTGCTGATTTTCTGGAATACCTTCCACACAGATTGTTGTACACCTTTGTCTAACTTTTCAAGGTCTGAAAAAGTTGACTTAGACAATTTTTTGTGGCCGTTCTTGTTGCTTTTATGGATGAATGGGTTTTCAGAGATGCCTACAATTTTCAGAAGTGCTCTTCACCATCCTTTAAAGAGGTGGAGAGTAAGTCATGTTCAAATTCACTGTGAAGTTGAGCCAATAAGCAGATGAACTCATGTGAAGCTGATTGCTGGCGTAGGGTTGACTTCTGAAAAGTCACATAAAGTAGTTTTGAATAAAAAGTGTTTAGAAGGCACTTGAGTTCTCGGACCATGAATAATGTGAGGATAATGATGTTTGAATAATGTTTGAGATTATTCCAATGGTTGTGATAGGATGAAATAAAGCTGTATGAGAAGGGAGATAAATTCAGAGGTAGCAGCAATATCTACGTGGGTGATGCTGAGTCCTACCTTAGCACGGCAGCTATGGATACAGACATGTAAGGGTGAATCAGCCATGGGACTGGGCGATAGACTGGATCTGCGGAATAAGGGTAGAGAGTAGTTTCAAAAGAAATGTTGCTGCTCTGCTTTGTAGAGATGCTGGTAGAGGCATGGTAATGGGCAGACTGGGGCCTGTCCACGTGGCACCTTGGTGAATGACCCAACAATTAATGCTGGAAGGAGCAGATCTTTATTTACAACATTCCAGCCTTGGGGGACGGGGCTCAGAGCACCTCAGCCCAGAGCCTTCCTTTCCCAGAAGACCCAGGACTTTGCATGCTCCCCACCAGGCTACCAGCCAAAAGCATCCCCCAAAGTTTCCCATGTCCTTATCTGAGCAGGATCTGGAATAGGTTGCCATCAGCCTCCATATAATAGTCCAGAAAGGAATGTGCCCTGCTATTCTGGTCATGGTGAAACTCAGGAAAGGCACAGGTCTTAAAAGTGCAGGTAAAATCCAGGTGCAGCAGGACAGGACCTTGCAAGGAAGTCCTTTGCAGCTGCAGAGCCAGCTGAAGCAGGCATGATCCCAGCAGCAGCATCTCCTTTCGTATTTGTCCAGGCTGCATGGCCTCCTTCCTCACTATAAACTACATAGCTGCTTGTTTACTTCTCCCTTCCCACTGCTCTCTTTCAAACCACATGGCAACAGTCCATTATTACAGGCAGCGTGTCTCTTCCCTTACTACTACTCCCAGCATGGCCAAGAGCATGAATGGCTGTTACGCTTGAGTTTAAATCCCAGCCTGAATCTTCCTCTGTTTCTGACTCCTCCCACAGTTGGCTACATCTGCCAGTCCTCTGGTATCTTCTGCATGTTTCCAGCTGGGATTGCTACTCTGGGCAGGCGTGGGCCCGTGACTCCAACTGCCTTCCTGCTTCTTGCCCAGGCTCAGCAAGCTCCTCCAGCTTCATCACCAGTCAAAGTCCTGCCTATCTCTCTGCTCCCAGTGGGCAGGCTCAGCTATTTACCATAACTATAGCACTGGCCAGCTGTTATTGATATGCAAAGTACCTCTGTTGAGAGGTACTTTGCATCTTTATGCTTCTTCATCCCCAGCCATGGCTGTGGAGGCTTTGGGATTATTTTTCTTTTTTCTATATTCCCGGGGTGTGGGGGGGCAGGGGTGTGTGGGGGAGCTTCTCAGCCTACACCCTATCCTTAACCTTGTTCCACACCCATTACCATAATGAAGATGATGGAAGACATGTGGCAGATTTTTATTTCGATATCTTAGAGATTCTTTCATTTAACTAAGCCTCTTCTTAATCTCTTTGCAGACATGCGATCATAAAGATCAAATGAATAGGTGTTGGTTATTAAAACCAGGGTTTTATGCTACTGAAAGCTAAATAGCACCAAGAAGCCTCCTAAATCACATTAAGTTAGAAACAGAAGAACAAGAAAGGGTTTTTTTTTTCCAAGTGTAAAGGTATTCCAAAATGTTAATTATGTTAATTTCTGATATGTGATTCTCTGGAAAAGCAGATG
Source organism: Desmodus rotundus (assembly GCF_022682495.2). Lineage (NCBI taxonomy): Eukaryota > Metazoa > Chordata > Mammalia > Chiroptera > Phyllostomidae > Desmodus > Desmodus rotundus. Next base: position 185,137,105 of record NC_071389.1, on the reverse strand, counting down.
TCAGAATGCTGAGGTTTTATATTCATGGGATTTCGTTAATGTGTACGGCAATGGTAGGTTCACAGCCCTAAATGCGCATCAGTAGAATGTGTATTAGTAGAGTATCTTTTATAAGTAAGAGAGTCCTGTGTTCAAGCACTTCTTGTTTTTTAGAACAGTGTTCTGTCGGCATTTGGATTCATCGTTTTTCAAATCATTTCCTTCCTTTATTTTTCCATAGTCCTCAAAGAAAGAAAGCAGTAAATGAAAAATAAGGTGATTATCGATGAAATCACTTTAATCCACATCATTGAGAAATGTTCATTCCTATGTTGGATCAAAGTCCGATTTCTGGACTCTTCTTAACCTACGAACATTTCTCATTCAGTTGTTTACTTCTCTGTGTAATTCTAACAAGGCTGAAGCCAGAGGCAGCCGTACACTTTTCCACATTACCATTGCATCATAGTCCTCAATATTTTAACATCAATGTTGGTGTTTCTCCAGATTTTTTAAAGCATTAAGTCACAGATTCGTATCATTTGCCTTTATTTAGAAGCTAAAAGAACAAAACTCAGTTATGGTATTATCTTACTTGTCTTTATGGATAGAGAAGTAAATGATTACAAAGGAATCTTCTCATAATTAATGTTTTTGTAGAAACAGCACAGGGATGGGAAGGCTTTGGGAGGCCATTCAAGTTGTTTTCTGTTTTCTGAAGGTTTCATTTTTCTTAATCGTTATTTATTGATTCATCCCTTTAATTCATCGATTCAACCCATTAATATAAATAAGCGATTTTTGAGAATCTACTCTGTGCAAGAATTGTACTCTATCGGGTTCCGTGAACATATGAAGAAGCACTATATGGAGCACGTGTGCTCTGCGAAGACCGAATTTGGAAGGAGCTCACAATAAAAATGTTAAGTATGAATACTGGCTCTGAAAAATCTAGTGTGTTGTGAGATACTGAATTATTAATACAGAGTATTCTTCTTGTTTTTAGATCAGAGAAGAAAGCAAGCCATGTAGGCAAGAGTAGTCATTAAATGCTTCCTTGGCTAAGTAGAATTTACGATGGGCTGTGAGAGAGGAGGAGGGTGTTTATAGCCCTAGGAGAGCCTCCTGATGCCCTGAAGGGATGGAGACAGTGTAAGCAGAAAGACATTGGGGACTGGGGCTACTGAGTACCTTAGTCTTATGGGAGCAGAGTGTTGAGAGGTATTCTTGGGGAGGCATCAGAGTTTGAAAAAATAGGATAATAATTATAAAATTTAAATTTTATTCAACAAATATTTATTGAATGATTATTATTGTCCTCTAATATTAGTAGAAGCTGAGGCCATAACACATCCTTTTCAGGAATGGTATCTGACACTGGGCCACTCTCCAGAGGGGAGGCTCGCAAAGGGCTTGCAGTTTCATGCCGGCACCAAGCCTTGCTGGTAGATTACAGAAATAATCGATCTTTCAGATCCATACCCATATTTATTATTTTCAAATGTGCATGAGTTTTGCTATGATTAATAAAATAATAATTTGTTGTTGCTTTTAAAAAAATTTTTATTGTTATTCAATTACAATTGTCTGCACTTTTTCCCCATCCCTCCACCCCACCCCAGCCAAACCCACCTCCCTCCCTCCACCCTCCCCCTTGATTTTGTCCATGTGTCCTTTATAGTAGTTCCTATAATCCGCTGTCCCCACTGTGCCCTCCCCACTCCCCTCTGGTATTGTTACATTGTTCTTAACTTCAATGTCTCTGGTTATATTTTGTTTGCTTTTTTCTTCTATTGATTATGTTCCAGTTAAAGGTGAGATCATATGGTATTTGTCCCTCACCGTCTGGCTTATTTGACTTAGCATAATGCTCTCCAGTTCCATCCATGCTGTTGTAAAGGGTATAAGCTCCTTCTTCTTTTTTTTTTTTTGCTTATGCATTTTTTTTCAAGCAACAAATCCAAAACCTGTAACTTCTGCAGTGGAGCTTGGTAGAGAACGCAGGGTTCTTTTTCTTTGCGTCGTATTTTCACGTGGAGAGACCCTGACTACTTTAACTGAGCTTCTTTCTGCTGGTACTCACTCCTCAGGGGGGTTAACTGATTTGTAAATTTGGAAGCAGGAGCTCAGCATGTGTCACTAATACTCCTTAAATTTAGCAGAGAAGGACCTGCTCAGGCTTGGGGGACCTGATGCTAGTACTCTCCATTTAATCCTGGACTAAAGTCCTAGTTAGTCTACATTACCTTGCACTAGAGAACTGCATTCTCTAGTATCTGGTCTATCACTCACCTCGTTGACATTTTAATGCATTTGCTTGAACCTTTTGTTTTATTCATGGGCTGGCTACAATAGCAGCATTGAGTAGTTGCAACAGAGAGAATCAGGGATGGGAGCTTGGAGGCTAGTCAATCAACAGAGGTATGAGCCAATGAGGTTAGAACTAGTGTGATAATTATGGAAATAGAAAAGTAATCCAGGGTTTAGGAATTATCATGAAATGCAAATTTTTACAGAAGCTGATGACTGCTCCTTAACTAAGAGTAAGCATGATGGGACAGGAAAAAAGCAAAGTGTCTCCAAGAGTTCAAGCCTAGATCACTGGGAGCAGTTTATAATGTGTTTGTTACTCTGTTGGCCTGGCCTCTGCCCCTTCAGGCCACACATTCACCAACATCAGGAATGAAGGCTCCAGGACTAGTTACATTGTCACCGAGGACCCCTCACTATTACTAGACCTACCGACATAGACATTTGTCTGTGGAACTTCATCTATCCAGCATTTTGTTCTTATGAACTTGGTGACGTCCTTTGTCTTCCCAATACTTAAGTTAAATCTCCGTGTTTTTCTAATGGAAACGTGGTTTACGGCCTGGCTCCCTATACCTAGCCATGAAGCCTGTTTATACTTTATACAAATATTTGAATATTCAAGTTTTTAGTTTATTTATTTGTTCAGCATTAATCCATAGTTTGTTTTCTTCCTCTTTCCAATAAAGAATACGAGGCACTGGACTCCTCAAATTACAAAGAACTTTATTTCAAATTCAGTTTATTTTAACACATCACTTTATTTCCAATTCATGTAAACAATCTTTGTGTATTTCTTTTTCTTGTCCTCTTTTTGGCTCTCAGTGATGCTTCCCAGACAACACACTTAGTCCTTCAGCCTCAAGGTTGTTTCACATCTTGCAGTTTTCCTCTTTGGCATCTTGTTATTGGTGAATTACATTTCATTTCTTTTGACTTCTTATGTAGATTATCTAGATCTTTTCTTGAGGATTTGCACTGAGCTGATTCCTATTTAGTTTCACTTTGCATTTGGCATATATTGTGTTGCATTTGTGTGATTTATTAAGGAGATTATTTCTGGGATTTCACCATTCAGTTACACCTGGGGTATGCAAATTCCTACACAATAGTACCAGAAATAAAAATCAAAGTTCATTTATATTTGAAACGGTATCATCACTTTCCCCAGATGGTATTTAGATTTGTAGAACTTTTTCCCTGAAAGTAACATGTATATATAGGGTTTTTTTTTTTTAAATCAAGTAAAACAAAAAAGGATCTTGTCTCATTCTCCAGTGTCAATCACCAAGTTTTTCATCATTCCTTCCTGAAATAGGACATGCAAATATTATACCTGTATGTGGGGAACCGTTCCAAGTGTGGGAAATGTGGCTCAGGCCCCACTTGGAAAAACCAGTGGGGAGCGAGGTGGCTGGCAGGACCCACGTCCATGGATAGGTTCTCCCGTGGGAAATCAGGCCTGCATTGTACCTAGACTGCTATGAGACTTGCTCTTGCTAAAACTTCCTCACCCTGAATTGAGGCAGCAAATGTTTACTGAGTATCTTCATCTTCCTAAAGTCTGTCCTAAACCACCCAGGTATGGAGTGTGACCAGTTTCCCCCTTGAGCTGTAACACCCTTCTCTTTGAAGTAATTAGCAGTATTCTGTCCTTTGTTGTCCTTAAAAGGTAATCACCTGTGGTGAACCTGTGCATGGTAAATGAGAACCATCCTCCATGTAATGTGCCCAGAAAAACAATAAAAGCCTGTCCAGGTGGGGATCCGCTCTCTCTCTTGGGCTCTCTTTAGCCCTCTCTCACTTAGAGAGTGGCCATGCCGTCCCTTTTCCTCCACAGGATTTCTGTAGTCCGTGTGTATTTGTATATTGCAACCACAACACCGGATCCTGTGGGCCGGGATCCGTGTCACCCATACGTACTTTCTTTTTGCACAGATGTGAACATCACATTGTATATGGTTCCTCCCTTTCTTTTAGCTTCACCATATCCTTTCCTACACATGTATCTCATTTTGGGGGGAATGACTGAATAGTAATAATGGCTACATTTATGGGATAGCTAGGAAATAGGTACTCCACTAAGCACTTTGTAAAATTTATTTCACCTTATCTCAAATGTATTTCATTAATTTTGGTATGTCCTTCACAACCACCAACAACCCTTTGAAACAGATAGTGTTCGTATTCTAGTCCTGCAGATGAAGGTCCTGAGACTCAGCCAAGGCAACTTTGCCAAAATGACAGAGCTGGGATCCGGAACCCACACTCTCTACTATGTTCTTCGAGTGCACTTCACCAGTCATTGCCCTCCATACGGCCTGGGGTATTTGTAAAAGATAGACCTTCAGGCTCCCTCTCTGAGATTCTGATTTAGTAAATATTTGGGGGGGACTCACAGATCTTAATTATTAGCAAGTGGCCCAAGTAGTTTTATGCGGTGTAAAGTCTGTGGACGTCTGCACTATGCTATTGTACATCACCTCCTTGTACGATACTGGTTGTTCATTAAACATTCTCGTAATGATACATCTGAAAAATAATGTATAGTCCTTTGCTATTATAATCAATGCCCCAATACACATCCTTACATGTACATTTTTATTTGCATTTGTGAGTAATGTGGGAAAGATGTCTAAATGTAGAATTCCTGGGTAAAGAGTATGTGCACTTAAAATTTGGATACAATTTTGGGGATTTTATCAAGAACAGAGATAGTCCTCTTTTCCTTGCTAGTCCCTGGTTAATTATTAGTTATTTTCCAAGAAGTAAAGATTTTAGAACAGTAAAAGAAATTAGTCAAAAGTATTTTTCAGCTAGTTCTTTTTTATTTATTTATTTATTTTTACCCTGTGTTAGTTTGCTAAGCTGCCTCAATAAAGTACCACCAACCGGGTTTACAGCACGCACTCAACAGTTCTGGGGGTTTGAAGTCCACAATTAAGGTGCGTGCAGGGTTGATTCTTTCTTTCTAAGGGCTGTGAGAGGAAACTGTTCTATGCCTTTGCCCTAACTTCCGGTGTTTGCTGGCAGAGACATGCCTGTCTCCAGATTTCCCCTCTTTTTCGGGATACCAGTCATTGAATTAGAGGCTCACCCTTATGACTTCATCTTAATTTAGCCAATTACATCTGCAACCTTATTTCCAAGTGAGATCACATTTTAAGGTAGTGGGGGTAGGACTCTGACATGTGGATTTTGGGGAGACACAACTCAACCCGTGATATACCCAAAGTAAAGTTTCTTATATAGTACTTACATTAGTTTCTCAGCACTTTGCTGTGAGATTTCTGCTGTGGTTTTAAATGTTTACACCTCCAAGTTTGAAGTGGCTGATGAAAAGAGGTTTCACTAAGAATCGGGCTCCATGGACAGTAATTGGTGACATTTTCCAGGGGGGGAAATGTCCTGACCCCCATTTAGAACTCAGATGATTGATAGTGGTAAGATCTGGCTACAGCTTTTCTCATTCCTGACGGTAACAGGCAAGCTTCCCTCCACGTACCCTCCCTCCATCTCATTATTTAATAGAAGATTTAGAAGATCTGGGAGTATCATGTAAGCAAAATAAGTCAGAAGGAAAAAGTCAAGAACCATATGATTTCACTCTTAGGTGGGATATAAAACTGAATGCAACAAATGTACGAACAAGACAAATAAACAAACGAAAACTCATAGACACAGACGACAGTGAGGTGGTTAGCAGAGGGGGTGGGAGAGGGGAGGAGGTGGGAAAAGGTGCAGGGGGTCGAATATATGGCGACACAGGGAGACGTGACTTTGGGTGAAAAACACACAGTGTCATATACGGATGATGTGTTATAGAATTGTGCACTTGAGACCTATATAATTTTATCAACCAATGTCACCCCAATAAATGTGATAAAACATTTTTAAGTAGCAAGTGTACATAATTCTCTAGAAAGAGTGGTAATTATGCAATGCATATATAAATAGTGCCTCGCAGTACCATGCTCCTGGAATAATGATGACAGTTTATGATCCCATCTGTACCCAGGTGAGGGAAGAACATTTTTATCACGGCGAAGTCCTAAAACTTCTTGCTATCTAAAGATCTGCTTTCTAAAAGTCTCCTGTGACCATGAACAAATTAGCCTAAAAGAAGCTTAGACCAATTCACACTTCACCTAATGGTACCCGTTTTTCCAAGTCATCACTAAGACCGTCTTTATCTATAGCAACTTGACCGAGAATGCTATATCATGTGTTATTTTATTTGCATATATTTAATTATGAATGAGATCAAGCATCTGTTCACATAAGAAAATTCTAGCTCTTTATCGTGAACTGCTCCTATCCTTTGCCCACCTTTTCCCTTAATAATATCTTTCATCTCAGTTTTTAATTCTCTTTATATGATATACTCACCTTTTGTCATATGTGTCAAAGAATTTCCCCAAATCTGTCATTTGTCTCCAAATTTGACATCTTAGTGGCTTTATAGAAATTTAATATTTGTATGTACTCAAATTCAGCAGTTTTTTTCTCTGCACAGTTCCAGTTATGTGTCTGGTTATACCTCCTGGTCAAAGATCATTCCTAATTTAAGATGATTATTAAAAGCCTATTTCTTTACTATTTAAACATTATTCTGGAATTTATTTTGAGGTAAGAAATGACATATTTACCCGGCTTCATCGTTTCTTTCCAAACGACCAGTTGGTTACCTCACTGGCAGCCGTTACATAACCGATGGTTCCTCTACTCGTTCGAAATACCACCGTCGTAATGTAATAAATTTCCACAAGCATTGAGCTTTATTATTTTTAATTTCTCTCTCTTATTCCATTGCCTTTCAATTATTTTACCATAGCCATTTATAATTTATTTAAATGTCTGATAAAGGCTGCTCCATGTCACCTCTGTTACTTTTCTCTTTTCAAATTGATAACCTGGCTATTGCACGCATATATTTCTCCAGATTCATTTCAGGATGACTTGTCAAGATCCAAGATGGAGTGTGAGGGAAACTCCCTCGTGTTACTACTGCATTAAATTTAAGTCCAAGTGCAAGTGAAAGAATCACTGTCTTTAAAATACTGAGTTGTATCAGAACAAGGTGTATGTTTTCGATTGGATTTCAATTTTCATGTCCTTCACTCAACCATTAATAGTCTCTCTTGCCTCCTTCTGTGATGCCTTTTGCTGACATTACTGTGTTAGTTTTCTATAGATGGTTAGTTTTCTAACCAATCACCGCAAACTTAGTGGCTGAAAATCACATGCCTTCATTATTTTACAGTTCTGGAAGTACAGATTGGGTCCCACTAAACTAAATGCAAGGTGTTGGTAGGGCTGCATTCCTTCCTGGAGACTCTAGGGAAGAATTTATTTTCTTGCTTTTCTAACTTCCAGGACCTGCCCTCCTTCCTCAGCTCAGGGTATTTTCCGGCCTTAAAGCTAGCCATGGCCAGTCAAATCAGTGCTTCTCCTTTTCTCTGTCACGTGTAAGTGGACAGACACTCCAGGATGATCTTTTTGTCTCAAGATCCCTAACACAGTCACATCTGCAGAGTCCCTTTGGCCACGTGACATAACATACTCACTGGTTGCAGGGTGAGGCTGTGGACATCTTTTAGAGGCTATAGTTCTGCCCACCACCGAGATCCACGCGTCTTCCCCTGGGACTGTCCTGCTGCCTCTCAGTATTCTCGCCCACCTAAAGATTCGCCTGATAATTTTCTTATTTTTTCTTAGTATTTCCTTTTTAAAATGTCATTGTAAGTCTTTAGGGTATACTTTTCTTGATATTGAAGGACATGTCAGTGCAGTCAGACCACTCCCCCAAAACTTGCACCTATTTTGAGTCACCTGGAATTGTGAGTCATCACTGACTTTGAAAGTGTCATAAACCCACACTCCCCTGTGTCGGAAGAAGAATTCAAGAAGCAGTGAAAGTAGGCAGGTAGCTTGTACCTTACGCTCTCACATTACTTCTATTCCCATCTTCTTATTTAATTACCATCTAAAAATTCATCCAAGTCAAACCACCATCTTCTGTCCCCAGGAGATGCCTTGTGTTGATTATACTGGGCTTCAACTTGCTACCTGCTAAGGATCCAATTTCATACTGCAAAGCTCTAATTTTTGGAAAGCTCATCTTGAGCTGAAGCCCTCCTCCTTGTTACCATCTCTTTGTCTGCACTATCTATACCCATTTAGAGACAGAGCACAATTCTCATTACCCTTTTACTTTTCAAATACTTGGGGTACACGCTTCCCTGCATCTTTCCTCCTTCAGTCTTTTCTCACATGACATGGGTCGGATACTCAACACTTTCCGTACCCACGTCCAGAGAAAATAGTCCATTTGCCCTTCGTGCCTGCTCGGACATAGGCCCCAGTACCTGCGAGCTGAGGGCCCAGGTGCATCTCACTGCGGGAGAGGTTAAGCTGCTTCAGTTTCTCCTAGTGGTCAGTAATACAGCTGTGTGGGGAGGCAGTTTCGCAGAGGTGCCCGTCAAAGTAGTCTAAGTCGCCTTATTGCTGATTAAAAAAACCCCAAACCAAACCCGCATCATTGGTACTTTTGAGAAACAGCTGTGCCCATACCTGGGTCCCTGATTGTGGCTAAGATTTTTCATAAGTCAGAAGGCCAAGTGTCCTTCAGCCCCCTTGAGGAATAAAATCTTACACTACCTTACACAGGATGGTCAAACCTGTGTTTTGTGAAATTGCTAAATCAGATCATTCCCAGTTCTAATTAATACGGAGGAAAGGAGGCCCATCACTTTCCCTAGTCCAATGATCATACTAGTATTCAATCAGCCGATGTAACATTATGTCTTTCACTGGTATATTATACTCTGATTCATTCTTTCAGCTGTAACTCTTAATTTTTTTTCAGGATATTGCTCATCTATATACCCCCATACTGAATTTTTATAACTCATTTCTGAATTGAACGATAGGACCTCATGTTTAGTCACTAGTAAACTTTGACTTGTTAGATTTAGCCTAGCCCTGAAAATCTCAAACTTTTATAGGAACACAGTATAAACAACATGTGAGAGCATATTTAATTGCTAATATTTATTTTTTCTTGGGGAACATAATGTTCTTTTGATTGATTCAGTGCTTTCAGTGTGCATCTTTTTGAAGAAGTGCTATTTGATCCACACGTTGCACAATCAACTCTACCAGGTAGGATGTCGTCAACTCAGTTAAGTCTATGTGTCAAAGATGGACATTCCCTCAGGAACTGGAAAGTTAGGCATTCAGGGCCTTGGGGACCTGTTGAAGATTCAAGGACAGCATTATTAATTAGTCCCTTAGAAGAGAGCTGGCAAGAGAGAATGCAATCTTAGGCATGCTACTATTGAAACTAGTCAAGCACAGAGACACGTCTGAGATCCTGGAACCGGGCCTTAGAATACAGATAGAGTCTGCACATCAAGGAGAAAGCAATGACTGCTGCCCAAACGAGAGCCCGCTTTTGCTAGACTAGGTACAATGGAGACTTGAAGGTCAGTCTCAACCTGTTTGGCCACAGTTCTTTTAATCCTTCTGGTCTATTCCCAGGATTTTCCATCAAGAGTATGCTGGCACTTAACCTGCAAATCAAAATCCAAGACTTCCACTGGAAGGAAGAGGGCTACATTTTAACAATCCAGGGAGCTATAAACTAACTTCAGAACAGGATTTAGCTCTGGTTGGGGGGAGTGGGGGAGGGGACTGGAATGGGGAACATGGGTGGGAGGGGGCTGATTTCCATGGTAATATTCTGTCTCTTAAACTGAGTAGGGAACACATGCCATCCAAATAATAAAATGGGTCCATTTTATTATTTGAATGATCTCACATATCCCTCCTCTTTTGAGAGATACTTGTCAGGTATTTGGTTGAATGCCCTCCTTTGTGACAATATGATTACAAAAGCATAGTTTCTCTATTTTCGTTGTAGCATCTCTTCCCTTAGGGCTCTCACTTTCCATGAAGACACCATGCACTACAGACTTTTATTCCAATGAGAAATGATGGCCCTCCTATTGGAAGCAGAAGAGGGTACACTTCATTGTTGTTTAAAACGTTTTTTTCTCTGTTGTCCACACCTCTCCGCACACACTCACAGAGGAAAGCTGGCAGAGGACGTTGCCAGCAAGATGTTACCAGTAGTTATCTGAGCATACTGGGTATAATGTGACGTTTTTTCTCCTTCTATATAGTTTCTAATATTTCTCTAATAAGTGTATTTAGTTTCTCTTTAAAGGGAAAGCAAACTAGTTCATTCTTTGTGGTTCAATTTCAGAATATTTTTCAAGGCTTTTAAGGTACTCCTAATTCTTTATAACCACAGTAGAATTCCACCTTAACTAAATTCATGGAAGAATGAGTTGCTCTAACTAATTTAATCTTTAGAATGGACTAGGGTTTAAACTAGAAACTCTGTTTTTCATAGACTCTTGATAATTTTATTGTAGTCTCTATTTTTTACTTTTGATATATAATAACAGTAAGCAATAA